>NW_022196909.1:14405929-14470587 GCF_008632895.1 Mastomys coucha
AAAAAAAAAAAAAGACCTTAAGTTTTTCACTATTGGCTTGTATCACCATGTCTGACTTACGTGCAGGTACTCTGGATTGAACCCAAGTTATTCTAACTGTAAAACCTCCAGAAGAGTCCCAAGTCAGCATGGATTCAATATCTGCCTGTTTCAAAGTACTAGTTGAAAGGTTAGATAGGACCATGGGAAAATAATACACAAAGGCTTATGAATCCAGCCATCAATCATAGCACACAGTCATTCTTTTTCTCTACCACGCCCTGTAGCTATACACATAAGCCTCAAACTCTCAAGCATGTTTACACTAAGAGTGGTGTGAGTACCCAACTTGAACACAAATTCTGAAGGAATCTTAATCCCTAGCCTGCCTGTGTTTACACATATGGAAAGAATTCTTAACCCGATGAGTTGACCATTTGCATGCCCTGCTAAGACTGTGTGTCTAGCATGTAAAATTTTTTTTCTTTCTCCACCGTAAGTTCTCAATGTACATGCAACTCATGGACCCAATCTACATCTTTATGTGCAGCCTTCACAGTCAAATACCAGTCACAAATAATCGAGATGTGTTGGATGCTGGGAGAAGGGAAGACAAGCAAATGCTGTCATAGCCATGATGTGAATATACTAAAAGAGCAAAACTGAGAAAATGCTGGAAACTAAAAGGACAAATAAGTAGTAGAGCTAAGTTCTGAATCCAGATCTAACTAAATCTTACTCTTTATACACTCACTACCTTCGTTGGACAGCCATTTGATATTACTAATCACTAGCTGATCAATAATAAACCAAAACCTCTATTATTTTACTGATTCTACCAATGACCATTTCTCTTTCATCATATTTCAATATATATTCATATATTATATATAAATTATATGTTTATATATTTTACATAGTCATATATATTTATTACATAATAAATACATTTATATATTTGTGTATGTATGTGTACATATATATGCAAAATGCCCATTCTACAACATACATAACACATACACACACACACACACACACACACACACACGTGTGCACACATACACACATATGTATCAGATATATATCAGACTAAGGAAAGACTTTGTGTTTAAAGTTTTGGCTAATGTTAATAAATACTGCATTTTACTAGTGATAATACATATATATATATGTGTACACATATAAGAGTGAAGCATATATATATGTATATATATATACATATATGTTCACATATAAACAACCTGTTAAAATGGATTCAGGTTCACAAAACACAGTAGTCATTAACATTGCCCACAAATGTAAACACAGTCTTCAGTCTGGTATTTAAAGCCCTTCACAACAGCCTCAATCTCTACCTCTGCTCTTACCTACCTTCTCTGGGTCCTCAATAGTCTTTGCAGCTCTGTCTTATCCTTTTCTGCATTGAACTTTTGTTTCTGCTACCTTTTACTTTAAGAGTTTTATTTTTTCCACTCACAGAGTTTCCTTCAGTGCTTAAAGGACCAGCTCAGTTTTACAGCTTCTGGGCAGTCCTTCTGAACAGCTAAGTTTATCTTTCTGCGGATTCTCTGAAGTATTTCAACACTTCATTTCTTTAAGAGATGGACAATTAGGCTGGTGGTCTTCCATGACCTGCCATGAACATACAGGATTCAAAGAACCCAACACAGAAGATGAATCTCACTCATTCCTGCTGACATGCATCACTAATAAACATACAGAAATGCCTGCATCCAAGAGGATGCTATTAAATGGGCGTTTGTTTAAGGTTAGTTAGCATTTCACCTAAAAAGAACAGATTTCCTAAACCCCAAAGTGCATTAAAACTTTCAATAAACATTTTTAAATGTTCTTTATTTTTACTTCATATGTTTAAATGTTTTGCCAACATGTTTGTGCTGCATGTTCTTGACTGGTGACCACAGGAGCCCAAAAACAACAGTAGAGTCTCTGAAACTGGAGTTGTAGACGGTTCTAAGCAAACATATGGACACTGGGATATAAACTCGGGGCCTCTGGAAGAACAGCAAGTGCTCTTAACCACAGAGCCATCTCTCCAGCACTAAATAAATGTTTATGATCACTCTCAAACATGAGCATGAAAATGCAACATTAAAACATAGAATTATGGGCTCTTTTTACAATAATATAAGTAGTTTTATGTACTGATTTTATGAGGAAAATTGAGTTCAATTTTGTCATATTAGTATAATTATGTTGAGGAAAAAACTGAAATCTCGAAAAATAGAGTATTTGTCTGTTAGCACATGACTAATTAAAAGTGGAGGTGGCTACATAACAAGCTTTTTAATTTGTAGCTTAATGATTTTTAAGTTATTATCTCTACAATCTTTGTCCATATTTTCTCAAATGTTAGCCACAGATATATACTTATATAAAGAAGAAAGATTTTCTTTTGCACTTATTATTGCTTTTCAAATTATTATTTGGATCCAGGATACATATATATATATATGTATATGTATATATATATATATATACATATACATATATTAAAGCTCATATATATTAAAGCTCATTAATGATAATTAAAGAGGATTATGCAGAACAAGATTTATTTCTACAAAGCTTACTTACTTTTCACCCAAAACTACAAAGAATACAGCAAAACAAGATATTAAAATATATAATAATTATGATATATATGTGATGATGAAAATATAAAATAATAATGATAACAAATGTCACCAACAACCTACATGCTAATAATATTCATGGTTTTTACATATAAAACAGCCTTTGGAACCAGACCCTAGCCTGGTTTCATTACACTTCTGGTTTCATTTTAACCCATCCATCTTCAGAGTGGAAGACACCAGTAAATATTTTCCCTGCACTTCATCTCTGTTAAGGACTCTTCCTTCCCTTTTCATGTTCTGCCAGATTCACTTGTTCCCAAGAATGACACTGAGACCAAGGCCAGATTAATCAAAGTTTCACAAGCCCCTAATCACAGCTGTTTGTTCAGGCTCAGCAAGGCTCACACCTGCCCAGAAAGCTTCTTACATTCCCACCACCCCCTAGCCCCTGCCATAGTCCCACATGGGCTTATGGTATAAACTGATAGAACAAGAGACTTACTAAAACCTGGGTAGAGATACCTTGGTCTCTTTGAATGTATGCTTTAGAAATTAGTTATAGAACTGTTGGCAGCTTTTTTTTTTTTCCTTCAGAGTCAAGCTTGATAATGAAGTGAAATCAGGAGGGAGAAAGAAACTGGTTTCTTTCCAAATAATTTTAGTCCTGCCTCAAGCTGTGACTAAAAGCCAAGTTTCATGAATCTCATAAACACCTCTTGTCCCTTTGTGTTAACTTGACATATATTTTCTATTATGGAAAATTGTAATCATCCTTAAAATATGGTTAATTACTTAAGCATCTCCATTCACAACAGATGGGAAAGGTTAAGAGATGGAACAGAATTGTCCTTTATTTCAGATAAAGTGTTAATGCGCAGCTTTAAAGGGAAAATGAAGACAGGTGGTTGTAAAAAAATAAATTTCTACTTTCAAAAGCAAGAGTTTTTAAATCAAACTAGAGCCCCAAGCATAGACTTATAAAGATGAAACAAGTTCTTCTGAGATTTATTAGAAGTTTAACAATCCCTTAGCTAACATCTACCCTATTTCAAAGACTGCCTGAGATCTACTGTGAGAGGGAACTGTTCCTCACTTCCTCTGAAACCTTTCCCCATTATTCCTAGCGCAAATGAACGAAAGCCAAGGTTCACCCTCAAGCTAGTAACAGCATACCTCATTTCTCTACTGTTGACTCCATGTGGACTCTGAGATGATTGGCCCCCAGCAACGTTGAAGGACTGCAGCCAGGGAAGGCTGCCGTAGATGCCTTGCCACGATGTCTTTTTGTGGCCATGTTTACACCTGGCACTAAGAATGAGAGCTTGGTATGTACCACACCTAGACTTTTAAAACTGTCCAGGGTGACAGATGAGTTATCCTTTTCAATCTGGTCAATTTCCAATGGACCAAGGATTTGGATTTACATACTCATCAAAATAAACTCTGACACTTTCTATTTAATGACTGGATAGAGGGGCTAGGGTATAGTAGAACCAGTTTAAACTTATCCCTGTCTAGTTAATGAATAAATGAGGCTCAGGCTACAGTTACATTATTTTGGTTTGACAATTACTGGGCATAGCCCCTAATCTACTTTTCTAACTGCTACCCCGGCTACTTCCCCAGCGGTGTACCCCAAATACTTGTTATTTCTCCCGGCCATGTGCTCGCGGTCCATCTCCTCTCATGGCCTCACAGCAGCTTCTTCCTCTTTCCCTGGCTCCTCCCCCTCCTCCTCTCTGCAACCTGCAACCAGGTAACTCAAACTCCACCTACTTCAAGTCATTGGCTGGAGTCATTTTGTTGTTGTTGTTGTTTGTTTTTTGTTTGTTTGTTTAACCAATAGTTTTCAGCTAAGGAACTAGGTTCGCACAACAAAAGCTTGTAAATGTGAGAAATCAGTCATAGGCCTAGACTTTTGGGTATAGAATTTAGCATTACGATATTTAGCAACAGTCCAACCCTCAATACTAGGGCGATGCCTCAGTGCATAAAATGCTTGCTGAGCAAGCAAGCACAACGACCCGTGTTTAGATCCCCAGGACTCATGTAAAATCTTGGAGTTATGCTGGTTTGCAACCCCAGCACTAGGCAGCGCAGGGACAGACCTATCCCAGCAGTTTTCTGGCCAGCCAATCTAGCTAAAATGACAATCTCCAAGGACAGCAAGAGAACCTACCTCAAAAGCCAAAGCATAAAACAATAAAGGCAGGCACTGGCATCAATCTCTGTTCTCTACCTGCACATAAATGAGTCAGTGTGCACACACATACACACACACACACACACACCGCATGTGAGCCACATAAAGGACTGAACAAATACTCTTTAATTGTTCATCCAGAAAATGCAGTCATATCACCAGTTCCATAAATTGGAAAATGAAAGAGGCATCATACCTAATCTGAGGCCTGGCAATAAATCACTTCCATTTCCTTAACATGGCCATTTCCATAGAAAATGTATAAGGACTGTTCACCCTTAAACTCCACTACAGGTCAAAGAGCATACAATGTTTGTGATTCCCCTCTTCTGCTCTTAGTTTAACCCCTCTCCTTGGGAAAACAGTCCCATGACTTACCTTTTCAAGACTCACAGCCTCTCCCACCATTGAGTTCTTTAATCATTGAATAAAAAAACCAATTTGTCTCAGGGGCCCAAGACACCAACTTTCTCCACCATCGCCTTCGGATGGGTATTTAATGCTGTGACGTGTCTCCTCACCTCCTCTTTGCTCCACCTCACGATCACAAAGCCTGGCCTTTCATCTTGTCAAATCAAAAGCTCTATTAACCATCCTCCTGCTCTTGCTCTTACAGTCTCCTGCTATTACTCTCACAATGTGATTATATACACATTTGGAAGTTCTGCCTGCATTTGTTGCTATCACGTGTCTCTTTCTAGCTTCTTCCTAGGCTTTCTGGGGCGCTCTCTGTACTCTTCTGCTTCTGCATTCTTACCATAAAGGGGTCCACACCATACTCTTTCCTATATGCCAACACTTGAGCTTCCATAGAGTGGCGTCTTAAATATTGCACCTCTGATTTATCTCTTACACATAAGGTACGGCTTTTCTTTTCATATGTCGTCACATTCCAAGGTTTGAAGAGGACAAAAAAAAAATGGAGGATATATAGTTCAGAATGCCCATCAAGTCCAGTCCCATTCTCTCATTGCTGTGTCCATAAGTTATGCCAGCTTGCAACCTCACACCTGAGACACATTTGGCAGCCTGTCCTTACACAACTCAGCTATCACCAGGCCCAGTCCTTTAAGACTCTAATAATTCTGGGATGAGAATATCAGCCTGCCTCATTTGGATGACTGGATTGATGGTTAGAAATATTTGCTTGCACTGCCCCACCCTCTACCTACTCACCTAAGGACTGTAAGAGCAGGGAATATCTGTAACTTCCTAGAACGTGTGAAAGGCTTAAGTGAGTCCGTCTTTATTGTTTGCCTAACTTTTCACTCCCATGAGCAGTTCTGCTTCTGCCCCTTGGCATGCAGAGTGGTGGCAGATGTCCTTCATCAAGGACAGAGGAACTGGGAGGCAAAGTGGTTTCTGAGGAAGTGCTGCTGTTTGTAACTTCTTCTTTGGGTTTGATAGATGTCTTACAAACCTTCAGAGTGTAACAACCATTCATCATGTCTGTAATAAGGCTGTTTTATGAGATTCGGGAGACCTCTTTGGGAAAGGCAGGCAAAGAGGTCTTATTTCATCATTTTGAGTTTAGTATTACACTTTGCTTCAGCGGTTCCACAATAAAAGTGGTTCTTTTCATTTAAAAAGAAAATAACCGACATAATAAAGTCATATAATTGCTTGAACTATAAGCCATTCCTGTTTACACATGTGTGTGCAGGGAAATAGAGAGAGGCATAGAGATTGAGAGTCAAATGTTTTACTCCTTGAAATATGCAACCTCAGGGCATATAAGTTAATATAGAAATAAGAAATTTTGTGATGGACAGAATACAAGCATGCAGAGGAAGGGCATGGGACTCCTTTTCTGTGGTTTTATTTTTGAGGCTGTCACACTGGGCCACTCTCCTTTTATTTCATTCTCCAAATGAACACTCTGAGTAGCCCATACTGAGCACCCAGCACGATGATGCTTCCTCTTATCAGCCAAAAGATGTTAGGACTTCTAAGGAAGAGGGATGTGTGGAGGGAGGATCCTAGGAGGACTTCCTGCCTGTCTATCTTGTGCTCAAAGGCTTCAGCTGTTGCTCCAACACCTAAGTGTCAACTATGTCCTGACTCCACACTGTCTGAGGCACCTCTGTTCCCATGGCCTTCTTTCCTTCTTGAAAAAATCTTGTTTCTAATTCATCCAGGATTCTCCTTTAAATTGCTGCCTCGCGTTCAGGAACAGACACAAATCTGAATCCACTTCATTATTATCTTAACATCTTAGAAACCTCTTTTCCACCAAAAAAAGGAAACCTAAACAAACACTCAGACTCAGCTCCTGGATGTTGTCATATTGAGACTCTGAGTGACTGAGGGACACAAATCCTCATTTTCCATAAAGTCCACAGTGGGCACCCTACCTAGGCAAATGCACAGAATTGCAAGTTGCCATTGACAGCTAGAAAAAAAAAAATGCTTCTCTCATTTGAGTAAAAAGTAGAAACTCTGTTTCATTTCTCAAAATCAGTTCTACTTTTAGCAAGAAGAAAAATAATACCAGGTATGCACAGGAGTGTGACCTAGAATTTTTCTTGTGAAGTATTATTATCTCACAATAACGCAGAAAAGCTATATACAAAGTATATGATAAGCTGGGCAGTGGTGGCACACGCCTTCAATCCCGGCACTTGGGAGACAGAGGCAGGCAGATTTCTGAGTTCAAGGCCAGCCTGGTCTACAGAGTGAGTTCCAGGACAATGGAACTACACAGAGAAACCCTGTCTGGGACAGAGAGCAAATCAGGAGAGAGAGGAAGCAAGATGGAGACAGCTGGACAGGAAGATTCAGATTCCTCGTGGCATTAAATAGCCACAGGTCGATATGATAACATAAAGGATAGAATAATTGGGATAACTTGTCTAATCTAGGTGGGCAGCTTTTATCATTACCAACTGGCTCTGAAGTTATTGTGTGGGCATCTTAGGAATTCAGAATTTATTGATACATAAATCTGACTGGTTAATTATAAGCTTCAAGAGTTTTGTTTACCTGGGATACTGAATGTGTGACTGCTGGCCACAGGGGTTTATGGCTGAGAAGTTACGGGCAGCTATGAGACAAGCGAACCGGAGCTGGGTAGACCATGATAGGTCGCTGCTGAGGCTAGTCTAGAGGCAGAGGCAGCGGGACCACCCCAGGGCTGAGAGTTGCCGACAGTAGCGAGGGAAGCCTGACAGTCATTTTTAAATATTTCCCACAACAGATTTAGAAAAGCGTGGACCAATAGTTAAGGTCCTAAAAGGAAGACTTCCGTCTTGGATTTATTCCTAATATGTGATTTTGGTAGATGTAATTACTGAATCCAGGGGCCTTAGATTTTCTCACCCGCATTGAGAGGATTCGGTAGTATCCACACTTTGACTAAGGAGGCCTCTTTTATTTTAGACTGAATCAATTGTTTTGACATTCAGAAAAGAATCTTTTTTTTTTTTTAACTTAGCCAAAACTTTTGCCGTAAAGGAATGGAACATGACTAAATTCACTGTCAAGCCACACAAAAATGTGTGAAAAATGTTGTAACAGTTTTTCAGAGTAGTTTGCTGGACTTGAGCTTTAACTTTGAGAGAAACTTTCCTCTGTGTATCTCTATCATCTCTCTGTCTCTCTATCTACCTATCATCTATCTATCTATCTATATCTATCTATCTATCTATCTATCTATCTATCTGTCTATCTATCTATCTATATCTATCTATCTATCTATCTATCTATCTATCTATCTATCTATCTATCTATCTATCTCATTCACACGTACACACACACACTTAGTCCTCTAGAACTTTCTACATCTTTACATATAAAACTGATTCTGTTATGGTCTTTTAAAGGGAGACATAATTTTCATATACAATCAAGAGCTATCATGGTTTAATGTCTACAAAAAAAATTGATATATGAGCTCTCAAAGACACGTGAATATCCTTAACTTTGGGGTTCACATTAACACATATTGACAACAATACAGAGTGAGGAAGAAGGCTTGGTGAGTAAAAGCATTTGTCACCAAGTCTGAAGATGGGAGTTTGGTCCTTGGACCCAAATGGTAGAAGAAATGTACTTACAACCCCAAGCCCCCAAGGATGTTCTCTCCCCTTCATATGCATGCCATGGCACACTTGGACACACACACCACATACTATATATGTAAATATGCTACATATATATGTGTATATGTATATATGCATGCAGCTACTATAAATAGGGCCAAGAATCTGAAACTGAGTAAGTCTTAGGTCCTAGAAAAGAACCTCCTATTACTCTGCTGAAAAGGCATAGTATTAAACCAACACCTAAAAGCTATACCCATAGATCCTTCAACCTCCATCAGAGAAGCTTCTTTTTGCAGATTAACCCCCACCCAAGTCATCCCCAGGCAAAGGATAAGACTATGAGCTCATAGCACTTAATGGGACATATGTATCACACCCTCTCCTCTCAAGACACGGAGATAATCAAATCACTAAGAGGATTGGAAAGACTGTAAGAGGTCGAGGCACTGATGACTTTATTGAAGCAGTATTTTCTGGATAAAACAGGAGAGTTGCGTATAAACTCACAGTGGCTGGGACTGTACGCACAAGATCTTTACAAGATCGAACCTGACGAAACCCCAGCACATGGGATGGACTCATGACGTTTTCCTCCCAGCTGTGCTGCTATTAGCAACTGATGACAGGAGAGGGGGAGTCCATTTTCTTAAGATGCAGGAGCTCTGAAGGCTACCCATGCTCCAGTACATGGTCTCATAGCTATGCGCATGCAGGCAGAACTAAGTCCACTCAGTGGATTTGAAAAAAAAAAAAAGACAATGCTTGAAATTTGAAGCTAATAGCGGGCAGAAGGGAAGAAATTGGAGGTGGTATAACAAGGAGCTGGACTCAATCAAGCCACAATATACGCATAGGCAGGCGGATTTCTGAGTTCGAGGCCAGCCTGGTCTACAGAGTGAGTTCCAGGACAGCCAGAGTTATACAGAGAAACCCTGTCTCGAACAAACAAACAAACAAACAAACAAAAAATCTCAAATAATATACAGCCATATAATTCAAAATAGAGTCCAAACGCACATCAACTGAAAAAAATGGACAGAATATTGTATATCAACACAAAGAGAAATGATTCAGCAGTTAAAAATGAACAAAATACAGATGCACACTATAATACAGATGTACCACAAAAGCATGCTGTCAACTTATCCAGAAACCAAATAATGTAGAGTATACTATTTGTCCGCAATTTAGAAAAAGTAAGCCTATAGGAACTGAAAAGCAGATACACAGTTTCCTGGAGTTCGGATGGAACTGGAAAGCTACAAATAGTCATGCTGGGTCTTATCAATTGCAAAAGATTAAAGAATTATTACACGCCCTGATGAAAGTCCTAAAAAAAATCATTGATAGGAGGTGGCTTTCTGAAGATCATCTGCCTTTGAAGAGGGTGGATTTTATGATGTATAAATTTATAATCTACATCTCAACAAGTTTATTTTTAAATCTGTAATGCAATCCGGATGGGAATTTAAATAATTGTAAGACTATTAGAAAATAAACTGATCCATCACTAACTTAAATATACACTTAAGCTGACCAAAGAGCAGGGAAAAATTCTTTAACAAGAGGGGAATTTGGCACTTCTTAAAATATTCTAGATTGAGTAATCTCCTGCCTGTAATATTTTGCTTAAGAAAGTCATAGACACAATATTAGTAGATTACTAAAACTGTTCTCTGGGCCTTTTCTTTCTTCCCTCCTTTCTTCCTTTCTTTCTTTTTTATTTAGATTTTTAAAACTGAATCAGTTGAACTTTCCAAACACTTCTTTATTTTTCTTTTTAGAACATAAGCTCCCTGGAGACTGTGTCAGTTGACTGGCTGTGACTAGCGTCTGGGAGTCACAGGATACAGCGTTTCGGAGGTGCAGTCTTTGGCATTAGAGAGTTGTGGTCACCACATTTTAATTTTCATTTTAATAAGCCAAACTCTGGGTCTCTGAATATTAAATTCAAGGAAATTATTTTAACATGTCAATAACGGGGGGAAAAAAGACATCCTATGAAGTAGATAGATGGATGTTTAAAGGTTACTGTATACAAAGAGAAAAGCAACCCGTAAGAGTAAGACTAACCATTACTTTTTCCGGTATTCAGTCACAGGTAAGAAGAGTACCTCATTCTGGTTCGTCTTTCTTAGCTGAACGTGCCTCTAAGCCATTGTCCAGTATCCACCTACTGGTCCGGTAGAGTCCAGCTGCTAACCCCATTGTTTGCTTTAATGGCTTCCCTTGGGCTCAGCACCTGCTCTCCTGGGAGCTTTCCTGAATGCATTCTGATACCATCTTTGAGAAGACGGAATGCCACATCATCTCAGTTTGACTAAAGAAGGGAATTGAGTTGTGGGGTCTGAGAGGTCCATGAGACCGGGTCACCCTTTACAGAAAGCCCCAAACCGTCAGGAACCCACAAAAGGCTGCAGTAACCAGCCAAGACCAACCCGGACTCGGTGCCTTCTGCCTCTCAGTCTGGGACCACCTGCCTCTTAAGTCCCTCTTTCTTTATCAGCAGGGGTCCTAGCAGCTAGCCGAGTCTGATATAGCTGCGGGCTATCCCTGAGGTCACAGGTTTCCTAGCAGGCGTACTTTCTCAAGGAATGGGAGAAAACCGGTAAGGTGAGGTCTCTTGGCTAACACCACAGTTCTGGACGCTTGAAGCGGGTTGGAACTCAGACCTCTACTGATAGGAAAACGAGGCCGAAGGGAAACGATGTGTCGTTGATGGCGCGAGCAGAGAAAGGCTCAGCAACTTATAACCAGAGGTCCTCTGAGTCCACTCTCAGTGGCCAGCGAGCTTAAGCCAATGAGCAGACCTCCCACAGGAGCACCTGCTTTCACTCCGACAGTCCCCCAGCTCCGGGTGGAAGGATGGGATCTGCTCTGAATTCCCCCGGGGCGTGTGCAGACCAGGCACAAAATAGCAAAGTTGAGCTTACATTTTTTTCCCCTCGCGCGGTCTCCCAACTCCCCGAGTCCTTTCCCTCCGTCCCCTCTCTAGTGACACCTGCTCGCAGTCCGCCCGGTACTTACCAGCTGCGCGCAAGAGATGCGGGCGGCGCCGGGCCAGGTCCCTCGCCGTGGCGCCTGCCGCCGGCCTCTCTGCGGCACGGCTCGGAGCTGCGACGGGGCTGGAGCTTCCTGCCGCCTCTGCTCTGGGATGCGGCTGGGCTGAGCCGGTGGCAGCAATGTGTGGGGCGGAGGGAGCCGCTCGGTCCCGCCCCCGCGAGCTGAGCTAGGCTCCGCAGGACCTGCCCAGTTAGCAGAACCCGCCACCACCGAGCCCCAGGGGACAAATGCAACAGTAGTTCCTGCTCCAGGTGTCCTAAGGAGAAAGCCTCTGTTCTCGGAAGACCGACTCAGTTCCCGGAGAGAACGCCCCTCGGCTGTTGTCCGTCTGTCTGGATGCTGTTATCCTTCTCTGCTGTAGGAATACGTTTATAGGACTTAGGCTCCTGCTATCAGGAGGTTGCACTTTATCTAACAAGGGATGTTTAGAGAAACTAGCTCTGTTGCACCCTGGAATCTGGGTGTTCTCGTTTATTCACGGATTCTTTTTAGCAGGTTGGAGTCTCACGCTGTGAAAAACACGGTGTGTGTGTGTGTGTGTGTGTGTGTGTGTGTGTGTGTGTGTGCGTGCGTGCAATGAAAAGCAGACATCAGTGTATATGAGGATTCGCTTTTAGACTCTCACTAAGGAAAACAAAGTTCTTACTATTAAACTGTCCCTATGTCCTTTAAAGGATGTAGGAAATGGAAGATTTTGCTGCTAACAAAACTGAAAAGACTCTCTCTGATTCTGGAGGAGCTGACTTCTGCCGGAAGTTCCAATGGCCTCTGATGCCTTAACAGTCACCAGAATTCTAAGTCTTCTCACTATGGCTACTTAATTACCCTGCATCCTGCTTCCAGGAATTCCAGGTCTCAGATACGCCTTCCCCATTGACTACCCCCAATTGTCCTGTTTATAGAAAGACTGGCCTATTAAAATATAATCATGTAAAAATCCTCATTTGAGACTGAATGCTTTGCTTGACATTTGTAACTCTTGTATCAAGTTTGAAGAAGAGGACTTTATAAGTTATTCTTTCTCTGAGATGAATGCTTTTCCAAATTATCACAGCTAATGAACCAAATTCTTACCCTCACCTAATGTCTATGCCACCCTCCAAGCAGAACCATTGTTCATTGAAACAGTTGGTGAATGACTTTATGGATAGGCCATCTTAATACCTACACCATTTCTTAAATGAATGTAACCTGTTCTCTGTGGGCTGAGAATGAAGTCACTCACTCAAGTCAAATAGCTTTGACCATAGCAGGAAGTCTGTATCCAAAAATCGAGCCTACAATTCATTTCTTGGTGCAGCAGAACTATCAACTCTCAGCTTAGCTAGGATGGAGGTAAAATCCTTTGGTGATGTGAGGATCATTGTATTATAGCCTTATTACAATGAAATATAATGTCTAAAAATTGTTCTTATTTTGGGCTTTTACCACAGTAAGAGCCAAGATTTTAAATACAAAACAAACAAAAAGACTTTATATATTCATGTTCATTTAAGAAAATACTAGTAGTGATGTATTATTTTTAAGTATACAGTTAATATGTTTGGAGTTATTTAAAATTTATATTGAGAAAAATGTATTTTCACTATTGCTGTAGATGAGCATCTACATAAGACTGTTAAATTGATTGTGGTTTTATAATACTTATTTTTATTGTTATAATCTATAAATTTTAAGGAATATGACAAAAAGGATATTGTAGGTATTGAAGGGGGGTCTCTGGGAGGAGCAGTAGTACAAAAGGGAAACAAGAATATGATTCAATTACATTTAATTGAAATATGTTTTTAAATGTTAACAAATTCAGATAAATTGAAATCATGTAACTTTTCTCATCATAATGCAATAAAAGTTTTTTTAAAAAAATCCTCATTTGAAGTATCTGCAAAGTGTATGATGGTTAGACTCCTTAACTTATCAAATATCTGTAACTCCACAATGTGGTAATAACTCTCTACTTGCAGATAATAGACTCAAAGTCAACAAAGTTAGGTCATTTGCATACGATGAAGATCCAAACCCTGGCCTGTGAGATGCCCCAGGGGGTTAAGGTGCTTACTGCCAAGCCTGATGACGTGAGTTTGATTTCCAGCACCTGGAGAATGCAAGGAGAAAACTGGCTCCCATACACTGCACTTTGATTACGCATGTGCCTCATGCGCATGCGTGCATTCACCAGTCCCTATGTATGAATCTGATTTAAAGTATTAAGAGAGGGCTGAGCGCCTTTAATCCCAGCACTTGGGAGGCAGAGGCAGGCGGATTTCTGAGTTTGAGGCCAGCCTGGTCTACAGAGTGAGTTCCAGGACAGCCAGAGCTGCACAGAGAAACCCTGTCTCAAAAAACCAAAAAACCAAAAAAAAAAAAAAAAAAAAGAGAGAGGGCTGAGGAGACGGTCCCACAGTAAAGAGCTCTTGTTGCTCTCTGAGAACCAGCAATGTGTTCCCAGCACAGATGTTGCACATGGCAACGGGATGAAGCTCCAGTTCTAAAGGTTTTGGCGCCCTCTGCCGGTCTCCACAGACACTGCTTGCATGTGATACATAAATATACTTGCAGGGGAAACACACATGAACACAAACTAAAAGCTAATCTCATTTTTAACCAAGCTGAGTTTAAAACCCATGTCTTTCTGCCTTCAGAATTGATGACATGTTTAAGTTGCATCCTGATAATAGGATGAGTTCTCTAAATGTTGGGATATGTGCCTTTTTTTTTTTTTTTGCCCTGAGAACATTTATGTTGTCACAATGTATCCATAAAACAATACTTCTGCCTTTAGCGTAGCTTGAAAGCCTATTTGGCACATTTCCAAGTCCAATACTAGTCCATAGTGTAATACTTGTGTTATCTAGTTATTCTAAAGCTAGTTGTTCCCATTAGGGATTTATGATGGGGTGTGGGGGTAAAATTTCTGGCGAGTGAGCTATTATATAACAATGACCAACATTTTATGATTGTGCAACTATCATAGGTACATTCACAATTTGTTTTGTTTTTTAAAAAGCCCTGCATTTGGGGACAAATTTTATTTTTAAAACTAGTCCTCAGTGATATGTCTTTAAAGAACTACATACTTAAAAATCACCTGAACCATTAGAAGATGTCACAATAGTGTGTCCTCAAGAGCCAAGGTATCCATAAAAACAGATGCTTAGAGAGATGTTTCTTAAATTTTGTACTTCTTTCTTTCTTTCTCTTTTTCTTTCTTTCTCTCTTTCTTTACTTATTTTCATAAGAAACATGGTGCCACAACACATGTGTAGCAGTCAGAGGACAATTTTGGGGGGACTTGGTTCTTTCCTTCTTCTATTCTGCTGGTCAGGTTTCGTGGTAGCAAATGTCTTTACCAAATGAGTAGTCTTAAAATGAACAAGTTGATTTCCTTATGCTTGTTTTTATGTACAGTGACTTAAGAAAAACCTATTTGTGGAATGTTCTTGGATACTTAGAGAAGATTGGAGATTTTTTTTGTGTCCTCTCATGTCTAAATAAAGCCAATGCCACCATGTGGCCAGCTGGAAGGTCTGCAGCGACGGCCATTGGACAGAACTCACTGTATATTCCATGAAATATTTCAAGTCCAAGAGTTGAAGGCGACAGTAACTCCCCACAGTTGCATTAAATTGTGTTAGACTATGACTTTAAATACAGAAAGCTCAAATCAGCTTCAACATTTTATCAAGCGATATGATAGCAAAATGGTGGGAAGACAAGTGAGAAGCTTAAATGTTAGCTCTTGGAGTAGATGAAGGAAAGGGAGATGAAGACAAGATAAAAAAGATGAAAGCTGAGAAAGAAGAAAAATAAAGCATTTCAATCTCAATCAAATTACACAGACAAGAAGAAAGAGGTTGAATAAGAAGGTAGGGGTGCCACTTACCAATGTTTTCACAGAATAATGGTGGCACAATGGAGAAGCTGTGTGTAAGACTGACTGGCCATGGCAATGGCCAAACAACTGGGGAGTAAGGTATCCACATAGACACCAAAGCCACCAACAGTGATGCCTGTGGGCATGATTAGATCGTGGTGCAGGAGATATTCATGAATGTAGTGGAAAGATCTAGAATTAAAGAAAGACTGCAGAATGAAGGAAGACGTGCGCATGTGCACACCCAGAGAGGGAGAACCTAAGTGAGTAAAAGGTGAGAGGTGGCTGACAGTTCAATACAGGAGAGCAGCAGAGCCTGATGCTGTTCCTACAACCTCTAGGAGGATGCAAGAAGAAGAATAACCCAGTAGGCTGAAGAAACTGAAATCCAGAACAAGGAGGAAGTTGTAGTTAAGGATTTATACAGATGGTAAGTGTTCTTCAATACTAAATAAAGATCCTCCAAGGTTAAATTAGTTCCATAGAGAAAACGCTTCAAGGCCCTTCAACGTGTACCCTTGAACAAATCCTTGCCTCTAAGAAAACCCTACCTTCTCTCCCTGCCTTGAAACCCTTAACATCCTTTAAACGAAAAGAAGCACTTTCATTTTGCCACTGGCCTATAATGAGTATGTGGTCAAATTGTGGGGCAGTGGAGACACCGACAGAGGTGTGAAGCAAGAAGCAATAAGGAGCCCCTGCCACTTGAAGCAAGAGATTGCATTTTGATGGGACACCAAGATTTTTAGGGAGAGGCACTGTGCTAGGTTTCAAATGCATTCTGGGTTCTGTTTGGTTGGGGCAGTGCTGGCTGAGATCTGAGTGGAAGGTGGGAACAGCCACTAACAACCTACTCTGCCTTCTTTCTGAGAGCATTTTAGCTTCCTGGGGTTGCATAACAAAGTGTTACCACCTGGGTGGTTCAAACATATTTGTAATCTCTGATAGTTCAGGGATCAAAGTCTGAAGTCAAGGTATAGATAAGCTCTATCTGTCTATGTCTCTGTCTCTCTGTCTCTATCTCTCGGTTTGTCTCTATCTCTGTCTCTGTCTCTCTTTTTCTCTCTTTCTTTCTCTCTTTCCCTCTCCCTACCCCACTCCCTTCCTTCTTCCCTTTCTCCCTTCCTCCCTCCCTCCCTCCTCCCTCCACCTCTAAAGGCCCTGGGACAGAAGACCAACCAATGTTACCTCTTCTGGCTCTCAGTCACAAGCCATCCTTGATGCAGATGAGCTTGTGCTGCATGTCATATTCTCCCTGCCCCTCTCACCATGTTTCCCCAGAATTCTCCTCTACTCTCCATGTTCTGCTCTTATGTAAGGACACTTGGAGGGCACATCCAATTATGCTCAGATGGCTTCATCCGGACACACATTCTATATTAAAACAGAGGCTCTCAAACTTCCTAGTACTGAAACCCTCATGCTGTGGTAAACCCCAACCCCCCAAAAAATATTTTAATCACTACTTCATAACTGTAATTTTGCTACTGTTATAAATCATAACAGTATAAGCATCTGTGTTTTCTGGTGGTCTTAGACGACCTCTGTGAAAGAGCGGTTGAGAAATATCATCTCCAAAGATCTTTTAAAAGGCGATCACACTCACAAGCATCAGGGACTAGGATTTGAACATATGCTTTTAAGATCACATCATTAGTCCACTACACCCCAATCTGACAGGGCCACAGAATTGGGCATGCTGGATGATGCTACCTGGTGAGAGATATTTCAAATCTATTTGGCAAAAGTGAGCTATCATGGTAATATGAGGCTTACTAACATTTCTGAAACATTTGGAACATTAAATGTAATATAAATAAAACTCTGAAGGTAAAAACTTCCCAGAGTGAGGTTAGATCTTTGGACTAGTGACTTGTCATTAGAAAGAGAAGCACCAAGACAAGGATCCACGTGGTTCAGCGTTTCCACCTCACAGCTGGTATGTCAGAATATGGACATGTGCTGTTCAGTGGAGGGGAAATGCAGGTTAGGACAGGGGTCCCCAGGGTTCCCAGCCCATGTTCATCCAAGTGAGACACAGTAGAGGCTGGAACAGAGCTGTGGTCTCAAACTTCTTGGCACCCAGACTCTACTGGGAACGGCAAGGAGTTGAGAATGAGGAGGGAGGGAATCCTATCCTCCTCCTATGCACCCAGTCACCACTGGGGACTTCAAGGAGTTAGCCAGACGGCCTGCAATGAGCCCTGAGTGGGGATGAAATCTGGCTTAGTTCAAAGTGAGTGCTTGCAGTAAAGAGGAGCTTCTGAGGGGGACTTAGAAAGCGCTCCGCCCCAAAGGTGCTTGATGAAGGTGACTCTCTTTGTTTGTCCAAGCTGCTTTATTCATGGCAGATGAAGATGCATACATACATCTTTCTCAGGGTGAACCAGGGATACCTTTTGCAGGAAGGGATGCCCAGGAAGGGAAACTCATTGGCTAAATACTTGGGACCTAGCTAGATACCTCATTAGCATGGAGACCTCTTAAGTTCTATACTACATGGCTGGTAGTCATGGTCTTCTTAGTGGGGTGTTATGATCACGTGCTTCAGGACAAGAATCTGATTGGGATGTGGTCTGAACTATTGCCATTCTCAATTATGAGTTTTATCGGGTTTCTGAACCTTACCTGTTCTGTCTGGTAGCACAGTCCACTGCCCCACAGATCCATGTTCCTATGGGAAGATCTAGTCCAAATACAGATAATCAAGAGAATGGGGTTCTGTGGTCATTTTCTTCACCACCCTCTATGCTAGAGTACTGGTGTAGTTTCCTTGTGTCAAAAGATAGCCTGTGGGAGGGCCATACTTCATCTGTCCCTAAAAGCACAAAACTGAACAGGGCTGGAATAGTACCCTTGTACATTTCTGACAGTGGCACCAAGGCTGAAATAGTTCTCTAAGCTGTCTCCATGTGGGAGACAGTCTTAAGTATCCTTCAGAAGGGAGAAGGGAGTGTTTAAAATAGTGTTAGCCATGCTCCTTTCTCTGCTGGCTGGCAGGCACTCAGAGAAGCATTCAAGTATCTGCCAGGGCCTAATGGAACTATCTTCACAAAGCAAAACTCACTGATTCTTTCTCTTCATTAGAGACAGAACTAGAAATTATCATTTGGTCAATGATGATAGTAAGAAATTTCAAATCAGTTTAAGAAGGCTTTTGTTTGTTTGTTTGCTAGCTTGTTTGTTTTTTGTTTTTTGTTGTTTTTTTTTAACAGGTTAGAAGAGCATCCATTTGGGAGAGGCCTCAGGGAAAATGGCCCTGAAACTAGGTTTGAAAAATGTAATGCCCTGAGACACAAGAGTTAGAGCCCCAGCTGCCCACTTGCTACTCTGCTCCTCCTGAGTACAGGATGTTAAGAGGCCATGTCCACTAAGAGTGAACTTCTGTTCTGTATAAGGATGCCAAGAACCCATGTCCACCAAAGCAGTTGGAGAGAAAACGCTTAACTTTTAGAGAGAAGAGGATACAGAGTAAAAAGCATGGAAAAAGAAAAACAAATAGAACTTCCTTCAAGTATTCCAAATAGAAATTTCATATGGCAGTAACCCTATTCTTCCCATTATTATATCCCCCTATTACTGTATCACACAAGACTTCTCATCATGTAGATGAAAAGTCTTGAAAGCAGAAGGTCTTGGTTTCTGATTTCAAACCACAAGACCAGCCATGACTGTGTAATCTCACTAAAGTCATATTTCTCAGGGGTGAATTAAATAGGTATTATAAACTATTATAAACATGGTAGAAATAAAGATATTTAAAAGAGACACTTTGTGTCTCTCAATCTGAATACCAGACTATTGAAACAATGGACAGTAAAGAAATGTGAATTTACCCAGGAATCTCCTGCTGGGAGAAGTAAAAGGCACCAACCAGAGAGGAACTTGTCTACCTAAAATAAATTTCACTCAGTTCTAACAACCTGAAAGAACACCTTACAGGATGGGAATGAAGGCCCAGATCGTCAAGTGTCTCTGCTGGGCAGAAGCTCACAGAGACCATGTGCTTAGATGTGTGTATCCTTGGCACTCTATTTAAACTTTTATCATACTTTAGGACCCCAGGAATAGACTTAGACGGTTGCTGGAGCTCTTTCCTACCTTTTCTCATGTGCCCACATTGAAGAAAGCTCCCTTCTCTGCTTACTACTGTTAATTTGGCTCTTTTAATTGCCTTCTGCAGGAGGTGTGTCCAGACCTGACCTGTGGCACTGGTTGTGACCACAAGTCTAATAACAATATGACTGAAGGATTGTCATAATATCAATTTCTATGTCTCTGAACTGGCTTCCACATTAAATCTAAATTCTGCCCAGTATGAAGGATATTTTACCAGCCTACTCATTTCTCATGGCAAGTCTTGCCACACTGAAATACAAATCCTGTTTTCTAGATGGGTTAACCAACTCACTCTTCGAGTGATTACCAATTCCAGTATTTATAAGCAGTGCAAAAGGCTAGGTTGGTTTTTACTACATTCCACTCTTCAGAAAAGCCACCTAACTTTTTCAAACTTATGTCCACAAAGTATCTACTTTCTGGGGGATTGTTGATTATATTTCTTTCATGTCTCTGAAAGTGAGTCAACTATGTACCAAGTTGATGTCTAAATTGTATAGCTTTTCCTTCACAGGTTTAAGAGCCATAGCAATTCTAAATTAAATTCTGTGGATTTTTTTCACATGTACTCATTTGCATTGTCTTCTAAATGTTTCATGAGTTTAGTAGACAGTTATGCTCTTGCATTACTCAACTGCTATTGATAAATATAAAGAAAGTTAAGATGTCACAAATGGTTTGATTCCTTTTTGATTTAGGCACTTTTTTTTTTTTTGAAAAGGCTCAATTGACTCTAAGTTTCAACAATAATGTGTAACTTCTTGTTTACATGGGTTGAGTTTTGTTGTTGTTCCCAAATTTCCATACGTAATACCAGAGGCTTAACAGCATAAAATTAACATTATTCCATAAATCCCAGACAAACAACAAAAATGTGGGAGTCAAAGGATAACCCATGGGACTGAGTTATTTCTTCCACCATATGGGTTCTAGGGATCAAACTCAGCTTCTCAGGCTTGGCCACAAGGCCTTTACCCAGTGAATATCTCACTGACCCAGAGAGTATATTATCCATAACTCTAAATTTGTCAGACATGGTCCTCTTGTTAAATCTTTGTTGTCTTCTGTTTTGGATCTAAAATATCTTCCTGTGGGTCATAAGTTGCTTTCTATACACATGGTCAGCTTTAGGAAAGTGAAGAAGAGTAATTGATACTATAAAATAAAAGTTTAGAGAGATAAAAATGTCTGGGGAGAAATTGTATTTCCAATGTTGAGTTTAAGCACTGTATGTTGAGTTTAAGCACTGTTCTGATATCTAGGATTTGGCATTTTTGTCTACAAATTGGACTTTTAAATTGCCAATCAATAGATATTCATAAGATAAATCATTTCTATAAGTTATGTAAAGAAAGAAAAGAAACATTTGGAATGGAAGGAAATGACTATAATAACCATCTGAAGATGCACCAGAAGTCTCAGGCTTTCCTGGTTGCAGCAAAACTATTTGAGAATGATTCTTTCTTTTTAAAATTGGATTGTAAGAAAAGTGGTCGCCGGGTGGTGGTGGTGCATGCCTTTAATCCCAGCACTTGGGAGGCAGAGGCAGGTGGATTTCTGAGTTCGAGGCCAGCCTGGTCTACAGAGTGAGTTCCAGGACAGCCAAGGCTACACAGAGAAACCCTGTCTCAAAAAACAAAAAACAAAAAACAAAAAACAAAAAAAAAGAAAAAAAGAAAAAAAGAAAAAGAAAAGTGGTCATAAGCCATCTTCTCAATATTTCAAAGAAGTTTCTATATTTTTGTGAAACATTTTTTCCTGTTAATTGATTTATCTTATTCCATCTGCGAAATTTACTTTTATTTTTAAGCTAATCTTAAGACTTTCTACTTTCTGGTTACATTAAGTCATTTGCTATGATGACTTTAGAACAGGTATTTTTGTTTTCCCTATATTTGAGGATCATTGTATGAGTCAGCTTCCAACAACTGTCACAAATGTTTAAGATAAAACATTTGAAAGGAAGAAATGATTTCACAAGTCTTAATAAATGTTTTCTTGGCTCCATGTTTTGACCCACAGTGTCACACAATGCCTTGTGGCAGGAGAGTATGGTCTACTTACCCCATGACAACTTGGAAACAGCAATGAAAGGAGGCACAGAAAGAGTGTCTCTATCTCAATAACCCTTTCAAAGGCACGTCCCCAGTGACCTACTTTCCACCCCTATTTTGGCCTTTCCAAATACCGCTGTAGGCTAGTGAGCAAGCCTTTAGTACTCATACCTTTAGAGACATACAAGTTGTCAACCATAATACTCCTTGACTTTCTTGGACTGGAACGATCCTTTACAGTTGTGTGTTCTTATACTTTTCCTGCCCTTCTTGAATGATTCCAACTTTGTAATTCCAGAATAGGACATGCTTACGACTCCACACCAAGGCAACGGAAGCAGATCATAGAAACCACATTTCCTTGTGTCTTTTTTTTTCCTCTGTGTATTTTATGTCTTTTACTTCCATTGGCATGCTGGTGTTGCCTGCCGCTAATTCTGTACATTGCATTTCTAATCTCAGATACTGCCATTTTCAGCTTTCAAAATATCATTTTCTGTATTTTTTTTATATCCTAATTCTGTCTACTTAATGTCCGTCCTCCTCCTCCTACTCTCCTTAACATATAAGATGCAGTTCCAGCACCTTCTCCGATGTCTGGGTTAAACCAGGTCTGCTTCGCCTCAAACTTGATCAGATTTTCCAGCTTCCTTACAATCCAGACAATTTTTATGGCAAGTAAGATTTTGTAATTTTTTTCTCATTGTGTAAAAATGATTTTTATTTTCAAGTATTAGTATTCTTGAACATTAATATTTGATCATATTGTATGGCAAGAGTTTACTGTTTTGAAGCTTTGTATTGAGTTTTTTTTTTTATAAATTTTTTATTAGACATTTTCTTTATTTACATGTCATATGGTTTCTCCTTTCCCAGTTTCCCCTCCAAAAACCAACCAACCAAACAAACAAACAAAAACAACAAGAACAAACTCCTGTTGCCTCCCCCCTCCCCATACTTGCCACCCCACCCTCTCCCACTCATTGGCCCTGGCATTCCCCTACACTGGGGCACAGAACCTTCACAGGGCAAAGGGCCTCTCCTCCCATTGATGATCGACTTTGCAATCCTCTACTATATACATCCTGCCAGAACAATCAGTCCCACCATGTATAGTCCTTGTTTGGTGGTTGAATCCCTGGGAGCTCTGAGTGTACTAGTTAGTTCATATTGTTGTTCATCCTAAGGGGCTGCAAACCCTTCAGCTCCTTTGGTTCTTTCTCTAACTCCTTCATTGGGGACCCTGTACTCAGTTTAATGGATGGCTGTGAGCCTCTACATCTGTGTTAATCAGGTACTGTCAGAGCCTCTCAGGAGATAGTTATATTAGGCTGGCTTGTACTTCCTTCAGTCTCTGCTCCACAGTTAGTCTCTGCAACTCCTTCCGTAGGTATTTTGTTCCCCCTTTTAAGAAGGAATTAAATATCCACATTTTGGTCTTCCTTCTTGAGTTTCTTGTAGTTTGTGGGTTGTTCTTTGTGTATTCCGAACTTCTGGGCTAATAACCACTTATCAGAGAGTGTATACCATGTGTGTTCTTTTGTGATTGGGTTACCTCACTCAGGATGATATTCTCCAGATCCATCCATTTCCCTAAAAATTTCATAAATTCATTGTTTTTAATAGCTGAGTAGTACTCCATTGTGTAGATGTACCACAATTTCTGTATCCATTCCTCTGTTGAGGGACATCTGGGTTGTTTCCAGTTTCTGGCTATGATAAATAAGGCTGCTATGAACATGGTGGAGTATGTGTCCTTATTACATGTTGGAGCATCTTCTGGGTATATGCCCAGGAGTGGTATATCTGGGTCCTCTGGTAGAACTGTATTGAGTTTTGTGAGGTATGGTTAGAAAAAAAGTCATATTAATCTAAGGCTTACTTTGCTCCCATTCTAAGGTAATAATTCTCTCTCTCTACCTCTCTCTTTCCCCCCTTCTCTCTCCCTCCCTCTCTCTCTCCTCCTTTCCTTCCCTCCCTCCCTCCCTCCCTCCCTCTCTCCCTCCCTCCCTCTCTCCCTTTCTCCCTCCCTCCCTCTCTCCCTCTCTCCCTCTCTCTCTCTCTCTCTCTCTCTCTCTCTCTCTCTTTCTCTCTCTCTCTCTCTCTCACCCACTCACTCGTCTTCCTCCTACCCCACTCCTCTTGATATGAGATTAGTGTGCTCACTGCAGCTCAGGCAAGCATCAGACTCACCTCAACCTTCAAGAACTGGTGTTATAAGCATATCCATCTCTTAAAATAAGAAAATTTCTTTTCCCTTTTTTTTATGCTGGAAGGAGGGAAGGGGAAATATTTCCACCGCTGGTACTCATTCACTGTGTATGAGGGAATCAGATGACTAAAGCCTAATCTGAAGTAGTTTTCTCACATGGAAACAGATTGTATTGAACTGAAGACTTGTGAAGGTCTGCTAAAGATGCCAAGTTCTTTTCCACTCAGATGATTTTGCTAGAGAACTCTGCGCTGTGAAAATGACCAACTCCACCTTGTGAATCCTAAGGGCTGCCTGACCTTGGCTTGAGTTCCCCCTTCTGCACTGTGGCTTGGACATTCTCTTCAGACAGTGCTCTGAGGCTCTTCTTTCACAAGTTCACTAGTCTGACCTGTCAGGCATATGCAACATCTGAGAAACATCCCAGTTATCTACTGTGATAATTTTACCAGAAAAGGGGGTAAAAAGGGGTATATCTTAAGTAGAGCAAATGACCTATAATCTTTTTAAATGTTTGGTTTTTATAGTTTAGTGTTCTTACATAAAACATTTTTGCCGCTAAATATTTAGTAACAACTCATTGTATACAATGCACGTAATAAATGATTCAGACTGACTGAAAGGGGAAAAAAAGAATTTGGTTGCATTTTTTCAGAGAAATTAAATCTGGAGAATTTTGTAGATGACATAACTCTGAGAAAACCAGTTCTTTTCTTAACTTAGTTTGCGTGGACTTCTTTGGCCTTAACTTTTTATGTCTAGATAGATGTTTATATGAAATTGTAAGGGGAGTTTCCCTAATTGTTGATTAGCTAAATTAAGGAGGTGGATGAAAGAGAAGGTGGAATTTCCAGGCAGGACAGGAAGAGAAGGAGGTAGAGGTTTGAGTTGGACCAGGCAGAGGGTGGATGAGAAGCTGAAGACATGTAGGTTTCTCCGAGCACAGATAGTTTGTAGCCTCCACAGGCAACTGCGGAGGCCAAGGAGGATGGGGCAGGATATTCTTCGCCCTACCTTTGAGTTATCTGGTCAGTCTAAAATATAAAGGTCTCTAGTGCTTTCCTTCCACAGGACCAATGGGAGCTGGGTGAGGCAGCCATTGCTAGCACCAGCATGCAACAATCAGACCAGGGTGGCTTTGCCAGGCTAGCCTTGAGAGCTGGGTGAGACAGTCTTTACATCATAGCCAGGAAGGTGCTCCAAGAATTTGTGGGGAAAGCTGTGGGAAAAGTGTTAGCTAGCAGGCATGCAGCTCCTACTACTTCCAGAGCCTAGCCAGAACTAACATGGTTTTCTAAATTTACACGAAACATAAAATGGCAATTGATATTGACATTCTATCTAAATTATATAGAATTTTCACATTAAATATGAATAAAGGAAGTTTTAGCCAGTATCATATTTAAATTCTAATTATATTGTCTTTACAACACTCTAACACTTGCAAATATTTGAGGCTTAATCTCAAGCAGAGTTGATAAAGTCACCACCAAGAGCCACACTGAAGTCAAGGAAGAGAATGAAAATAAAATACTTAGTTCAGTACTGGTAATCTCAACGTTTTCATTAAACTAATGACCAACAGATTGTTACTAAGGAATATCCTCAGTCTCAGAAAATATTGTACAATACTTATAAAAACTATACAAATTCATATTGTTAAAAAAAAAATAAGAGCATATAAACCTACCACACCAATTCTTTCTTTCCCCATCCTTTTGGTTCATATGTAGCTATCTGGGCAGAAGGCAATGGAATGCAGTTTTATAAGAGGTTAAACAAGAGTGATGAAATAGGAAGGGGTTAAACAGGAATTATGAAATAGGAAGGACCAGGGAGAGAAGGGCATAGTAGAAAAGAAAAATGGAGAGGGATAAATAATACTAACTGCTTTCTAAAAACTCATAAGGCAATCTACTACTGTAGAATCTTCCCAAAATATATCTGTACACACACATTAAAAAAATACAAAATATAGTCCCACAAGGAGGCCACAGTGTCCCTAGTAGACACCACATACTAGTCACTAAGAAGCCTACTCTCATGAATGAGTAACATCTTCTGAGGCTATTAGCCAGTGAAGTCCCAAAGATCCCCAATCGGTAAAAGCCATTGCCAACATCCCATCTTGGCATCCCTCCAAAACCTGATAATAAAACCCTATCTGATTATATACTTGAATTCTAGAACATGGACAAGTCAAGTTGGTATTGACCTGGATACTTCATCCTTTACTGCTTTATAAGTGCTGGAAATTGCTCTGTCTGCTACTGGAAGAGAGTAGAAAGCATCATCAAGCCATGTAGTGGTGGTGTATGCCACTAATCCCAGCACTTGGGAGGCAGAGGCAGGCAGATTTCTGAGTTTGAGGCCAGCCTGGTCTACAGAGTGAGTTCCGGGACAGCCAGGGCTACACAGGGAAACCCTGTCTTGAAAAAAAAGAGAGGAAGAAAGAAGGAAAGAAAGAAAGAGAGAGAGGGAGAAAGAAAGAAGAAAGAAAGAAAGAAAGAAGAAAGAAAGAAGAAAGAAAGAAGAAAAAAAGAAAGAAGAAAGAAAGAAGAAAGAAAGAAGAAATAAATAAAGAAAGAAAGAAAGAAAGAAAGAAGAAAGAAAGAAGAAAGAAAGAAGAAAAAAAGAAAGAAGAAAGAAAGAAGAAATAAAGAAAGAAAGAAAGAAAGAAAGAAAGAAAGAAAGAAAGAAAGAAAGAAAGAAAAGAAAACATCATCCACTCAGATCCTCACAGTTGTGAGATCTGAGAATAACTAATTTTGGGCCTAGGAAGACATACCATTGGTACGATAGTAATATGAACATCATGGGAGTAAACAACCACTTTCTAATTGGATTCAGTGCTCAGTTCTATATATGAAACACATACTTGGAACTATTATCAGTCAAGAACATAGGGATAGGCAGGTCATAGCCCTAAACGAGAACCTATTACTATTACTTTGCTAAATGGATATAATATTGAACCAACTCCTAATGACACCATGATACTCATAAATAAAGACATCTCTGGACTCTCATTAGAGAAACTTCCATTTACACTAAATCATCATTTAGTGATGGGACCAACCCAGAGACCCACAACTAGGCAAGATGCAGAGAATCAGAGTGTGCAGACAGGCCTAACTGGAACATATATACCACATCCCCTTCTCTTAAAGGTACAAGGATCACTGCAGAAAAGGGAGTAGAAAATCTGTATGAGCCAGAGGCAGGTAGGTGGCAACAATGATACTCTCTTATCCAGACACAGAAGGGCAGTGCACATACGAACTCACAGCAATTGTTAGCTGCTGGAAAAAGGGCCAGTTTTCTCTATAGAGTAGCTGCTGATAGATCAGCTGTGCTCCAGCGGACTACCACAAATCCAAGAATACCTGAGAAGAACAAATTGCCTTGGTAGAGGTGGAGGGGGGCATACAAAGTTGGGAGGAAAAGGAAGGTGAGGTAGATATAAGAGGAGTTGGAGGAAGGAGTGAAAATTAATTTGTACAAATTTCTCATAGAACTAATAGAAAGATTCTAAAACACTTGATTAGTAAGTTGCATAGATACACATTATCTTAGCACCTACTAGCTTTGCTATCAATGTTTTTGTCTATAAAAGATCCTTAGGGAGCCGAGTCCCAGCACTTGAAGGCAGACGCAGGCAGATCTCTGTGAGTTCATGGCCAGCCTGGTCTACAGAGTGAGTTCAAGAACAACCAACACTACAAGAAACCCTGTCTTGAAAAAACAAACAAACAAACAAAAGATTATAAAGAAAGTGATCTCCAGACATTCATGATTTCAAATCAAGAATATTAGGCATACCCGACCCTAAGTATTAGATAGGTATGCAATGCGATTCCATGAGCTCTCTGAAGTAAAATTGAATTGTTAAGAACACAAACTTATAGACCCACCCTAGGTCTCACAAACCTCAGTTGACATTTAAGGAGATCTCCAGCAGTTTGTGTCATTTTAAATTCAAGATGCGCTGTGGTATATACATCCTAAAGTCAGTAGTTAACCTCCTGAGGTTTCACTGAGGATAAACTGTGCTTGCCTTACTCTAAGAAAATTCCTTTCATCACTGAACAGTAATCCTAGTATTTAAGTTAATCCGATTTCTGGCATTGCAAATGCAATTCATAAACAATGTCTTTGGAGAGTGAGACAAATTACATGGAAAAAAAACACTCAAAAATATAAGAGCCCTTCTCTCTAGAAAATGAGCCTCAGCTTGTTTTAATCTGAATTTCGATGGTATTTGGCAGCAGAGTATTACAAATGTAACTCCTTCATGATTTTGTAAGTGATTAGAATTTTGCAGAACTCTCTTGAGACCATAGTTTAAAATAAGACCACTTTTCAATCTTCTGATTGGAGTTTCAATCAAGTTACTTAGAAATTCATCATTTTTAAAATTTTAAAGTCATACATAATTTGGGTCAAAAAGGAACTCTGGAGTTTATTTCGGCTATTCATGTAATCATTTCGTTTAAAGTTAATTCAATCATGTCATTAAAGGAAATTAGCTGAAAAAAAAAAGGTTCTAGAAATCAAGAGCTATCCTTGATGCAAACATTATCCTGCTAGTTGTCAAGAGATACTCATTACTGAACAAGATCAGATTTAAAAAAAAAATCCATTTAAATTCATTGTTTGTAATGTAAGAGAGAAGTGAAGTAAATACGTAACTATAAAACTTCGGCTTTGTTTGTTGAGGTTGAACACTAAATTTAGAAAAGTCACAAATTTGATTCTTCATTAAAGTAGAAGAAAAGGAAATTGTTCAGAGAACAAAGTGACAAAACAAAACCAGTCATACACCAAATGAGCATTTGTAGAATGGTTTTAAAATACTAAGAATAGTTCATTTGTCCTTTGAAATCTTATGTACAGATGATCAGTTTGAGCTAAATGCTTATCCAATGAAAGATGGGGAAATTTGTTTTATAGTCAGTCTAACTTACCTAGTTCTTAAATGTGGAAGTTTGAATGAGAAGAGCCCCCGTAGGCCCTATATTTGAATGTTTGATCCCCAGTTGGTGAAACATTTTGATAGGTTTCAGAGGTTTGGTTTTGTTGGAAGGCAAGGGTTGTGTCTCGAAACCCCACACCATTCGCAATTAGCTCTCCCTGCCTTGTGCCTGTTGGACCAAGATGTAATCAAGCTCTCAACTACTGTGACAGCGCATGCCTGCCACGCTACTGTCATGTTCCCACCATGACACTCATGACTTTAACTCTCTGAAACTGTAAGTCCCAAATGAATTGTTCTGTAGTCACAGTATCTTGTCACAGCAATAGAAAAGTAACTAAGGCATTGAATAAAGTCTAACATACAATAAAAATCTAACCACCACTAACATGAATGAAAATCTAATAGCAAGTCTATGGTTTAAACACTTTAAAGAAAGTAGAGCGGGCTACTAGAATCTTGAATTTTAACTACTGTATTAACAACTAGTTTTATTTTATTTTATTTTTTATTTTTTTATTTTGGATTTTCGAGACAGGGTTTCTCTATATAGCCCTGGCTGTCCTGGAACTCACTCTGTAGACCAGGCTGGCCTCGAACTCAGAAATCCACCTGCCTCTGCCTCCCAAGCGCTGGCATTAAGGCATGCACCACCACCGCCCAGCAACAACTAGTTTTAATGAGTTGTTAGCAAATGATGGCAAGCAAACATTTTCTTTCCTTTATATATACCTCTGGACCACGAAGGCATCTTTAGAACTTACCTTCCTGCCACCACTGAGACTCCCATCTGTTCTGAACAGGTTCTTCACTTCCAAGATACTTAAATTAGATTCAGCCTTCTCTACTCTTATAAAATAAAATTGGAAGATAGTCAATGCAATTAGTACCCCAAAGCAATACTATCTAGAAGTCCTTTATCCAAACTCACGCACTCATAAATGGTTCTCCTAGCTTGGTGCAGTGTTTCTATGTGCTTTGTGTGCATGCAGGCAGGAGGATGGGGGTACTAAAATACAAAAGTCATATGAAAGGGATATTGCTAAAAATCAGCATGGAGGCTCTGAGGCTTCTAGGATTTCCTCCCTGAGAGACAAATTTAAAAGGTAGGTAAACCATTGAGAGGCCAAATCTTTTAAGTTCAGACTCCATTTTAGAGAACCTGACCTAAGTCTGAACTCAGGTAAACAGGCTGGTACCTAGCATTAGTTTCCATGTTGCTCCCCAACAAAAGCTGAGCCTAGCTCCAGTCTCTAGGTTCATCCCCAACAAGACCAGCATTTCCAGGTTACACCCTCAACAAGACCAGCATCTCCAGGTTATTCCCCAAACAAGCCTGCACCCCCAGTTTACAAGCCCACACTCCCTGCCTAATGATCACCAGTGCAGAGGGGAGGAGAAATTAAGTTTATGATATGTCTCCCAGCACCAGACAATTGTTAAAGGCCATGGTAGCTTTCCAATTAGATGCTTGCACACTCATCCTCCCCTTGCTGCTTACTAGAAAACCTTGTCCCAATAGGTATTTGGGGCTCCCCCCAAAACTGTCCTTAATGACAGTGGTGTGTTGGGGGTGGGGGGAAGGGCGTGGTCCAAGCTAGCTTGAATAGAATAAAGACCCTGCTGTGAGTTGCAACAGATCGGCTTCTGTCTGGTTTTAGGGGGTTCACTAACACTTCCCTGGCACTACACCATCACTCACTGCCTTGAAGACTGAGACCAATTAGATTTGGGCCATTTGTTTGTTTAAAGTTTGCCGAATAAGCTCATGACAGGAAATTGCGGGTCTAAAGGAAACAGATCTGTACAATAATTTAACGCTCTCACATGTCTCATATCTATTTTCTCCTCCATCCTTGTCAATAGAAATAAAGGTACAAAGGACAGACTTGTGGAGAACACACTACACATATACCACAGAGCCAGTGTCTCCCTTGCCTCTAGTGTCTCCCTACATACCCTCTGACTCTCCTTGACTCCTCCGCCAGACTAGACCAAGAAAGATTTCTGATTGTTCTACTGTCTAAAACTTGAAATACTGGCTCTGGAGATTAAACCCTCATTCCTCTGGTGTCTACATTCATCAGATTAACTACTAATATAAGGTTATCGCATTACATTCTGTCCACATTTTATAATTCCCCTGGAGACAAAAAAATAACTCTTCAGCTCCCTGAGATCTCAGAGCACCAAATACTGTTCATCATTGCCTCGTTATGGCATCTTCAAAGCGATCTGCAATGTGCAATGCTGTTGCCTCCAACTCAAGAGAAAACTGAAGCACAAACATATCCATTCACCCTAGATCTTAACAACAAAGTAGCAAAATAATGTTCCAAAACTACTTTGTCCAGCATTTGAGCCTGTGATCTTCCTCAGTCGTCAGCTAACTGCCAAAGAAGACTCTTGGTGTCTAATATGTAGTGTAAAGGAGGCTTCTGCAAAGCTCTTCTTTCTAAAATAGAGCTTCATTTTAAAATGATGTGATTGCCAGCCCTAGGCCCAAAGGTCAAAAGATAAATATTTTATCCTGGTAACACTTGTCCTAAGCAATAATTTAATATTTGTGTATACTTTCTTGCTTTCATCTAAAATTTTTTTTGTTGTTTTTGTTTTTGTTTTTCGAGACAGGGTTTCTCTGTATAGCTCTGGCTGTCCTGGAGCTCACTTTGTAGACCAGGCTGGCCTTGAACTCAGAAATCTGCCTGCCTCTGCCTCCCAAGTGCTGGGATTAAAGGTGTACGCCACCATTGCCCAGCTCATCTAAAATATTTTTAAGGGGCTGGTGAGATGGTAAGAGCACTGACTGCTCTTCCGAAGGTCCTGAGTTCAGATCCCAGCAACCACAAGTTGGCTCACAACCACCCATAATGAAATCGGACGCCCTCTTCTGATGTGTCTGAAGACAGCTGCAGAAAATTACACCAGAGCGAGCAGGCCGGAGAGAGTAGGCCGGAGCGAGCGGGCAGGAGCGAGCGGGGCCGGAGCAAGCGGGCCGGCAGAGGTCCTGAGATCAACAGCAGCCACACACATGATGGAACACAGTCATCTGTACAGCTACAGTGTACTCATACACATAAAAATAAAATAAATCTTTAAAAAATAAAATAAAATAAAATATTTTTAAGCACCCTCTCCCTTATCTGATTCTGAATTTTTTGTTCTTATTTGAAGTAATGGGGAAATATGTTCCCTGCTTAAATATATATGTACTAAAAGGTAAAACATTTTATAATAGGCCAAAGTGAAACTCTTGTGCTTTGCAAAATATATAAGAATATCAAACATTTTAAGCACTTACTCAGAATGAAAATACTGTAGGTTTTTTTAGTGTAACTGAAATTGACCTCGCTGGAACACATAACAACATTTATTCTCTGCTGGTACTGTCACGGTTTCAATTCATATGATAAGATTTCGAAGAAACTGCAGCTAGTCTGTGGATATGCAGCCTCTGAACAATCCACTTCCTTACCTACAGCACTAGGAGCAGATAGGGATAAATTCTTAGAAATTTCTCAGATCTACACAGCAATCCAGCATTCAGATATCCATTCAGTGCATAGGGATCTATAAAACATATAGTATAAAAATCTACTATGTAGGGATAGAAGTGTGTCAGTGATCAAGCGTTTACCCCAGGTTCAATCTTCAGTGCTGGGGGAAAGAGGACCTATAGAGCTTACAACAAAAGAATTGAAGAAACAATACACAAAGCAATGTATAAACAGACTCAATGTAAAGAAGCAGAGGTAGGCTACACTGTGAATGTTCTTACTGGTGTAGTATCCCAGGACTGCAATCTCAGGCAAGAGCCTCCCTTAGCTATGGAGCTCATTGTTCATTCTCCATTTCCAAGCTCACGTCCCATTTCCTTGATTGTTCTTCCAGGTACAGGTCCCCTCATCTTCTGTTCTACCATGTGTAAGTCAGACACACGTCTGCTTTATAAAGAAGATAAGACCTGCAGGGTATTTAGGGAGGGATTTTCTCAGGAAGACTTAAATTTAATCCTCACTAAAAGACGAAATAAAAAAAATAAAGATTTTTGATCCTACTACTAAGATTCCTCTCTTAGCACTGAGCCTCTATTTCTTTTCATTTATTCAGGTGTTCTTTGAAAATCTAATTGTGTCATAGGTCCTAAGAATCTGAATACACAGAATGGGGATGCAAAATACCAACGATGTGAAGTAATCTGTAGCCTTGCATTATGAGTCAGCTGAAAAGATAGCTAGTTTGGTAGACTGGTGCTTCCCTCAGCCTTGATCAGAGAAGTTGTTTGTTTGTTTGCTTGCTTGTTTTGTGTTGGGTGACTGCTAATGCAGAGACTCAAAAGTGCTGAGAGCAAGTGATTGTTGAGTGGTCGGCCCTAAACTGGACCACCTCCTCCAATACTGTGGAGAGCAGAAATAATGTAAGGGCCAGAGGCTGGAGAGGACTGTGAAGCACAATCTTAACGATATGGCAGGGCTGTTTCACCATGAACTCTCACTAGCTTTGTTTATCAGCATAAGGGTTGCATAAGCGCCACGGGCTGGCCGATCTGGGCCTCCCTCAACCCGCAGGAGAAACGGGGGTCCTAGTCAGGTCGACAAGGCGCAGGCGATGCGATAACAGAGCCGACACGAGGGTGTGTTAGATCTCAATGTATTTCTTAGAAATGGCATCAGACTTTTACAGTCATTGCAAAAGAGATGGTAAATCTGGCAGCTCAATAGTTGAGGTACATCTGAGGCTATCTGAAACACACTGGGTCTAAAGCCGCCCCCCCCCCCCCCCCCCCCCCCCCCCCCCCCCCGGCCCAAGTGCTCTGGGCCCCGGGGAATGCGGATCGCATGAATCTGAGTCCTAGCCCATCTAAGTTCTAGTGCGAGTCCAAGTGCTAGTCCTTCTCCTTGTCCTAGTCCTAGTCCAAGACGAGAATCAGGCTTAGATACCATACAGCAAACAGGACAGATCTCAGGAGTCACGTAGGCAGGTGGGAGTTACAGCAGGGTCTGGTAGCTAGGTGTGAAGCAGGAGGAAGAGGAGTGGAGCCCTCCAGGTTGAGGTATTCTTATGCTAATTATCTGGTTCTTGCTGGAGGCAATGATCAGGAGATTACAATCTATCATTTCCTGCTAATTCTCTGGTTCTAGCTGAGAGCAGGCAGTGGGGAGTCCCGACCTAACACTTTTAGCTAATGTCCTTGAATGGAAGCCCTTCGATTACTCTCTAGTACGTAAAACATTAAACTAGGATAGTTGGAAACATTGTGTCGGCCAGGAGACAATGCCCAATTTTAACCATTTACAAATCATTTCTTGGGATACCTTTATGCCTAATTATGAGGCCGCGTTGACGATTGGAAAGACTAATCTGAAACACGTCTGAGTTAGGGGATACCAGCGACTAGTCTGAAATCCAGGAGGCACAGAACCCCTTTTGGGGTCTTATTGCCTCTATCCTTTATCAGGATTTTATCCCCGATATTTTGGATGTGACTGGAGTAGACGAGTGTGCGTAGCACATAAGCAGGAGCCATCAACCTTCATTTAAATGGATAAGGAAGATATTCATGAAGGTACCCCTAACTTAGGAACTAGCTAATAACTAGTTAATGACTGCTGGGAGAAGTAGATCATTTTTCTTCTATGCTATAGCCACTGTTGCCTGCGTCCTGGTAAATAACCCTCTACTCATATTCATGCAAACAACCCTATATAGCTTTGATAGGCTACAATCCTGGCTTGCTTTCTGTTGCTTTGGTAAAACACCTACTGAAAAGAACACAGGAAGTAAAGGCTTTATTTGGCTGATGGGTTGCCATCCATCAGTCTTGGAAAAAAGCAAGGCAGAAACTTAAGGCAGGAACCCAAAAGCAGGAACTGAAGCAGAGACCATGGAGAAATTCTACATAGAGGCTTGCTTTCCCTGATTTGCTCAGTTTGATTTCTTCTTTTCCAACATAATATTTTTGTTGATTATTTGGGAATTTCATATTATGCAACCTGATCACATTTACTTCCCAGTCTTCCCAGGTCTAACCCACCTCCCTTGTGACATCCTCTTTAAAAAAGAAGAAGAAAACCAAAGAAGGAAGGAAAGGAAAGGAGAGGAAAGGAAGGAACCAAGTCTAATTTGTGTTGTCCATGTTGTCATGGCATTTGTTACACAGTCCAGGACGACTTGTCTAGGGGTAGCTTTGACCACTAGGCCTTCCCATGTTAATTATTCATTAAGAAAATGTCCCCCCTAAAATAAAATAAAATAAAATAAAATAAAATAAAATAAAATAAAATAAAATAAATGTCTCACTAGCCAATCTGATAGAGTCAATGCCTCAACTGAGTTTTCTTTCCTGCAAAGTGACTCTAGTTCGTGTTGTTTGCAAAACCTAACCAGCACAGTCCTCAAGATATAAGGAAAAAAAAAAAACATAACAACAAAAAGACATGAAGAGGGAGACTTGTTGAAGAAAAGGTCTGGTGTGGTGGGAAAGAAGATGAGGAGAGAAGGCTGTGTGTGTGTGTGTGTGTGTGTGTGTGTGTGTGTGTGAGAAATCACCAAACGACCTAACTAATTTTAAAGTACAGCTAGAACTACATAGTTGAAGTAGCAATGACTTAAATGAGAAGTCAGTTGGTAGTAACAAGAGTACATCTAACAGAACATCAGTAAAGGCTATCCTAACCCACTGCAAACAGAGGCATCTCTGACTAAGGCTGAACCCTTGGAGTCTATGACTGTGTAATCTCTTCCAGCTATCTTCATCTGACTGAGAATTCAAATCTATAAATTACTTTTAATTCACTTGTTCTTATTGATCATTGCCATTTTTGGCTCAATAGATCATTGTTTACTCCAAGACAGTCTACCCATGCAAAGTAGAGAATGACTCATCAGCTGAGTAGATAATTGTAAACATGATTTCACAAACTTTATCAATTTGGCTGTTAATTCAGTTCCAGAGAAGACTTGTCATACAGCAGGGATTCTATCAGCTGCTAGAGATATAACCGCGATCACTATCAGAAAGCTACCACCTTCTTGGGCAAGTTTATCTACACTCTCAAATCTCAAAATCAAAACAGTATTTGAGTGTGTCATAGTTCCATATTTTACAAAGACAGCATGATTAACATACTAGGGAAGCCCTAAGGGCTCCAAATACCATTAAAAATGGGCCATTCCAATAATTCAAGAAAACATATTTCATAACTTTAATTTCAACAATGAACTAGAAGTTAAGAAACTGGGTTTCGTTTATTGCTTGATTGATTTGTGGTGTTTACTTGCAGACTTTAATTATATCCCTGGAGAGATGACTTTCACTGGCTGTGAAGCAGACAGAGAGCACAGATAATCTGCAGCCCCGGTTCTTGAGCTCAGCAATGGAATCAACTGCTAGAAACTGTAGTGGGTACAAGTAGCCAGTCAGTCGGTTCTGTAGGCTGAGGTGAGAAGATAGTTCAGTTGACAGCTGCTGCTCTGTGTACATAGGGCAAGTATGCTTCCATCCACCCGAAGACACACTGACTAGGATGTTCAAGATAGTTAATATTTAGGGGTAACAGTAACAAGATAACTTGGTTAGTTAACAGCCTACTTTAAAACAATTTCTTAGAAGATTGAGGGCACTCTCTTGGTTTAAAATAACAGTACAATATAATCTTTCTTTGGTTATATTCATTACTAAATGTATTCATTTAAAGTCTCTCTGATATAAAGTGAATAAGACTGATTTTTTAAACTTAATTTTTGCATCTTTTTTTTTTTGTAAATATAGAATGCAAAAAAAAAAATCCCACCAATAGAAAAACAATGATTGTCAGCATCTTTTGTGACTTTGACTACTGGTTAGTTCTTTTCCTGTCACAGACTTTTGCCTGCTAAACCCCAAATTTCTATGTACAACAGGCTCAAGATATGCTTCCAGTCTCATGGAAAGCCAGGGAATTTTCCCATCACAGTCTGAATCACAGACATCTAATGTGCTCCTATATGGCTTAGTTAATTCATTTAGTTAGTACTGGATGAAATTCTGTGGTATGAGAGTTAATCTATCCTTCCTTATAACATGCAGCCGATATACCACCTTGGCACTAATGTATTTATATTTTGCTTATACAGAGAAATTTTAATTTAATTTTCTCATTTGACATTGTCATGAGATTAGAGCAAGTTACGCTATTTAAGGAAATATGAAAAGATAAGATGGAGAAAATACCTTGAAAGTTCATGCACACTTGACCACTCAATAATCATTCAACACTCACCACATTCCTCCATTTATATATATATAGATATACATATGTATATGTATATATATATATATGATTAGCTTGTTCATATTTTAATTAAATCTTTTCACACTTACTAGCAACATTTAAATAACCGTTTGCCTTACCAACAACTTGTATAAATGCTGTGTAATCTCTTCCAGGTAAAATTAGGTTAACTCAGCCACCATGAATATAAACAACACCTTCACCGATTCCTCTGTGGCTTCCCAAGTTAGAACCTCCCACGCTGCAGACACTAAAGTCTAACTCTATAGCTCCCCATCCAAATAAAATTGCCAAAAGAAGTACAGCCCACTCCAAATAAAGTCGGGCAAGCCTTATAACTGGCTTGTCTACTGCGTTCTCCTGCCTTCAAGAGTGCCCAAGAAATTATCTACCTATATAGTTTTCAAGTCATAAATAAGTTAAAGGCAGTGAAAACAGATAGACTAGTATTTGTGTATGTGTGTGCATGCATACATACATCCGTGTATGTATGTATATGTATTTGTGTGTGTGTATATATATGTGTGTACGTGTATATGTGTGCATAAGTGTGGTATGTGGGGGTGAGTGTTTAAATGCATTTTTTGGATTTTTTTTCTTAAATGAAGTGGTTGAGAAGGTGTCTGACTCTGTGTATTTAAAACATTAGTGCCGGGCGGTGGTGGCACATGCCTTTAATCCCAGCACTTGGGAGGCAGAGGCAGGTAGATTTCTGAGTTCGAGGCCAGCCTGGTCTACAGAGTGAGTTCCAGGACAGGCAGAGCTACACAGAGAAACCCTGTCTCGAAAAAAAAAAAATTAGCAATAAAGACTTAAAACAACAACTTGGAAAGCAGATTAGAATTCTAAAGAAGTACCATGAAGAACCCCTTGTGAATAAATGGATTCTAGAGGTAAATTATGAATCTGGATCTTAATGTTTCTGGTTGGCTTGTAACCCATGTGCTTTAGAAATGTGTGCATATTCTATTTTTCCAGTCAATAATTATTTCCTTGAAATAAATAAATCATTTCGGATCTTGAGACACAAACCAAAAGGAAAACATTTAACTAGGGCTGGCTTACAGTTCAGAGGTTTAGTCCATTATTGTCATGGTGAAAAGCAAGGTGACACACAGGTAGATACAATGCTGGAGAGGACAAAGAACAAAACTGGCAAAAATAAGTCTCTGTTCTAGTGGAGAATCTGTTTTAGTCTCTATAGTCTCTACCTAAAAATATGTATTCGTACTGACATGTTGCTATGGCCATTGGGTCTTTTAGGTTTTCTACAAATGCCATCCAAAGCTACAAAGAGAGACAAGATGGCCAGCCACATAGATTTGGGTCTATCACATTCTATGAGATAATACTCCTTAGCTTCAGGTTTTTTGAAAGGCACATTTGCCTGCAATTGTACAAAGAGCTTTTAAGAAAAACAGACTGTATAAGATATATGTATAAGATATATATCAGTATACAGATCTTAGGTGATGTATTCTATTGTTAAAATGTCCTTTGCCATTTGCAGCCATTCCTAATCCTCACATAAAGATGAAAGCCACAAGCTAATTGCTGGTCCTCTTGTTAAACAGTAGCCATGTCTCTCACTCCTATTTCATGGTTTATCCTCTCCCTCCCTCCTCTCAGTAGCAGCTAGACAAAAGCAGTGTGGTGTTGTATGTTATAAACATGTTCTATTGTATAGAAAACATTAACCTACAAGGAAACTTAACTAGGACTGCTCAAGAATGACCTGGGTGATTCTCATTTTAATTGTTTTATAAATTCAAAGTCATACTATATTATTTCCATGCAGATTATAGAAAATAAGCAACCATAAAGTCCTCTTACTTAACTTTCAAAGGTATAAGTACTTTTTGAGCAACTGCTACATACACCATATACTATAAAATGTATATTATATAATATCATATGTTATAGAGTTTATATCATGCTAAAAGGCAATGTCTGCACTCAAATAATATGTAGAGCATATGTGCATTTGTCTTTACATGCAAAAGAAAGGAATAAAATGAATAAATGATATCATATCCCCCACCTGTTTATACTACCTAATTCCCCATTTACACCATGCTACTCATGGTCATAGAAAACTGGAACAAAACTCATTTGTAGCATACAAACACATACCATAAAGCTGAATTAACTAATGTTTACTCAGTTGTCAGAGACACACAGTTACATTTTGTCAGCCCCTGTCCACAAAGGAGATTAAGATATAATAAGGAAGAAAATGGGGATGGGGGAGTGTGCATTACAATCAAAGTAAATGCACAGTGGTAACTCGTGGAATTAAGAGGCAATCAACATTTAAAAAGATTGTGTATAGGAGACAAAATGAATGTGTTTTAAATCTTTAGTCTCCCGCCTTGAATTTTTAAAGATGTGGTAATTGTTTTCAAGACATAAAAATGGGAAGCTGTTCGAATTTAACACAATCTTGCAATCTTCCTTTCCAACTTGATTTGAGCCTTTGTGAAGATCTTTGACCGATTCATTTGTCTCTCTTCTTTTCGGGTTTTCATGCTTAGCAATGACCAGATGCAATGACCAGTACACATGGAAAAGAAAATATTACACTGCTAAATGAAAATAAATGTGGAGTGATTTACACAAAGGGGAGAGAATTCTCTTAACAAAACTAAGGGATCTTTACATTTCAATACCACGAAACTGCTTCTCACAGTTTCTTAAGAGTCTATTCTATCCTCAAAATAAAAAATAAAAATAAAAATAAAAATGAGAACTAGGAATGTGATTCAGCAGGGAAGAGCCCAGACTGCTCTTACAGAGGAGAACTTAGTTCTATTCCCATACTGAGTGACAGTAGCCCATAATTCTAGTTCCAGGGCATCCAAACCCTCTCATCTCCATGGACATCTGCCCTTATGCATACATATGCCCCAACAAAGAATAATTAAAATGGTTTAATTTTTCCAAATCACAATGCAGTGAGGTATTAAAAGATTTTTTTTTAATTTTTAAAATTATAATTAAAATATAATTATATCATTTACCCATTCCCTATCCTCCTGCCAAGCCCTTTCATACACTCAATCCCTTTCAAATTCATGGCTGCCTTTTCTCTATTATTATTATACATATATACATAAAAAATGTAAATACAGCCTGATGAGTCTATCTAGTGTTATTCGTGTATACATGTTGGTTTGTTTTTATGTCAACTTGATACAAGCTAGAGTTATCCTTGGGAAGGGAGCCTCAGTTGAGAAAATTCCTTCATAAGATTGGGTGAAAGAAAAGATTGTGGAATCTTTTCTTACTTTGTGATTGATGGGGAGGGTCCCCTGTAGGTGAGGACACCCTTTCCTGGTGGTTCTTGACTGTCTAAGAAAGCAAGCTGAGCAGGCCATGAGAAGCAAACTGATGAGCAGTAATTTTCTATAGCATCATCTTCCACCTCCAGTTTCTTACCCTGTCTCAGTTCTTGCCCTTACTTCCCTTGATGATGAACAGTGGTGAGAAGGAATAAGTCAAATAAATCCTTTCCTCTCCAAGTTCGTTTTGGAACCCTGACTAAGACAACTTATTCAAAGCATCATCTCCATGAAAGGGTAGTTATCCCTCCTTCAAAGGACAATATTTTCCTGTAATTGTCTAGGGCTGGGGTCTCATAACATTTTATTTTTACAAAAGTTGTGAGGGCTACTTGAGAGTAAATAGATACCCCGAATGTGTAATGTGAAAGTTCCCTGGTTTTGGTGGGACTGTAGGTATATCCTGAATCTATGGCTGTCTTAGTTAGGGTTTCTATAGCTGTGAAGAGATACCATGACTACAGCAACTCTTATTAAGGAAAACATTTAACTAGGGCTGGCTTACAGTTCAGAGGTTTAGTCCATTATTAACATGGTGAAAAGCAAGGTGACACACAGGTAGATACAATGCTGGAGAGGTAGCTTATTGGCAAACAGCCAGAAGATAGGGTAACACTGGGTCTGGCTTGAACAGCTGAAGTTTCAAAGCCCACCCCCCCCAGTGACACACTTCCTCCAAAAAGGCCATGCCTGCTTTTTGGTCTATTGGGTCCATTTTCATTCAAATCATCACAATGGCAGATGGAATATTGGGGTTTGGCAAGTATGAGTCTGTGACATGGGGAGAGAACCAGCTACTTAGTTGTCCAGCCCACAAGAATTGCTGCTAATTTTTTCCCATCACCTTCCTCCCACAGGCTTTGGAGATGGTGCAGAATAGCAAATGTATCCCCACACAATGCAGTAGAAAGAAACAGATTATTGCAGCTGACACAAGCCTGACAGCAGGAGGCTGGACAATCCTTGGCCAGAGAGGAGTCATTTAAGAGCATGCTAAGAAAGAAGCCAGGCAGTTTCAAAGACAAGCATGAGGAAAACATAATAGCAGAAATTTACTTCTAATTTACTTAATGAGCAGCAAGCTAATAGCACTGGGCTTAGTAATTACCTTCATTTCATAGCCTAGATGAGAAACAACACTCTCATGTGCTCAGAACATTTTCTAGAGTTCCAATTTCCTAACCAAAGCAACCAACTTCTAGAGCTTTTATTTTATTTTCTTCTGTAACTCATAATTGAATCTAGCAGAACGGTGATTGTTTTCCATTTAAACCTCTTTAATGGAAAGAGGAAAGTTCAGACAGAGCATTTCAGTTCTTGAGTGTAAGTGTGTTTGCTTGGAACACTCTACTTGTTTTCAAAGACAAGGAAAACACATTTTAAAAGCTTTGGAATACTTAGCTATATCACTACAGATAAAATATAAAATAGTGATTCACTCAATCTGTGATTTCAGATACTCAGAAGGCTGAAGCAGGATAGCCATAGTTCTCTAGGTAGAAACTACAGGCTGGGGGTGGATCAAGTAGGAGAGTGACATGTGCAGGCACAAAGACCTGAGTCTGGGTCTGGGTCTCTCAGCACTCACTGAAAAAGCTGGTCAATCTGTGGAGCTTGTTGGTCAGCTATTCTTTCCAAATTAGTGAGCTCCATGGTAAGTAAGAGATTCTGTCTCAAAAATTTAGAGATGAGTAAGAAGCACAGTGGTAGAGAAAAATAGTTGGCAGTGCTCTCTGGTTTCCACACACATCACACAAACCTGCATGTACATGTATAGCCATGTACATACAACACACACCACACACACACAAAAAAAACACTAGTGTAGTCTTTCAGACTATTTCCTATATAAATCCTAGGTCTTGGATCGTAATTTGTATACAGCTTTATATCCTGAACAGTGGTTTCTATTTAACATTATTTTATGTTCTTTGTTTCTTTGGTTTTGTTATAGTTGCTAGTTGGTTTAGGGTTTTTCATTTGTTTGTTTGGTTGTTTGGTTGGCTGGTTAGTTTGTTTTGTTTTTTTTTGAGACAGGGTTTCTTTGTGTAATAGAGCCCTTGTCCATCCTGGAACTCTATGTGTAGACCAGAGATCCATCTGCCTCTGCCTCCTGAGTGCTGGGATTAAAGGTGGGATTACCACAGTCAGTTATGTTCTTTGTTATGACAGTTTTAGAAAATAGCTTTTCCTGCTATGCTATGTAATGTGCCCATTGAAAACAGTGCTGTAACTTTTTCCTATAACTCTTATTCAATAGCTCTAAATTTGTAGATTAAACATAGTTACAAGAAACATGGTGAAATGGTTACCAGGTGGGTAACTGGATGCCTCACCCTATAGAAGTTGCCAATTTCATACTTGAATTCAATCTTCATGATGCTATTAACCAAATTTTGTAGAGTAAATAGGTTCAGTGGGAGTAAAATATAGCTCATCGTGGCTGGATAACAAAGAAAAAGTGTTTAAAACAAGGCTTGTCAGATAACCTAACTTTGTTTTTAGGATTTATCTAATTTTCTTTTTTGTATATGGGTATTTTAACTGCATGTACATCTGGGTACCATGTGTGTCTGTCCCTGGTGTAATGGGTAGTCAGAAGAAGGGGATAAATGTCTTGGAACTGGAGTTACAGTTGGCTGTGAGTCATTGTGTGGGTGCAGAGGACCTACTGCAGCTCCTCTGGAAGAGCAGACAGTGGCCTTACACACTGAGTCATCTCTCCAGCCCCAGCTCTAATTCTAATTGGACCTGTATGGTAGAAGTCAAAAGAGCAACTTATTAAGTCAAAGAAGACCAGCTTTCTAAAATGCTGTGACACATTTAAGGATCATGTTTTGTTGCAGCCTAACTAGCATTTAGAGTGACTAAATGTTAAATCTTTGCCATTTTCAGAGATGCTTTTGACTATAGTAAAGTTCACTAAAAGCTTATCGATAAATTTCTTATGTCTTATAACCATTTTTTATTTTCTCTTTAAGAACTGTTTATTCACTCTTTTTTAATTATTATGTATTTTTGCGATGATTTATGTAACCTTTATTTCTAAGAATAGCATATTCTTGATATTCATGGTAATTTCCTAATTAAAAATTTTTGTCGAGTTTTTTTTTAAAGATTTATTTTATTTCATTTTTGTGTGTATGAGTACACTGTAGCTGTCCAGATGACTGTGAGCCATCATGTGTGGCTGCTGTTGATCTTAGGACCTCTGCTGGCCCTGCTCGCTCCAGCCCGCTCGATCCAGCGTAATTTTCTGCAGCTGTCTTCAGACGCACCAGAAGAGGGCGTCCGATCTCATTACGGGTGGTTGTGAGCCACCATGTGGTTTCTGGGATCCGAACTCAGGACCTTAGGAGGAGCAATCAGTGCTCTTACCCGCTGAGCCATCTTGCCAGCCCTTTTGTCGAGTTTTTTAACATTCAAAACTCCATATTTTCGTGTTAATTCTCTCATGACTTTTAATTTGTGAGTTTTGCATTTGTAAAGCTATTATTATTTACTTATTACATGAGGGTTTTTTTTTAACAAATATTCAGTTAATTTTATTTTACTTAAGTTATCTTTTCATAAGAACATATTTCAGCATACAAAAAGCACATAGGGAGAATATGAATTTCCTGCCATAATGACGGTGGAAAATATCGATGGTTTGTCCATCACCTCTTTTATAATAAGAGAAGTTCTTTGTATTTTATCATTCTCATTTCAAAGGCAGGTGATATGCGTATGCTTGTCTAGGAAGGAAACAATAGAGAGAAATCTGTACCTCACTAGGCATGTGACCCAGGTTTAGTCAATGAAAGTCAGCCTAGGATACTAGCGGGAAATTTGGAGAAAGAGGTGATCCGATCGTAGTACAACTAATTTAAGCTTATCCCCAACTGGCTTACAAATAAATGAGACCCAGACTATGGTTATTTTATTTGGCTTGGACAATTACTGGGGGGTAACCCCAAATCTACTTTACTAACTGCTGGCCTGGCTACTTCCCCAGTGGTGTACCCAAATACTTGCTGTTTCTCCTGGCCATGTGCACATGGTCCATCTCCCCTCATAGCAGCTTCCGCTCCTCCTCCTCCCCCACCCCAAACAAGCAACTCAAAACCCACCTACCTCTAATCCCTCAAGTAATTGGCTGTAGCCAATTTTATTTAACCAATAGTTTTAAATCAAGGAACAAAGTTTGCAAAACAAAAGCTTGTAACCATGAGAATTCACTCACAGGCCTAGACCTCTGGTTACAGAATTTACCATTACAATACATAGCAATGGACCAAACCTCAAAATGCTGTCTACAACTGTTTTCTGTTGTTGTATTGCCTGAGTTGGGGTACTTGATAATGTGTGCATGCTTATTTAGTGAAGAGTTCGTTCGGGAGAATAGAGAGCATCGGGGCACGTGTTTACCAGGCTGTGCTGAGGTCTCAGTGGATGTAGCATAACATAAGAATTGACAGAGTGATAGAGTACAAACAGAGAAGATCGCATGGTGAGCACGGAAGCCAGGGAGATTCAGAGGTCGGGGCTCTTTCTCTTTGAAATATTTTGAATTCCACAAGGAGTAACCACAGACTCCCCCCAAGAATGACATCAGTTTCACCTGAGCATCGTGAGGCCAATGACATTCTCACCTCCTTCTGCGCCAACCCTCTTAAGATTTTATCGTTCTCAGCATCACCTTGCGGACCTGTACCTTTGGAGGGCAAAGCCTATCCAAACCATCGCAAAAGGTTTCTCACAGTGGGCTCACTATGGAACGGGTAATGGAAATTGTAGTGGGCTGAGGAATGCAGCTCAACTGATAAGAGCACTTGCCTATCACTGATGAAACCCTGAGCGTAAAGGTCCCTCATAAACCCAGGAATGGTGATGTGTAACTGGAGTGTCAACGCTTGGGAGATGGTAGCAGAAGGACTAAAAAGTTCAAGGTCATCACTCAGCTACTCGATGAGTTCAAGACCAACCTGGAATTACATGAGAATCTGGAAACATCAAAAGCCTAAAGTTGCTTGTGGCGATAGCGACAGCCCATAAAGAAATTCCTAGCGAAGAGCAAAGGAAAGGTCTCAGAGGAAATCAATAGAGAGGGGCAGGCTTCTGGGGGAGAGCATGATTAGAGTTGTACCTGGACAGAGACTGGCAAGAAGGGAGCACCGATGTGTTAGAACTGCGGGTCGCGTCAGAACGTACCGCACACTAGGCCCAAACAGTTCCACGGGTAAGAGGTTTAATTGAGAGGGAGAGAGGGGGGCAGTAGCGCGGACAGAGAGGAGGGAGAGAGAGAGCAAGATGGAGGAATGTTCCCTGTGTGTGTGTGTGTGTGGGTTCTGACTTAGCAGCCACAGGTAAAGGTGGGAGGTGAGCCCAATGGATTCTGGGAATATGGCAGTTGTTGCTCTGGCAACAGGTCTCTGGACCTGCCTATGCATTGTCACAGGCTTTGGATGCTCTGATGCTAACAAGCACCTGTCGTTCCAGCTGAATAATGATCTAAGCTTGATCCTCAGGACCCTATGAAAGAAGGAGAGAACCCACCCCAGAAAGTCACCCTCTGACTCACAGACAATATTAATAAATAAAAATCATAATGAATAGAGTACTGAGGTATTCTGATATGACTACTCTCTAGCTAAATTTACCCTTGCCTTTTCAGGCTTGTAAACCAAAGAGTGGCTTCTTACTTTCGTTTTCCAACTACAAACAACTTAGCTAACATGGAAGGCATTTATTACTGGCAAACCTAAAAGTGTCAGGTTGGGCAAACTGAAGCAGGCTACAGGATAGTGAGCATTCCCCTGTTCTAGCTACAAAGCAGCCCATCTGGCTATCCAGTAGGAACATAGACAGCTACACTGCTGACTGTCATACTTCACACTCAACCTGTGTGACTCCTGACAACAGAACTTTAGAATATGTGGTAGGAAAAAAAAAGGCTAGATCGCTTCAATACCTTATGCAAATCTTAAGTTTGCCTGCTTAAAAGCAAACACACACACACACAGCCTTGTAAATCTATATTTAACTGTCCAAAAATAGATGAGATTCACACAGCCACAGGTTTTGCAAACCAATAAAAAGAAAATTCTCCACCCAAGACAAACAAGTGAATAGAAATCCAGTGAGGCCCAGCATAGGTAAGATTTGGATCTAGATTCCCCAAGCCCTTCTCTGGCAACTTGAATGCTGATCCCTAGCTGAGGAAATCAGGCTGCTAAGGGTGAAGTTGACAAAAGCTTGATCTAATTACCTTAATTAAAAAAAAACAGTGGAAAGAACAATGTGTCATAGCCACCTGGAGATACGGGGAAGATTAATTACCACTCCCAGTTCCAAGCAACTGCTCTGTTTCACGATAAACCTGTAGCCTGGAGTTTTGAGGCCTAAATCTAACAAAAAAACACAGGTTCTCTTGAGAAAATGGCTCAGCGTGATCTTGCATTCCAGTTACTAGTACAAGACATTAACCAAACACAATTAACTGGCTGCCACCGAAGGCTTTAGGAAGGCTTTTTTCAGTCCTGAGGAACTTCAATCCTGACAAAACAATTGTTTGGCAGTAATTCCAAAGGTTAACCAGCAAAATATAGATTAACAACCATTAAATCAGGGACCTTCCCAGTACATTAAGTGGGGCTATAAGACCATTTTTCTCAAGTAAATCCTCTCTGACTCAGACTGGCTGGCTGCAGAGAGTAAGAAATATCATCCCAGACCAGTGGAATCATTGCTGGTTAGTTTTCTCTTCCTTTTTAATTCCAAGTGAGAATTCTGTTGAAGTCGTATTTGGTTTTGTCTTGACTCTGTATTCGTCCACTCCGTTCATCGCACGTGGTTAAACAAAACTACCCTCTTAGTTATACATTGCTGGGCCACAGGCAGCTATGTCCTAAACTGATTAGAAAGGAAGGCAGAAGCAAACCAGACTGTGGCCTAGAGATACGCAAAGATACACAGAATACAAAACATTATTTGTATGTTTCAGAGAGGAGATGACAGTCGCTTTTAAGTATTTTTGGTGTGTATGAAATAATTATAGTATGTTGCCTAAGAATATTACATTATGAAGATAAACAGAGTGATTTATGAATTTAAAAAATTATATGTTTTATGGAAAACCAAATGTTGTGTTGGAAATTCACTTTTTTTTTTTTAAGCCAAGAATTCTAAAAACAGAACTCCCCCTTTTTTTCATGGATTTTTTCGAGGGTTAGGTGAACTGCCTTGGTTTTGAGTCATAGTCTTGCCTTACCTGTCCCATGTAGACTCCAATTACTGTTCAGTATGTGAATACTTGACTCAAGATCCGTCAGCAAACCAGACTTGTACTAAAAGTGAGCCACTGATGTCACTAGTCCGGTCGACTACAGTCCAGGGATTGTCTACATTCATCTTTGCTACAGCTTCTGAGAATTAAGCCAGAATGGCGAAGCAAGCAGAGAAAAATTCTTGATAACATTCTGTGAACTTCTAAATTCAGCCAAGCTTGAAGTGTATAAATGAAAACTCCTCAGACATCTGAACCAGTGAATTCACTTTTCTGCTTCACAAGTTCAAGGTGCATTTCTGAAGCTTCGAGTTCTTAAGAAATATGAATGTACATATCTTGCTCCCCGTGGAAATAACTTCAATTCTATTTCTTTCCTGCTTGCTATTTTGTCTTATTTTGTTTTGCTATTGTTATTGTGGTGGTGGTGGTGGGTTTCAGACAGTTTAATCATAAGGCACACTCAAACTCACTAGCCGCTGCCTCAGCCTCCTTCATGCTGTCATGACAGACGTGTACCTTAACACTCAGGTAAAAACTTTCATTTCCTGTTTTACAGCGTTGTTTCTCAGAAAAAGAAAACCTTCATGAGTAAACTGTTTACTTCCTCAAAATTTACTTAGTCATGTACCTACCTCCTCATAGTTTTATGGAAATTTACAAGAAAATCAAGAGCACATTTGCTCTAGTCATGTTAAGAGGAGGCACCATGTTATCAGACAAGAGAGGGAGGAGGGCAAGCAGATCTTACCAACAGTGGAAGGAGCTTAGCAATGGACAGTCTTAAGGAGAGAGTAGGCAGTGGTGGCACATGCCTTTAATCCCAGCACTTGGGAGGCAGAGGCAGGTGGATTTCTGAGTTCAAGGCCAGCCTGGTCTACAGAGTGAGTTCCAGGACAGCCAGGGCTACACAGAAAAACCCTGTCTCAAAAAACCAAAAAAAAAAAAAAAAAAAAAAAAAAAAAAAAAAAAAAAAAAGGAGCGAGTGAGCTGGGGTAAGCTAACAGTCTAAAGTCAACAGGTTTGCAGCAGCTCAATGTATCCCATGCCTGTAAGCCTAGTCCTGGGAAGCCTGAGATAGGAGAAATGCCACCAGTTCAAAGTCTGCCTGGGCTGCTGTGTGAGACTCTGCATCAAACAGCCAAGATGAATGCTTTCAAGGAAATCTGAGAATAAGAGCACCTCAAGCACCTGAAATGAGAGCTTGTGCCAAGGGGAGCTGTGGGGAGGGGGGATCCCCATAAAATCGACTGTAGCTTCTGGGACTTACACTAAGTTTGAACCAAGGCTGTTTTTAATTGTCCGGATCACCAACTGAAAGAATGGTTCCATTTCTCTGCCTTTTCAACTGGCTGCAAAGACTCCCAGAGAGTTAAGGCTACTGTTTTAAATCTTTGTGCCTCCCCAACTCATACGGGTTCTCTTTTGGTCAACTCTAAATTACAATCTTACAAGGAAGATCTAGGGACCTGTGGTTCTTAGCCTAACCATGCTGGTACAGAGCAGGCTAAAACAGTCTTTTCATTTAGTTGCACATTAAAAAAAAAAAAAGGAAGAGCATATCTACCTGCCATCATGCAGCACTCCCTTGTGCAACTGAAGACATACTGTCCCTCTCCTGAGGACACACTCAAGATACCATCTCAGGATGAGTTATTCTCTAGTGGAGTCACATTCCCTTTTTGTTAGCCTTGAAATGAAGGCTGGCCCCGCCCCCAGTCTCAGCCCTGAAAGAACATCTCATTTTGGCAGCAAGAAGGCAAAAACAAAAAGAAAATAGACTATTTACTGTAGACACAAGAAACGCTACACCAGACGAAGTGGAAATACTCAAGACTTGACAGCTGAAGTAATTCCTGCTCACCTTTCCCATATGGTGTTTATAAGCATTTTACCACATGGCTGGAGATGGCATCCATAACCATTTCCTTTTACGAGCCATTCTGTGTTCCCTTTGGTCTTGGAAAGCAACTTACTATTGTAGGGAACAGAGGAAGCCCAGAGTGTAGGTTTCCTGAACGAATGTGCCGTTAACATGGACATGTCTATGTCAGTGGCCCTAGCCTCAGCCCCAGAGGGAAAGGGCAAAACCTTTCTCAAGGCCACGTGTGGATGACAAAAATGTTCATTATGGCTTTCTCCCCCTCTGGATATTTATGGCCTAAAGACTGCTCCTCCTACAGACACTGCTCCTACCAAGACTAGCTATGCCTGTGTCCATGATCCAGTTGTGTATCATAGGCACTGCCTGCTTGCCTCTGGAAACATGTTGAGTTTCCAGAGAACTGCGGTTGCTCCATCAGAGATTCCAGTCCAACCAACCCAAGCTTTTGTGTGTATATATGTCTGCCCTTTCTTCATTCCCTTACCACACCTGTCCCAGAAGTCTGAACAAAGAATGGTACCCTAAGAGGGCAAACATTCCCAAGTCCCATGCCCTTTCACTCACCTACGATTTTGTTGTTGTTGTTGTTTTCTTTGTTTTGTTTTGTTTTATTAAACTCTGTAACAGACATGGATGATAATGACACCATACATTGATTCCAGTCAGGCGCATAAGGAGTCCATACTGGCCAGGTGCCAGTCTTGGCAACCTGTCCAGTTAAATTATTACTGCGTCCCTTCATGAAAATTATGTTTAGTGGGGTAGGGGAAACCTAAGACTTCCAAACCAGTAGCCAAGAAATGAGAAACAAGAATGTTAATATCTATAACTACTTCAATCACTTGAATAATAGCTCCAGGAAAGACAGTACTACATGCTAGTCTCCAACTGACACAATTTACCGGATCCTAGATGGTGTTACTCCAATCTCCAACAACATGACTTCATAGTTAGAGCCATAGCTGACTTTTCTAAATGTTATTTCACAGTCAAGTCAGCTGCTTCAGGGTGATAGCATGCTAAGACCTGGTATACTCTATGGACATGATTCGTTTGATAATTTCTATGGCCAGAGGATTCTCCTAAGCATCCTATTATGTTGAGTTAAGCATTCTGCATGAAGGATGACCTGGATTCAAAATAATCATGGACAATGATTTTGAAGAAGCAGGGGAGGTAGAGAAGTCACACCCACATCCAGAGATAAACCTATTCCTGAGGAAACAAAGGTCCAACCCATCCATGATGTAAACAATTCAAAGAATCACCTTTCCTGAATCTAACTCTTGGAGACATCCCAGGTAATGGCACCATACACCTGCTCAGATCCTGTCTGGTGACAGGCTGGACATTCAACATGCGTGATCAACTTTTTCTATCAAGCCCGTACATATGCTTTGCTTCTTCTCCCGTGACTTGCCAACCATGTTCACTTGGCTAGGATAAAAGTGGCTGAAAAAAAGATCAAAACATCACTCGATTGTTAAAATCCTTTCTTGCTGACGTCATCCCTTAAGGAGATTTCATCTGGGTCACAAGACTTTGATACTTTGTAGCAGAAGTATTTGTTCATCTACTTCTTCAGACTGTCTTGACTAATTTTCACTAGGTGTTTTCAATACTCTCAGAGTGTCCATCAAACATTGAACACTGCATGTGGATCATAGTAGATCCATGACTTCAGCCATTATTTCCTTACAGGCAGAAAAACAAAACAAAACCAAAGTCCAAAACAACCTGTTGCCTTGCTCTATTTCCCTCACCACTGTCCTTTAGGCTATTCCTAAAGGACACTCTTGAGTATTCTTGAGTAGAGTTGCAGACTTCCAGTTTCGCTCTTTTAAAGAGTACCAGAATATCATGCTGAACCTCCTGTGAACCAGACTCAAAATTCTGTTCTTTGAAATCTGTCCAAAGATTCCAGATTCAGGCTGAGGTGGAACGAGCAGATGCAGAAGTATGGACGGTGAGCATCTGTGACACTGGTTGATAAGACTAACTTGGGTCATCAGGCCTTGCTTAGTCATAACCATGTATAGTAGTAGGCTGCTTCTAGATGTCACTGGAGGGTTAGTACAATATCTTGGCTAAGTGCCAAGAGTGGTTTTTTTTAATAGGCAAATTAATAAACAGTAGCCACAAATGTAACTTTCCCAGTAGCAAAACCAAAGGAGTTTTGCAAAAATGAAAACTTTACTGGCTGGGAAATCATCAAAGTGGTAGTCTCTCTCTCTCTTAGGAATCTAACAAACAGAGGTAACACACAGGTCACTTGTCAGTCCCTCACACTTTAGGCATCCTCAGAACTGTTCACCCATAAGAACCTGGGTCTGAAACAGCTTTATGTAGAGGTTTTCATTTTCCTGGTCATTCTCAAAATTGGCAGCCAGAATTTGGTGAATGGGTTGAAATAGTACATCAAATTGAGATGTATGTTGCCTCCAAAAACCCAAAGCGGCCCCCATGGTTCTGTAAGATTTTGTTAGTGCTAGAGCAGGATAGATGCAGTACCATGTGCTTCAGCTGCAAGGTGATATGTTGACATGCTGCAGACCACTGTAGCTGGAACTGTGCTATGAGGACAGCAAGCCCTAAACTACCATCTGGCCCCCTATGTTATATACGCGTCTGCATTTCTCTGACAATGTGATGAGTCCCGTCTCTTCAGAAGTATCAACACTAATAAAGAACATCTAAGAGAGAATGGACAGGATCTTTAAACCAGTCATCCAAATATGCTCTGAAAGAAAGCAGAACCCTATGGTAAGAAAGGAGCAGAAGGCCACAGATCCTCTTAATAACCATTTAAAAAGAGAAGAAAGGGAAGGGGGGTCTGGATAGTATGCAGAGTTATATGAAATTATCCTCTTGCATCAAAGGCACATGCGGATTCTTGCCCCTGATCTTTTAGCACTCAGTGTCTCATTTACTCACAGCCTAAATTCTGCATTTCCTTAACAGGTCCTAGGACAATGTACAATTTTCAAAGGCCCTCTCTTGCCTACAAGATGAGAAGCAAATAATTCCTAAGAAGTTCCTTCAAATGAGGCTCCCAATTGGGTTTATAGTCCGAACTGTGAGACCACTTCATGTAATCTTTTTTCTCCATCATACCAAATTTGTCAGATGTCACAGAATGGAATGTGTTTTCTCAACTTCTGGTCTTTCCATATACTGGGCCCTTAGCAGAAGTGGTTTTTTTTCCCCCTCCCGGTCTCAAGTCATCCTCAACACTCAACCCGACCCAGTGTGACCTGTCAGACCTTCTTGACTCCTCTAAATGTAACTGTGTCACTAGGTGCTCCCAGCCTGTACACTGGTCAGCCGTAATCCACATGTGATACATAAATGGATGGCTGAGTTTATCACTCTCTGGTTTGACCAAACTCTTTTCAGTGGCTCCCTATCTAGTCACTTGCAATTTACTATTGATTTTTTTTTTTTTGAGAACTTCAGGAGGGAATTTAGAATGACAAAACACTGTTTGAGCAATTGTTATCAATAAAAGAATACTTTTTTCCAATGATTTGCTTAAGGGACGTTTAGAAAAGCCCGGTGCTTGGTGTTTAATTCATTGATTTTCTTTTGTTGCTGGAGCCATGCATGATTTTCTCTATAATAAAAGGAAATGATTGACCACTTAATTTAAATGTTAATCTTCTTTTTATAGTTTACTCTGTTAAAATTATGTACTTTTCTCAGTACAATAGGCACAGCCTGCTCTTAAAATTCCTCCTTTAAATGTATTATCTGTGAGCCTTTAATCTGTGACCCCACATGGCTCACTGCATCACACTATAAAATGAAATGAATTGTTACTACCCAACTTACAGATGTTATAGAGACAGGAGCCTAACATGGCTGTCTTCTGAGAGGCTCCACTCAGCAGCTGACTCAGACAGATGCAGACACCCACAGCCAAACAGTGAATGGTACATGGGGACATTTATGGAAGAATAAGAAAAAGGATGGTGGGCCCCAAAGAGGATAGGAGCTCCACAGGAAGACCAACGAAGTCAACTAACCTGGATTTTTGGGGCTACCACCAATCAGAGAATATACATAGGCTGGACCCAGGCCTTCCTCACATATGTAACAAATGTGCAGCTTAGTCTTCATGTAGGTCCAGCTTTGGGTATGCCCAAAGCTGTTGCCTGTCCATGAAATATGTTCTAGTTTGGCTGCTTTTTCTGGCCCCAATGAGAGAGGAAGTACCTAGCCTGAAAGAAACTAGAAGTGCCAGGGTAAGAGGATACCCAAGGGGGACCCCGCCCTCTCAGAGGAGAAGGGGGAGAATAGAGGAGGGATGGTGGGAAGGATGACCAGGAGGGGGCAGTAAGTGGGATGTAAAGTAAATAAGAAAGAAAATTAAATTTAAAAAATATTATCTGAGCTCCTTTTAAACATGAGTACAGGCACTATTTAGATGTAAGCATTCTGAGTATTCTATGCTGAATAAACACATTCGTTCGTTTTGTGAAGTGTTCCATGGATAATCTCTGTGCTCTAAAACTTACATACATTTTGTATGCATGATACCCAAACAAAACAGGAACACAGTTAACACCTTTAAATATCTACAATTCATTGCCAACCATTCAAAACTTGTGAATGAGATAAAATCAGGGAAATTCAAGTCTCTTTGATTCTTACTTGGGATTATTTTTCTATCAGTGTTGTAGGTTAATGGCTAATATATAGCTTTCATTAAAAAATACAAACAAACAAAGAAACAAGTAGTTTTTAACTACAGAAATTCATATTAGTCCTCTCATGCTGGCTAAATTCTCATTCAAACAAATTCTGACTCTGCACAGAGTTTTTAGCTGGAAGATTATAGGATTCTATAAAATAATTTTGTTTTTTTTTAAATTCACAAATTCTTGATTATGCCTGTAGACCTAAAAATGCAAATGTTTACTAGATGAGTGGAATATGCCGGGGACTGATTTTCCCTAAATTCAAACCATTGGTGTGCTCTGTTCCATTTGGATGCACTGTGAAGAGCTTTAAGCTCAAGCTGGTCTGACAGCTGCTTTGAAGTGCCAGGATCATGCAGCCGTAACTGTGATGACAGCAAGGGAAATAAGGTCTTGTGCCAAGTGGGAGTCATTGTGTCATTAACAATTTTTATTCACCAGTTATCTTACCCTACAGCCATCATTCATTGTTCTATAGTAGTAATTGTAAATACAGTTCCTTAAAATTAGACATGTTTATATGTTTCACAGTGGTGTAATGAGCTCTTCACATGTGGTGCAAAAGAAAAATGAGCTACATTTCATAATATAAATAGAATGAAACACTCACCATAAACACAGGGACCCAGACCTATGGGCTGCATGTGCTGTAAAGAGATAAAAAGCAACTGTCAGAAGAAAAAGAGGTCACAGATAGCTTCAGAAACAACACTTGAGAAATCTTGAGAGATTGTGCTCCAAACTAATGCAGTCAAGTGTTTCTAGAGGAAGGAACCAGAGAGTTTTAAACCCCAGGCATCAATTTACCTAGTGAATTCTGAAATCACAAGCAATTTAGACTCTTAGATGTAATGAATATCTCAAGATGGGTAGGATATCATAGGACAATCAGAACGGGCATGGCTTGCATGAATAGGTGACCCAAGGGGAAGAAGAGTGTGGCAAGGCATGCTATTATCCTGTGGGAAACACTCAGCATCTGGAGGACCTTCCGTGATTATACTGGTTAAAGAGAACCACAGATATTCGAACATGAAAAGGTTAATATAAAGAATGACTTACTATACAGATGTGCTGATATATAACTATAATCCCCCAAATTCTGGAAGTTGGAGCAGAATGAGTACAAATTTGAGTTAAGTCTGAGTTGCATAGTGAGGCCCTCTATTAATAAACAAAAATCCAATCAAAACAAAGGCCCTGGGATTATTAACTATAAACAACAATAAAGCTGGTATTAGCTAGTAATAATCAACCTGGACTCAAGAGAATATAGAGGTAGCAGGTTTAATGGATGCCCAATTTACCAATGCTGTGATAAAATAAAAACATTTACTGGCAAGTAAATTCTCAGTGGATATATTTCTTTTGCACCCATTCTTAAGAAATGAAGGATATTCTCCAATAAAATAAAAATAGAAACCAAAAATGAATAAAAAAGCAAGATGTCCATATTAAAAGAAAATCAATAAAATCGTCAGTGTAGTAAATGAAGTGGTCACCTAGAGGCTGCTTTGCTAAAAATCATCCACTTCTTATTTGGATGCACGAGTTGACAAATGCCAAGGCCTGGCCTTAATTTTGTGCATCTTTTGTCGGACACTGGTTTTCCTCTGAATGCAGGCACATCAGTTCTGTAAGGAGGAGTGCCCACTTACCTCTGGTGCTTCTCCTTCGAGATGAGAGCACAAAGATAAGTCATTTTCCCAGATGTGCAGTCATCTTGGATTCCAGGAACAACAGACCTCCAGGGAGAGATTCCCTCTCCAGGGGAGGGAAATTGTCTCTGGTAGGGAGGAGGCCAAGAACCAAATTGATGGGCTCTGGGAAATGATAACAGTATAAAGCTAGACAATGATCGACCAGATCAGGCTTTGACCAGAACTACTTAATTATGCATGCATCTTTGGCTTTTGCCCTAAATCTTCCTCTCTTTAAATCTAAATACCCTCAAAATGGTTTGGGTCACTGGACCCTTTTATTTATTCCTCTCTAAATGGGATCACATAGAATACACTTTCTTTCCTCCTTGCTTTGTAACATTACTAATCTTTTAAAGTAGTACACTAGGGTTGGATAACAAGTCTAGCTTTGGGGAGCTGCTGGAACCTCTGATTTTTCTCTGAAGCCCAGGTTTTCTATGGAATGTAAGTTGCTAGGGAAGTATTCTGCAGTGGCTATAAAAAGCAGGTAATGCAAATAAACAAAATTGACATCTCCATATGGATGACCCCACATCATTAAAGGCTTTTAACCTCCGGGGAGGTGGTACCAAAGGCTGTTTGAAATCACATGAAAAATTAGTGGAAAGTTTAAGTGGCAACTTAACCTTCTAATGAAAAAAAAAAAGTCTGTTACTAATGTCAAAAGGATGAAAAATACAAGTTTTAATAAATTTTAAAGATGTTCATCTATGTTAGTTTTATCTTCATCATAACAACAAATTTAGATTTAACAAAACTTTTAATACACATTTGTTACAGATAATAAGAAAAGAAAACAAAGGAGATTGATGATTTGAAGAGCTAAATCCTTAACCATAACATTAAGGAGTCAACACATACTATCTAAAATGAAATAACAAAATATAACACTACTATAGATCCCTATTATTTATAAATGTAGTGGTATGTAATGAAGAAATCTTTAAAGCTGTCAAATGGGATGTCTTCTGAAGGAGAAGCCTGGAGAAGACTGTGCTAGAAAAATTTGTGCTTGGTTACATATCATTTTGTTTTGTTTAATCCATATGTAAATTAATTACTTTTTCAAAAATAAAATTAATTTTCACAATAATGAAAGAGTATATTCCTTTAGAAAGTTGATTTCACGTTGACCCTTACTAATCAAGCCCTGGCTCAATGCTAGGCACTGAGCTAAAACTGGAACAAGCCTCGGTTCCTAACCCTGCAAAGGTAAATACACCAGAGGACCCTCTATGTAAATGCTATAAGTGTGGTAGGAATGTGTAAGACATCCATGTAAAAATTTTCAGTAACATCTTTTGACTTAGCCTTCAAAATTCAAATGAGGCACATTTTAGTAGCCTTACTACAGAGAGCTGAGTCACAGATATGTCACATTAGTGCTAATTGCTGGCACTATTCAGAGGAGCAGCGCTCTGTAGGCAGAAGCAGGAAGTTAGTTCTCTGTGAGTTAGAGGTTAGCCTGGTCTACAGAGCTAGTTCCAGCACAGCTACACACACACACACACATACACACACACAAAACTTATCTTGAAAAACAAACAAAAAATGAATGTATATGGGTATGTATAGTTAACATAAAAGGTCTTTTTATTTCCTTTAAAGAAAGTTCTTAAAATTTCCATGTGAATGAATTCAATCAAAATGGGCTTATGTGTTGTGTTAGTCAGGGTTTCTATTCCTGCACAAACATCATGACCAAGAAGCAAGTTGGGCAGGAAAGGGTTTATTCAGCTTACTTCCACATTGCTATTTATCACCAAAGGAAGTCAGGACTGGAACTCAAGCAAGCCAGTAAGGAACATCACCCCATGGCCTCTGCATCAGCTCCTGCTTCCTGACTTGCTGGAGTTCCAGTCCTGACTTCCTTTGGAGATAAACAGCAATGTGGAAGTAAGCTAAATAAACCCTTTCCTGCCCAACTTGCTTCTTAGTCATGATGTTTGTGCAGGAATAGAAACTCTGACTAAGACATGTGTTTTCTGATCTTATAATTCTCCAAATGCTAATATAATTGATTGTACTGTGAATATAGTCCAAATGCTTTAAATCATAGATATTTTATTTTCCTACAAGTGTAGTCATTCATTCCTGCCATAGTTACTTCTTCACAACTTAAAACAGAGAATGAGAGCTGGTGCTGAACTCATTTGGTTCCAGTATTTATTCTGCCACCCTTCTACTGAAGCAGAGTCTACAGTATGGACCATATATCTCAACTCTGTACTGTCACGTGAAGTGAAATGAGGGGTGCTATAAATATTTGATGTTCTCTTCACTCCCACTCACTGTGTGCTTTTCATTCTGGCATCAGATGACCACTTTGAAAGCTGTAGGATGCAATTTTATATTTGCTAAGAGACTTAGAACATTTTAATATGCTCTGGGGTCCAGAGTTCAGCCATTGCCAGTCTATAAAACATTATATAAATCATAGAAGCTTCCTAAATTCTCACTATTGAGGTCTTATAAGTGGTTTATTTTTACTTTTAAATTTTCCACAGACTTATTTTAAGTGAGAAAAATGAGTTGAGATTTCATTTAGTATGATCCCCAGGTGTGTTTCAAATTAATTGCAGTCATGTCAAAATAGGTCTGTTGGAATTAAATTATCCTTGTTTTTTTCTAACACAATTCTAAATCTGGGAGGAAAGACTTCCAGTAAAATTCAAGCAGCGAGCTTCCTGGTCTCAGAAACAAGCAGATCTATTTGATGGGTTTAGTTCTGTTGTCCACTAATCTGAAGCTGACCTGTGTGTATACTATGTAATCAGGGGACTTCCCATCTCTCTGAAGCTCAGATGAATTCTCCTGAAGCAATGCCCTATGCAAGCAGTGAGAGCCATAGCTCTTCCAGAAGAGGCCCTTTCTTACTGCTTTTTACCCCTGGAGTACCTGGCTCCAGTTTAAGACATATTTGATATTAAATGCACTGAATTTATTAGCATTTTTATACTCTGTTCACTAAAGTCAGTTTTAAAAATTAAAGACTCGGGGCTGGCGAGATGGCTCAGTGGATAAGAGCACTGACTGCTCTTCCAAAGGTCCTGAGTTGAAATCCCAGCAACCACATGGTGGCTCACAACCACCTGTAATGAATTCTGACGCCCTCTTCTGGTACATCTGAAGTCAGCTACAGTATCCTTCCTTATGATAATAAAGAGATCTTTGGGCCAGAGCGGGGTTGACTGGAGTGAGCAGAGGTCATAAAATTCAATTCCCAACAACCACATGAAGGCTCACAACCATCTGTACAGTTACGGTGTACTCATATACATACAAAAAAAATAAATAAATAAATCCTTAAAAAAGAGAGAGAGATCAGCTGTGTGACTTTGGCACTGTCTCTCTCTCAAAAAAAAAAAAAAATTAAAGACTCACATTCTCCACACCTTAATACACTAGAGTTAATATTGTTAAATACTTGCCCTCTTTAGGCTGGTCTGCATAGTTTGTGTATAAGTGCAGACATTCTAACATGAAGAACGAAGCAGGTATACAATTCTTCCATTTATAATCTTCTGTACAATAGTCTTTTATTTTGACTGAGAAAATTAGTGGCAAACCAAGCTAAAAACTTAACATTATGTTTTTGAAGTGCTATGCATTGTGATGAGACCACACACCTCACAGTGCTGAGTTTAGAGTAAGTACATCGTGTCTTGCTAAAAGACCATTCATTATGTTATTCACGGCTCTGAAATGTGAGAGCATGATGTGTATTTGATATTGATAATTTGTTCTCACTTTCTCCTTTAACCACCACAGAACTCCTTCAAGAAAAACTAGGGCAGGAGAGATGATCCAATGACTGAAGGCCCTTTCAGCATGAGCTCATAATCTGAATGATTAATGCCCAGAACCTATGAAAAGATGGAAGGAGAGAATTGTCTCCACAACATTGTCCTATGATTGCTATATACACTATACCATGGACATGGCCGCTCCTCTCTCTCCCTCTCTCTCTCTCTTTCTCTCTCTCTCTCTCACACACACACACAGAAAGAGAGAGAGACAGACAGACAGAGAGAGAATAATAAAACATTTTTTCAAAAGAGGAAGGGGGTGGCAGCTTTTTATAGTAATTTGCCTAATTACAATTCCTAATTTGCTTCAATTTGTTCTAATTGGCACTCTTGTGTCATTCTACATTTACTACTAATTGGATGACTTCTCTAAAGAGAAATGAGCTTTAAGGTAAGACTCCTATTCCTGGGATTTTTCCACCCATGGCCAAGATCCCTCAGTTCTGCCCAGAGGAACCTGGGTGATCTCTGTTGACTTTATCTTGCTTCTGCTCTTAATCCCATTTACCACCCAGGATGCCAGCTGCGCTGCTTTGTGATTTAAAGATCACTTTTTATCTGACTCTAATGGCTTATTCAGAAAGCTTTGTGTTTGGGAGAGGGACCAGAAGTTGCCCTGCAAGTTCTACTAGGCAAGCTCTACTTTCCAATATGCTCAGATCTCAAAACTGTCGTCTAGCCTCCTTCTTGTGCAGGAATGAGTTCAAACTTTGAGTGACTCTTTGAGGTATAATTTATCCATCTCTAAATGAGTGTCAGCACTATTTATTATGTTGGCATAAATACTTAAAACTTTTTAAATTTGTCAATATTTTATGGCCAAAGTTATGGTTCTACACTAATTTTGACATTTGAAAGAAATTAAAGTATAAAATTTATAATACTTTATCATTGTCTTACCCTGCCCTGTAAAAAGCTACCTTATAATTATATAATATTATGTTTTCTTTATATTTTAAAGTATTTGTTTTTGTGCATTTCAACAGATAATAGTGTATGTTGTTATATCTTTAATACTGATTTGATTTATAAAATATCTGCTTGTTATAATATTTTGTCATAGAATAAGTTCTTTTTATTTAAAGATTTATTTATTTATTTTATGTACATGAGTACACTGTAGCTGTACAGATGACTGTGAGCCTACATGTGGGTGTTGGGAATTGAGTTTTTAGGACCTTTGCTCTCTCTGGTTAACCCCGCTCACTCGGGTCAGCCCTGCTCGTTCAGTCCCTGCTTGCTCCAGTCCAAAGATTTATATTATTATACAGTACAGTACACTGTAGCTGACTTCAGATGCACCAGGAGAGGGTGTCAGATCTCATCACGGGTGGTTGTGAGCCACCATGTGGTTGCTGGGATTTGAACTCAGGACCTTTGGAAAAGCAGTCAGTGCTCTTTCCTGCTGAACCATCTTGCCAGCCTGAGTAAGTTCTTCAAAGTATTATTATAATTGTTTTAATAGGAAAGAGAGACTTGAGAAAGAAAATGCTGAGGTCCAGGAATCATCCCACAAACCACATAAGCACCAGTCTCAGTCAGACAGGAACTTATTGAACGCACACCCTAATGCTGTGTTAATGACTGGATGGCATGGAACAAAATGGCTACCTCTTTGCTGGGGGCAGGGGATAGACATCAACAGAAAATGCTGTTTGGAATATAGATATTTTGCTCATACAAGGAAAAAATCCATATGTTTGAGGTTGCTTCTATATTGTAGGAAATATCACTGATATTTCCTATCACACATGAGTTTATTTTTCCATTTAATCATCTTTGTGTTCATGGCCCAGATCTGACCTGGCAGTCCCTTATTACCTTCTTTTTTCTCATCTGCCATCTGGTCTGTTATTCGCAGTTCTATGGTTGCAACCATCCTTTCCCTTGGAAGTATGATTCTGGTAGAAAGAAGAAACAAAAGTAGTCATAAGAATCTACAAGGCCAACAGTAGTGAAAACTTCTAGAGGGACACGGAGCCTGAACAGGCCATCCTTTCTAACTAGGCAAGGCCTCCAGTGGAAGGGTTTGGGATACCAACTCAGTTACAAAACCTCTGATCTACAGTTTGTCATGCCTGCAGGATGTGCTGGGACCAGAGCCTAACATAAGAAAGACTTCGCCCAGCAACTGATGGGAGCAGATTCAGAGTCCCACAGCCACAGAGCTTGGGGAGTCATTTGGAGGATGGGGAAGAAGAATTGGAGGAGCCAGAGGGACCAAGGGCAACATAAGAACACAGCCTGCAGAATCAACTTACCTGAACTCAAGTGGGCTCACAGAGATCAGGGAGCCTGTATGGGTCTGACCTAGGTTGTCTACATTTATGTTATGGCTAAGTGGCTTGGTGTTCATTTGGGATTCCTAACAATGAGAGCAGGGAGCTGTCTCTGACTCTTGTGCCTGCCTTTGGGACCCTTTTGCACTTATTCATTTGCCTCATCCAGCTTTGATGTGAGAATGAGTGTTTCATCTTAATGTAGCTTGTTATTTTGTATTTAGTTGATGTCTTTGGAAGGCCTGCTCTTTTCTGAGGTGAGGTAAAAGGGGGTGGATCCGGGCAAAGGGGGAGGGGGAGAGGGAGGAAGAGTAAATTATAGTCAGGATGTAGTGTATGAGAGAAGAATAAGTAAAAAGAAAAAAAGAAAGAAAAGAAAAGGCAATGCTTTGACAGGAGGAACCAGAGGAGCTTATAAACCCCATCTAATGGTTGTCATAGCCAATTTCTGACTGTCAACCAGGATGGTGTTATAAATGGTTCCTAAGGGTAAAAAGAGTTAGAAATACATTTTTTTTTAAAGCAAACAAATTGGCATCCTCTCCACCACCACCAACAAATCAAGACTCTGTTTTTTTGTTTGTTTGGTTTTTGTTTTTTGTTTTTTCGAGATAGGGTTTCTCTGTATAGTCCTGGCTGTCCTGGAACTCACTCTGTAGACCAGGCTGGCCTCAGAGTGAACTCAGAAATCCGCCTGCCTCTGCCTCCCAAGTGCTGGGATTAAAGGCATGCGCCGCAGCCACCACCACCGCCCGGCAAGACTCTTTTAGTGAGTAGGAAGGTCAACCAGATATTGTGTAAGTAATAAATCCTAACTTCATATGTGCTCCAGTCCTTCCTACATTCCATTAGACCCTTATTACTGCTTTTAAAATTGTCTGATGCCACCTGTCCATGTTGTGTATCTTATTATAGTATCTTTAGCCTTATTTTCATGTCCTATAGTGCCAGTTCTGGCAAATCTCCCTTCAAGTCACAACATTTGCTCATGAAGGTACTCGATGCTGTCTAAAGTATTTTCGGAGTAGATATGTTCAGGAACTAGTATGCTAAGTCAAAGAACTTGCCCCTAAGGCTTGGGGACCTGTGTGTGTGTTTTTATCAACTTTATTGGTGTTCATGAGCTACTGAAAGACCCCTGGGGGAGACCCCCACTCAAATCTCGGGAGGACGTACACCCCAGGAATCACGAGAGACCACATCTTGATGTAATTACAAGAGGCATATTTTGATTTCAGGACGCCCTGGTTCAGTACCACACCTATCTCACGCAGGAGATAGGGGAGCCGACCACGAGGCTTGAAAGTTAAAGGTTTTTTATAGGAAAAAAGGTCTGAGGGAACAAAGGGATCAGTGTGGTCATACATGATTGGCTAGTTCAAATATTAACTATTACGTACAGAACAGAGTGGAAAATTCTTAAGGTTGGTGTTAATCTGAGTCAACAGAGCATCTGACCTTAAACCATATCTGAGAGGACCAGATGGTCCATTACTTAGTGTCTGCCAGGCACGTCTTTGCAGGCCTGGGCCTTGGACATGTCCTCGTTTGCCTAGACATGTTTTCCTCTATGTTTATAGTTTTATGTCTTCTTGACCTGCCAGCTCTTATGATATCTAACAACTTGTTTGCTCTTTCCCAGGCCTATGTGGCCAGTTTGTGATGGATTCTTAGGCCCATAACTTTTCTTCCTAGTCAGCACAGGTTTAAAGCTTTAATTTCTCCTTACACTACAAGAATAGGCTGTATTTTCCTTGTCGTTTTCCATCCCAAAGAAGTTAAATGCAATCAGAGATGTTTCAATTTAAAGTATCAGGATTCCCGCTAATGGGAATATTCTCTAGGATTTGCTACAGATAGTTGCTGATTAGGCCTGATAATCAAAGTATACACATTTTGTGGCTAGAGAGATGAATCAAGGTTTAGAAGCACTGGCTACTCTTCTAGAGGACCTAGGTTTGTTCCCTGGTATCCACATGGAAGTTCACAAACCTTCTAACTACCAGCCCAGGGGATCTCATGCCCTCTTCTGGCCTCTGAGGGTACTTCAGTTACATGGTGCACAGAATACATGGAAGCAAAATACCCACCCACATTAAAAAAAAAAAAGAAAAACAATTAAATACAAGCATTGTACATGTTTTTGAAGTAAAGAAATGCCTTAATAATTATCTCTCTGTTTTTTTTTGTTTTTGGGTTTTTGTTTTTGTTTTGTTTTGTTTTGTTTTGTTTTGTTTTTTGAGACAGGGTTTCTCTGTGTAGCTCTGGCTGTCCTGGAA
>NW_022196909.1:14470694-14473580 GCF_008632895.1 Mastomys coucha
TTTTTTTTGCAATTTTCAAGGTAAGAAATGAAAACTATAGCTCAATAGATCATGGTGTCATCATTCTGGAATCTCTGAGGCAATAGGTTGACCTAGCATACCAAGTACTAACAAAGAGGTAATTTATAGATCCTAGACTAATAATTCTCTTATTAAACATCTTACTGATATAGTGATTCTGTTCTGAAGTCAAGAAAACATTCTTGAAATGATAACAATGATGATAATGCTTATACTTAGAAAAGTCTTACTTCTTTTAAAAATATATAATATTTTTCTTCATTGTTGGAGAATGTGGGCATACATACCAAAGTACTTAGATTATATTCACCTCCTCCCAACTCCTCCCCGATCTATTTCCAACTTTGAGTGTTCTTTGTTCTTGGAGGTTTTTTGTTTTGTTTTGTTTTGTTGTTCTTTTTGTTTGTTTGTTTTTTGTTTGTGTGTTTGTTTTTAATAGCCTACCAAATACAATTTGTTATGCCCATAAAGTCATTCACAAGAAAATTGTGTGCCTCACAGAAACATGTTCTTAAATAAAAATGAATTTCCCTCACCGAACGCTAACTGGCTTCATCTTGAGCAGGTCTTGTGCCTGCATTGACAGCTGCTGTGAATTCACAAATGAAATGGTCCTGTTAATGTTCAGAAGACACTGTTTCACTATGGTCTTCCCCAACCTCTGGATTCCTACAATTTTTCCATCTCCTCTTCCTTGATAGCTCCTGAGCCTTAAGGGGAGATGAGACATAGATGCTCCATTTGTGGCTGTACACCATACAGACAATCTATACTTTGAACATGTCTAAATTCTGAAGCATCACTCAGAGCTACTCACAAGTTTGTCTCTTGTGACCAGATAGTCCCATAAGAACAACCAGGTATAAAAAGGACTAAGAGAAGAGTCTTATAAAGAAGATAAGAACATCATGTTGGCATGTTTATGAACTACTTTTTTATCCTTTTCAACTTAGATTCTGCCATCATTAGATGCATGAACAGAGGTAAGCAATGTAAGACCATTAGGGCTAAATTTTAATAGTTTGTTATTTTAATAATTATATGATCAAGACATCAGGTCATGTTTTACTACTAAAAAGTTGTAAAGCTCAAAAGGAAATATTTTAAATAATTTTATTTTTATATAATTGACCATATAATAGTAACATGGGAAAAAAAACTTTTGTGGGAAGAAAAAGAAAAAGAGAAAAGCCAATGATTTATAAAGAATGTCTAAAAATCCAAATTTTAATTGAGTACCCCTAGCAAAGAGTTAGAGTTCTTGCCAGAAATGGTAGCTTACACCTTTAATCCCAGCACTCAGGAGGCAGAAGCAGATAGATTTCTGTGAGTTCAAAGCCACCCTAGTCTACAGAATGAGTTCCAGGATAACCAGGGCTACATAGAGAAACCCTATCTTGAAACAACTAAAACACCACCAAAAAGACTTAGTGTCCTGACAAATGAATATCCTTCTGACACTATAAAGTCCCTCAAGAGAAATATAAAGCATTAATTATAATAGAGTTTTGGAGAGTTGGGGAGATGGCTTGGTAGTTAATAGTCCTTGTTGCTATTAGAAAGGACCAGCATCTGTATCAGACATCTTACAAATACTTTTAACTCTAGCTTCAGAGAATTTGACACCTCTGGCCTCTGCAGAAACACATACACAGACCACCACCACCACTACCACCACCACCACCACCAACAACAACAACAATGATGACAATAATAATAATAAATATAAAATGAATTTTAAAATATTGCATTTTATAAGCTAAATATGTGGTTTAATGAAACTCTTGTCTCACAAATGCAAGGCTGTGAGTTCAACATCCAGAGCCCATGTGAAAAAATCTGAGTACAGCAGTATGCACTTATAATTTCAGGGCTGGGAAGGGCAGAGTGCCTGAGATACCTACTCAGCCCATAACGTACATTTCAGATACAACTGTTTTACTAGGATTCAGAGTCATTCATCCATTTTGGTGATTGCTTTCACACTGAGGCAGTGCTGAGTAGCTGAGGCAGAGGCCACAAGTTCTTGGTTTAAAATAATTCCCTTTATACACACACACACAGACACACACACACACAGACACACAGACACACACACACACACACACAGAGAGAGAGAGAGAGAGAGAGAGAGAGAGAGAGAGAGAGAGAGAGAGAGAGAGAGAGAGAGAGAGAGAGAGAGAGAGAGAAAGGATGCCTTCTTAAAGGACAACAATAATATTTGCCCTGCCTACAAGATGGAACAGAGGTTGAAGGAAAGGCCAACCAATGACTGGTCCAACTTGAGACCTATCCCATGGGAGACAGTCAACCCCTGACACAATTAGTGATACTCTGCTAATGCTTGCAGACAGGAGCCTAGCATTCCTGTCTCCTGAGAGGCTTCATCCAGAAGCTGATGGAAACAGATGCAGAGACCCACAACCAAACTTCAGGCTGAGCTCAGTGAGGTGCATAGAAGAGTTGGGGTAGGACTAAGGGAGCTGGAGGAGTCAAGGACACTGAAAGATCCCTGTGGGGAGACCCCCACTCAAATCTCGGGAGGATGTGCACCCAAGGAATCACGAGAGACTGCCTTGATGTAATCACAAGAGGCAGGTTTATTTCAGAGCTCCGGTTCGACCCCCAATCTCACGCAGGAGACAAGGAATCGACCACGAGGCTCAGGGGTTAGGGGTTTATATAGGAAAAAGGTCTGGGGGAACAAAGTAATCAGTGTGGCTATACATGATTGGCTAGTTCAAATATCAACTATATTACGTGCAGAACAGAGTGGGAAATTTCTAAGGTTGGTGTAAATCTGAGTCAACAGAGCATCTGACCTTAAATCATATCTAAGAGGACCAGATGGCCCACTACTCAGTG
>NW_022196909.1:14473682-14501500 GCF_008632895.1 Mastomys coucha
CCTGTTAGTTCCCAGAATGTCTTAACAGCTTGCTTATTTTTGCCCAGGCTTATTTGGACATATTCGACATTGGCCCACTGTGATTTTCTTCAAACCTGCAATTTTCTCATTAGCCAGCACAAGTCTCAAATTTAACTCTTTCAGACACCACAAGAAGACCTACAGAATCAATTAACCTGGCTTCATGGGGCATCATAGAGGCTGAACTACCAACCAAAGAGCATGTTGAACCTGGACTTCAGCCCCCTACACATTTGTAGCAGACATACAGCTTGGTCTTCATGTGGGACCCCTAATAATTGGAGTGGAGTCTCTGAGTCTGTTGGCTGCCATTGGACCAGGAAGTCCAGTTAGGCCTCAGTGGGTAAGGATGCATTTAGTCCTGCTGTGATTGGCTGTCCCAGAGTGGGGTTGTACCCAAGGAGGGGGCTTCCCCTTCTTTGAAGAGAAGGGGAGAGGGTGTTAGGAAGAGGGATTTGTAAGGATGGGGTTGGAGGAAAGAAGGGAAGGGGCTGTGATCAAGATATAAAATAAATAATAAAATAATTAAAAAATTTTTCATAAAATTTAAAAATCCCTAGTATTTAGCTCACATATGTTTAGTGAGTATTTGGTAACTCTTTAAACATTTTCTAACATGTGACTTTGAAAATAAAAGCATCTTTTCAAAACCTCTTTATAGGGTTAGACTCACAGTTACTCATCAGATTGAATACCCAACAGCAAACAGCAGTGAAGTTTGAAATAAGGGATGGTTTCTATACTTTGATGTTGATGGTGGCTAGGATTTTGCACTGTGAAATACTTATTTGTGTGATCTTCAGAGAATAGAGTATACATTATGTTGTGATAAAAGCCCCACTTAAAAAATACAAAACACAAAATGCTTGAATAAGTTAAATATTTCTCAAGACGTTTTGGTCTTTAAGTATTCTGATAGTCATCCACAATAGTGTCTGGGTTTGGTAACTGTATATGGGATGAATCCCTAGGTGGGACAGTACTGGATGGCTTTTCCTTCAGTTTCTGCTCCAAACTTTGTCTCTACCATTTCCTACCATTTGTATTTTGATCCCCCTTCTAAGAAGGACCAAAGTATCCACATTATTCTTCTTTATTCTTGAGCTTCATGTGGTCTATGAATTGTATCTTGGGTATTCTAATCTTCTGGGCTAATGTCCACTTATCAGTGAGTGCATACAATGTGTGGGGTTTTTTTGTGATTGGGTTACCTCACTCAGGATGATATTTTCTAGTTCCATCCATTTGCCTAAGAACTTCATGACTTCATTGTTTTTAATTGCTGAGTAGTACTCCATTGTGTAAATGTACCACATTTTCTGTATCCATTTCTCTGTTGAGGTACATCTGGGTTCTTTCCAGCTTCTGCCTATTATAAATAAGGCTGCTATGAACATAGTGGAACATGTGTCCTTATTACATGTTGGAGCATTTTCTGGGTATATGCCCAGTAGTGGTATAGCTGGGTCCTCAGGTAGTACTATGTCCAGTTTTCTGAGGAACCACCAAACTGATTTCCAGAGTGGTTGTACCAGCTTGCAATCCTACCAGCAATGGATGAATGTTCCTCTTTCTCCACATCCTTGCCAGCATCTGCTGTCACCTGAGTTTTTGATCTTAGCCATTCTGACTGGTATGAGGTAGAATCTCAGGGTTGTTTTGATTTGCATTTCTCTGATGACTAAGGATGTTGAACATTTCTTTAGGTTCTTCTCAGCCATTTGGTATTCCTCAGTTGAGAATTTTTGTTTAGCTCTGTACCCCATTTTTTAATAGGGTTATTTGGTTCTCTGGAGTCTAACTTCTTGAGTTCTTTGTATATATTGGATATTAGCCCTCTATCAGATATAGGGTTGGTAAAGATCTTTTCCCATTTTATTGGTTGCTGTTTTGTCCTATTGACAGTGTCCATTAACTTGTTGTCTCCTGAGAGGCACCACCAGTGTCTGACTAATACAGAAGTGGATGCTCACAGCCATCCATTGGACTGAGCACAAAGTCCCCAATGGAGGAGCTAGAGAAAGAACCAAAGGAGCTAAAGGGGTTTGCAGCCCCATAGGAGGAACAACAATATGAACCAACCAGTACCCCCAGATTTCCCAGGATCTAAACCACCAACCAAAGAGTACACATGGAAGGACCCATGGCTGGGCCACATATGTAGCAGAGAATGGCCTTGTGAGACATCAATGAGAGGAAAGACCCTTGGTCTCGTGAAGGCTTTATGCCCCAGTGTAGGGGAATGATTGCCAGGATAGGGAAGTGGGAGCGGGTAGGTTAGTGAGTAGAGAAAGGGGAGATGGGATAGGGAGGTTTTCAGAGGGGATAAAATTTGCAATGTAAATAAAGAAAAATCTAATTTAAAAAAGTATTCTGATAGTCTAAGTCAGAACTGACTATATAAGCTGGGCGGTGGTGGTGCACGCCTTTATTTCCAGCACTTGGGAGGCAGAGGCAGGTGGATTTCTGAGTTCGAGGCCAGCTTGGTCTACAGAGTGAGTACCAGGACAGCCAGGGCTGTCTCAAAAAACCCTGTCTCAAAAAACAAAACAAAATAAAAAAAAACTGTCTATATTCAGATAGTCCATTCATGAGCAGGGCATATACACCAATTCCACACCATGGTGGGAAGAGCTTATCCATAGCTTCAGTAAGATAATGGCCAATCCCAGCTTGTTAATGGCCCCTCTTTTAGCCGTCCTGGGAAGACTGTGAAGGACAGACCAAACAAGGACCTCCTCCTCCAGTTCTCCACTGTTTCTGGTTTTTCTTCCCCCTTGGCTAATCCCACACTCAATGGGGACTTGCATTGCCTTATATATGCAATGTCTTGATTCTAATTTTTGGGCATTTTCTCAGTTTTGGCTAGCCCATCCAGCTCCCACTAGTTACAAACTTGATCTGAAGAAGAAATGATTTGGCTACAAGCTGGATCCCAAGCCTCTGGTGCCTTGGCTAGTGGAAGGTTTTAGGATGACAAAAAAAAAAAAACTGGATACAATGGACATAGGAAGCAAGCCAGGCCTGAATGCTCAGCAAAATCATCAGAATGGGAATGTGGGACTTAGCAGCTTATTCACTTAGCAAGCCCTGATAAAGAGAAGAAGAACAGACAGTCCAAGAAGACTGTCTTAACAAGCTGCACCAAGCCTTGGAAAATGAACTGAAGAACTCCAACCAGTGACTGGGTTTGCAGAGTCATAAAAGGTGTGTACACAAAAAAACTGAACCTGGGTCCTGACTCCAATTAGAGTGATCTATATTATAGTAAACACAAAGCCCCTCCCTGGAGAGCCTGCTCTAAAGAGAGAAAGTGAACATAATTGGAATCACATGGATGATGAGGGAAATGTGAGGAGATGAAGGTTCACTACGGCCTCCCAGCAAGCCAGACACAGGTTGGTGCCCCAGAAACAAAGTGATATTTATACCCTACCAACAGATGTTAGAACATACAGGAAACTCACGTGTTATTGTCGTCTTTTACCTAACATTGATTTTTGCTTCAAGCCAAAAGTCATAGAAATTTATGAATAAGCAATTTAATAAAATTCCACTTTATACACAGTGCCGCAAATGGAATATTTCACTTATTTAAACGAACTACACAGGCAGTCATTCAAATGTAACACCTGCTACTCTTATTTTATCTTAAACCAGCTTCCCAAGAGTTTCTATTTAAAGATGCTTTGTTCTTCAGTTTGCCATTGTATTTGAAAGTGTGAAAAAAAAAATCTTGCTTTATTCTCAAGTACTTACTCTCAGCTCTCTGTTAGATGACCTTGACCTTCTAAGAATCTAAATAAGAAAATGTTCCTAATAAAAATAAACTCTTTTTTCCCTATGAATCAGATATTTTAAAAATTAAGCTAGGCTTTTAAATCTGTATTCTTGGGCTGGTGAGATGGCTCAGTGGGTAAGAGCACCAATTGCTCTTCTGAAGGTCCTGAGTTCAAATTCCAACAACTACATGGTGGCTCACAACCACTATGATATCTAACTCCCTCTTCTGGTGCATCTCAAGACTGCTACAGTGTACTTATTTATAATGATAAATAAATCTTTATTTGGCCTGAGTGAGCGAGGTCTACTGGAATGAGCCAGCTGACCAGAGAGAGCAGGGCCAACCGGAGTAGGGTTGACTAGAGAGAGCAGAGGTCCTAAAAGTCAATTCCCAACAACCAGATGAAGGTTCACAACTATCTGTACAGCTACAGTGTGTACTCATATACATATAAAAAAATCTTTAAAAAAAATCTGTATTCTTTGCAAATGACAACATATCAATGTTTATTAAACTTGAAGAAATCAGAAATTGAAAGCTAAAAGACTGTATATTAATGTATGGTTATCAGAATATTCATCTATATCTGAGCCAAACTACTCAAACCTAGAATTTTACCATGGAGTTATAGGAATGGAAAACTATTTGGTACTGGGTTGGATTTTGGATTGGATTTTTGGTGAGTTGATTATCTTCCACTTAAGTATTTTAAGTTATTTCCCAATTAGGAAGAATGTAAGTTAAGTAATATCCTACTATGAGCTGTGAGTTTGAAGCAGCATTACCTTTAAGTTATGGGTACAATCATATGGCAAAATAAGGGGATATATGCCCTAGCTGTACCATTAACTCTTGCAAAGACTTCAATCTCTGAAGCATAGAATGAATTTGATGCAGTGTCCAAAGAAAACTACTTCCTAAGGCAGTATTTTGTATCTTAATATCCATGGGGAAAAAAAGTAAGTCAAAGCCTTAACTCTCTGTCTTCCTCTTTGTTTCTCTCTCTCTCCTCCATTCAATACGTTAAGCACAAATGTGATTTTATTTGTTCTGATACATTTTACTGAAGGTGGTTTTTTCTAAGCATTTTTAAAAAATACTTTTTCTTGCTGGGCAGTGGTGGTGCACACCTTTAATCCCAGCACTTGGGAAGCAGAAGAGGGTGGATTTCTGAGTTCAAGGCCAGCCTGGTCTACAGAGTGAGTTCCAGGACAGCCAGGACTACACAGAGAAACCCTGTCTTGAAAAAAAAATTGTCTTTTTTTAGTTTTTCATTTTGAGATAACATCTCCTTCCTTTGCCTAGATTGGCCTCAAACTCCTGGGTTCAATCAATCCTTTTGTTTCAGCTTTCTGAGTACCTGTGACTACAGGTATTTGCTTATGCCCAGCTAAAATATCTTTGTACCTTGGAAACCATGTTCCTTGGAAATGATCAGTAAGACTTTCTTGAGGTCTAATTGTGGTTGCTTGAGATAGGGTTTCACTAGGTAGCTGTGGCTAACCTGGAACTCACAGATAATTGCCTACCTCTCTACCTCCAGTAACCACAAAGGAACTACTATGGTCTCCTGGGATCTGTGTTTAAAGACTATATCTCCCAAAATGTGAATGTACCAAAATGTGTCCAGGATCACTTTGACATAAAGTTGTGGAGTGACAGGGCAAAGGTTGTTCCATCTTGTCTCAGCTAGAGCCATCTTTGCTTTAACTTGAAACTAACCCCCCTTTTGGTAGCCACAGTGTGAAGATTCCCATGAGAAAGTCTCCTATCCTGTTCTAGAAACATGAAGTCAAGACAACCCAGCTAAATGCTGCTTTTTGCTTCTGTTAAACTTCTTGCTTGCTCTATTTCCCCTGAAACTGCCCTTAAAAGTTCCCTACAGAAAGCAGTCCAAGCTGCTCTATAACAATTATTGTTTCTCTCTAGGCAGTTGCTGGCCAGCTAATTCAGACTTCAGCCCTGCTGAGTGGTCTTTGGGTCTTGCCCCCACAATAATAGTGAGAATTTTATCCCAAACATCCCGGGCAAGTAAATCCTACACCAAACCAGAGAAGTGGTTTGCTGAACAATTTCAAGGAGGAACTTTGTCTACCAAGGATGATTCAACCATTTCAAAGCTCAGGGAATAGGTAGCCCCCTTTAGGGTAGGTCTTCCCACTTCAAGTGGACAGGATATTTCTTCAACAAGTCAAGATTTTTCCTCACAGGCACGCACAGGGATTAACTAAACTTAAAGATGTAACTGGGTCTGGAAGTTTATCTCATAGGTAATTCTAGATTTTATCCAGTTTCAGTACTGCCAACCTTCACAGATAAATACCTATGTTTTCTCTGAACTTGGAGTGTGTGTGTGTACATGTGTGTGAGGGGGGAAGGGGAAGGGGACATGGAGGGAGACAGAGGGAAAGGGGGTTTGGGAAAGAGGGAGAGATAGAGGAGGAAGAGGAGAGAGAGAGACAGAGACAGAGACAGAGAGACAGAGAGGAGATGAGAGAGAGAACTAGAAAGGGGATCTTAGAAGGAAACTGTAGTGCATCAAGAAACAGAAAATGGGCTGCAGTTGTTTTGCCAGCTTACTCTCAACCTTCCTATCTCCTTCAAAACTGGACCACAGCCATTGGATGGAACCACCCACCTGATCTTACTCCTCTCCGTTAGTCCCACCTTAAAATGCTCTCAAAGATCTGCCCTTGGTGTGTTTCTAGATGTTTCTAAAGTCAGTTATGGTAGCCATGAACACTAATAATAATTTAATTATTACAGTAGTTATGAACATTAATAATTTAATAATAGTTTAAAGCCAGGCAGTGGTGGCACTTGTCTTTAATCCCAGCAGGCAGGAGACAGAGGGGGTCAGATCTCTGTGGGTTTGAAACCAGCCTTGTCTACAGTGTGAGTTCCAGAACAGCCAGTGCTACACAGAGAAACCGTGTCTCAAAAAAAAAATAACAATAACAATAGCACAACAATGACAGTAACAACAACACCAACAACAATAATAAGTAAAGTTTAAAGCCAGAAAGTACAGTGAAATTGTGTTAAATCATTGTTCGAGCTATCAGAAACAACTATCTCTGAGCATTCAGGTATTTCTGAAAAAAAAAAAATTTAAAAAGCTAAAATTAGACTCAGAATGCATTCAGAGGTTGGCATCAACCTTCAAGGGATCTGGAACTACAGCTGGTATGTTTTCAGCATCCACGTATAGATGCTGAGGACTGTGGCACAGGTGCTGTTTAGACCACTGCAAACAAAGCTACACCTCACAGAATCTCGAGCCTTTCCAGACAGTGAAGGCCATTACACTCAGAGACAGAGTGGATTTTATAGTTAAGTGAACTGTCTGTTCACACATATACTACACTTAATCAGTGGCAAGGATTACTAAACAAGGAGCAGAAGGAGGAGAAAGGAAGGAATAAGAATCTTCCTTAAAGGATAATTCAGATTAGCATCCATTCTTTTACCTCTGCTTCCCAGGATCAGAAGACTTGAAATTCTATTTTTTACTGCAAAAGCATGAAAATCTATGTTTGATATGTACCACGTGACAACATAAACTTTTCCACATGTAAAAAATACAATACCTAATTATTCGGTGGAAATCAACCATATCCAGATATCTATGCTCATATTGATTGCCTAACTATCTAAAGTAGTCATGAGTATTCTAAAAACAATCACAAAGAGCATGCATTTCTGTATAAATTCCAATTGCCTAGCACAAACCTTTCACATCAGCGATGTAGAAGAAAAAAGTATTTCTTGTACTAACTGTGTGAACTGATTGCACTAAAAACTTTACCTGTAAGGCTATGTTTAATAGGCAATCTTTTAAGGGCAGTCAATTTTATTACTTATTAAGCCCCTGGTGTATATTGTATATTGACAATAAAAAACAGTATAACTTAGTCTCTTCCAACTAGGAATTCATCATTTTCACCATCTCACTGGATAACCAACTACTTCGTACTAAATAGATTGTTGAGGAAAGCAATGTCACAGGGTCAGTCCAAGTGTCATCTCAGTAAACTCATGACTTGTGGGCACAGGACTGGTTGGTTGTATGTAGCCGTGCATCTTGGGACTTAGGCTAAGCTCCATTCTTTAAGTTGTAGTATTTCATCTTACTACGTGTTTACCCCTATCACTCTGATAAAAGCACTTAAAAATAGTTAAAATTAAAGGCAGAGTACACATTACTTCCTTAGACCATCTTTAAAGATCTTGTAACGTCAAAGAATACTATTCTAAAATTTTTGAAATTTATTTAAAAGAAACCTAAATGTTGGATAATGAGCTTCCACAAGGACATTCTAGGACATGTGAAAAACATCAAGCGCTAATATCTTCTGTACTCAGTGTTTTCCTCACACCAAAATAGGAATGAGATTTTTCTTAGAGGCAATTCTTTTCTGTTCCTTTGCAATATGTCCCTGAATCAAGAGAACCAAAATATTGTCAAGGAGCTTATCCATTATCTGCCATGCTTCCGATGGGACTGCAAAAGTCTCATGGCTTAGATCGTCCTCTTGTTTCACCACACTGCAGCATGTATTAGAGAACAGTTAACATTCTTGCCCTGTATTTTGTTATTATAGTAAAAAAAAAAAAAAAAAAAAGACCCATGTGTTTCCAACTGTCCATTGCAATCATATGACATCTGGTGCCACTGGCTGGCTCAGTCCCAGTCCAAAGAGGTTGAATGGCTTTAGCGAATCACAAAGCCAATAGAATTCAAACCACCACCAGTCAGGCATTCCTCATTCAATACCCTAAAGATGCATGTTTGGTTTCTTAATTCTGTAGTCCTCAGTTTTCAGCAAACTTTACATTTAGACTAAATATGAATCAATAAAACTTTCAAGCAAAGAAATAAGTACACCAGTGTAGATATAGTATAGGAAAGATATAGAGGTAAATAAATTTCATTCTCTATGAATATGCACATATGTCCCCCAAATAAACAACATGTAGAAAAAAATCAAAGTAATAACTCTTTCTATGAAAGTGTGTATAAGATCTGATAAAACCATTCTTAGGCAAACCCATCTTATACTTAAAATTACTTGATAGGGAAAATAAACAGAAATAACACTTTTTAAAAATAAAATAAAATGTTAGGACAAAATAATAAAACCAAGACTATAAATTGAGAAGAAATGTAGCTAGATAAACAAGTGCAAAGTTGAGTTCTTTTGAGGAAATTTTTCTTTCAAAATGTATCATCTCTTACCTCCCTTGCAATGGTTTAGGAATCAATAGAAAAAAATATGAAAATTTTGCTAAAGCTCATGTTTGTCCCACATCATTCCCTGACTACTTGATGTAATGCTGAGGAGTCCGGAGTCTCCGTGAATCCTAAGTGCTCATTCTGCACAGTGAACTCAGAATGTCCCAGAACCTGGAACCTGCTTATAATTATTTTCACTCTGTTTAGATTTGGTTGGTTGGTTGGATGGTTGGTTTTTCCTCTCAAACACTGTCGATAAACAATTGGTAATTCATCCAGTGCTTATTAAATTTAAATCCAAGTGTTTCCTTCTTAGCACCAACCAGTGAAACTTATTTATTGATCTGATGGCCAAGATCGCTCCTGCACTGTGGCTCTCTGCTGCCCCCTCTTGGTTGTAGATAGGATTCCTTCAGACACTGGGGCATGCTTTTAAGGCAGTCTAAGATTTTAGTAATGTAATTGCCAAGAATTGTAGTACTCCTAAACGTCACACAGAGATAAATAAAACGGACTCATTGTAGAAGCAGCATGTATATGTTTTACTATGTCGTTTCAGGAATCAACTCCATTTCAGTTCAGTATTTTCTAGATTAACCTTGTTTTTTTTTTTTTTTTTTTTTTTTTTTTAAATAAAAGTGTTTGACTTACTGAACTCTCCCAATTGTTCAATGATTCATGGTGGGTTTATTATTATTATTCATAAACAGTGCTAAGATACCATAAAACTGAATGTATGCATTTTCAGAGGGCATCTACCATCTTGTGTTTCCTGGATCCAAAATCAAAAAAGGATTGAATGCACCCAATGAACCAGCCTTTGTGTAGCATAAACCTTCTAGAAAAACCTACATTTGTGATGAGTAAATGCCTGTGTGTGATGGAACGTTTTGCTGAAGCAGACACAAGTGAAGGGGTGTTTTGTTAAAGCAAGTACGGGAAAGGACGCATGAAGAAGAAGAGTCTTTGCTAACAACACACATGTATTGAACTGCCTTACATGCATGTTGAGTTCCATGTGTCATGACTCCATAGAGGGAAATGCACCAAAAAAAAAAAAAACTTCTTGAAAAGTTCTGTGGACTCTTGCTGCTTCCTCAGACTCAGGCCGATAGGCAGAGTGATGTCAGCTGATACAGACTGATACAGAGTGGAGGTTTGCTAAGACAGACTCTCACGTGGAGGCAAGACTCACTCGTGCTGAGGCAAAACCCAGAGAGGACACATAATGTTTGGAAGAAGTATAAATAGGACTCAACGGACTGGGAGAGGGGCTTGCTGGTAGAGCTAGCTCTGCAGTGCTTCTTGGTCTCACATCTTCACTGAGAGAGGCACGGCAGAGAACTTCTCCTGATGTCTCTGCTAGTCCTAGTTCCTCCTGGGACTCATGCCCATTCGGCTGAGGCCTGGCAGCTCCTGTTCTGCCCTGCCACTGCTGCTGCTATCCTGACACTATTGAACTGACCTACTGGGATATCCGTGAAGTGCTTGCGAGTGGATTGCGCTGCCACTGCTGACCTGTGAACTGAACTGCTGATTTCCTGACAACACAGATGGAATTTGCTCCCAAGATCCATCCCTAAACAGGTCTACTTCCCCCACATCATAATAACCTTTCTTTATCACTACCTCTGCTGGGCGGTGGGCTGAAAGGGAAATTGAAGTGTTTAAGAACCATCATTAAGCCAGGCGGTGGTGGCACATGCCTTTAATCCCAGCACTTGGGAGGCAGAGGCAGGCGGATTTGAGTTCGAGGCCAGCCTGGTCTACAGAGTGAGTTCCAGGACAGCCAGGACTATACACCCTGTCTCAAAAAAAAAAAAAAAAACCAAAAAACAAAAAACAAAACAAAACAAAAAAAACAAAAAACAACAACAACAAAAAAGAACCATCATTAAAAATAGGCTTTGAAAAATTTAAACTTACAGTATACAAGTATTCCAAATGTCATAGACTATAAACCAGTGGTTCTCAACCTTCCTAATGCTGAAACCCATTAATACAGTTCCTCGTGTTGTGGTGACCCTCAACCGCAAAATTATTTTCATTGCTACTCCATAACTGTACTTTTGCTGCTGTTATGAATTGCAGTATAAGTACCTGTGCTTTAATCTCCCGTGTTAGGTGACCCCTTTGAAAGGTCACCAATGGTTATGACTCACAGGTTGAGAAGCACTGAGATAAGCCCAGGCTACTCCAGTACTTATGGCTGATTCCTGATACAACAGCAACTGCAAAGTCCAATCCTCCAGCACCAGTCAGCTGCCACCGGTTTCCGTCTCCATGCTTAAGCTCACAAACTGGAACATCTTCTGAGCCTGGTGTCTTCTCATGTAGCCTCGGAAACACACCAACTGCTCTCTCGTGTTACTTGTTTGCTGTGCGCTTCCTATACACAATAATTTCCATATTCCAGTTCCACCCCTTCTCCCTTTCTGCCCCTTGTTTATTAATCCTTGCCATTGAGTGACTGCATCGTATGTCTGGACAGACAATCCACTTAACTACAAAATCCACATTGTCTCAGAGTGTGGGGGCCTTGACTCTAGGGAAAGGCAGGCTAGGGATTTGGCGAAGCATTGCTTTATTTGGAATGGTCTAAGCAGCACCGGTGTCTGAGCTCAGCATGGCACTCAGCAGGTAATAGTGGATGCTGAAGCATGCCAGCTGTAGTTTCAGATCCCTTGAAAGCTGATGAAAATCTCACTAAATCCAAACTATTGATATTTTTTTCTCATGCCTTAATATTCCACGGGATTTACTGGTTTTGTTCCTGATCCATTCCTTATTAACCTAAACCATTGTTCTATATCAAGAGTGGCTACACCTACCTGTATTACCAATATTCAGGGGGCTGATGGAGGAGGGTCACTGCAAATCTGGGACCAGCTTCAAGTCCATGGTGAAGTCTGCCCTTATATTTTAATCTAAGTCCAAAAGCAAAAATAAATATATTTTTCTGTTCTGTTTAAAATGAGATCTAGCTCTCTTTTCTTCCCTGTTTATATTATTATTATTATTATTATTATTATTATTATTATTATTATTATCTCATCATTATTATTTTGTAATACCGGGGATCAAACCTAGGTCCTCAGGCAAGCAAGCAAGAGCTCTACCATTGAACTACAACCTAATCCTCCTAATTTTACCTTAGGAAATACTTTTATTCTGTAGACTATCCTTTAGACCTTTCATAGTCTGTTAAATAGGTTAATTCATTTTCCCTATTGTCTTACTCTATCCTCAATAGAAACACAGAGGACCTAAATATTGGGGAAATCATATATTTTAAGAGTGTTCCCAAATCATGACTCATGGAATGTGACATATGTTTGTTTTATTTCAGGGACCAGAATGTGTTGAACTTATATAAATTTGGGGAACATTGGATTAAACAATGTTAAATAGGCTTATTCCTGGTAGAATTTCTGAAAGTCCTTATAAAGTACTCTGTATTATGAATTTCCAATAGGAAATTATCAAATTATCAATCCTACCTGAGAAAGATCAACTTGAGACTATTCTAATTTTTGTTAGTTTTTTTAAATTCACATTTTATTTTTGAAATTAAGTATCTTTTTAAATCAACATACAAATTACATATTTATACAGCCCCACATGATGTTTAATACAAATTTAAATTGGATAATGTTTAAGTCAAAGTAAAAATATCTATTCAAATATTTATTATTTTATGGTAAAAACACTAAAAATACTTTCTTTTAAAAAACATATACAGTACCAGCTGGGGAGATAGTCTAGTCAGTAAACTGCTCACTGCACAAGAATGAGAATTTAAGTTCAGACCGCTGTAATCATGGAAAAGCCAGAGTGTGGCAGAGATTGAAGGATCCACAAAGCTCACTGGAATGTCAGCCTAGTCAAATTAATGAGTTCTAAGTTTAGGAGAGACCTTGGCCCAAAGAATAAGGTGATAAGAAATTGGGTAACACCACTATAGCCTCCAGATGCACGTGTACATGCATACACCCACATGTCTGTGTACCACATACACACAGTCCCTTTTGGTTATGTGAACTCACCCTGCTGTGCAGCAGCATATCAGACATTAATTTTCCTACCTGAACTGTAAGTCAGTCCTCTTGCACGCCTACTCTTCCAGTCCCTTGGGGCAACTAACTTTCCCACCCTCAACCTCAGCTGTCTCATATTCCATGTATCAGTGAGGTTCGGAAGCATTTCTCTTACTCTTTCTGGATTATTGCACTGAACCATGTCACTCATTTCCACGCGTGTGTGATAAATGACAGGGTTGGATCACTCCGGCCCCCGGAACTGTTCTTCTATGTCAGGATTCTCCTGTTAACAAAGATTAAAAATAAATACTATTTCATTTACTGACATAGTTCCTCGTAGAATATACTGCTCACAAATTAAATCAAATCGTACCTTATAACGACCCAAATTTCAAGAACTGATGGAACTGATCGGTGGTTAGGATGTAAAGTGAGCTCTGGTTTCCAAAGATGCTACACTTAAACATTAGTGCTGGTGATCCCACCGGATTCTCACTGATAGACATTTTCTCTCCCTCGGTGACGTGTAGATATATAGGCCAGATTAGACCAGATTAAAAGTAGGTAAAGGCAAATTTATTAGGAGGTAGCTCTGGGGTGGTTTCCACCGCTCTCACAAGTGGAGATCAGTGAAGTCATGCCTCTACGCTAAAGCAAGGCAGTTTTATAGATCTTAGGCAAGGAGTGACGACTGTCAGCTAGGAGCGCGGATCGTGTGTCCATACATGGCCAAAAACTAGCCCCTGGCAGGCACTCTTGGATGGGTTGTTGGCAAAGCAGAGACATAGACGGATGACATGTTAGCCCGGACTTTTCCCCAAGAGAGTAGGGGAGTTTTCTCTGTAGTGGGAGGGGTTGGGGAAGGAGGGCAGGTGGGGTTTCCCAGCTTCCCCATGGTAAGACCTGGGGTTGCAGCCTAACCTTCATGAAAGCATGAAAGCTAAGCAGTACTCTTCTAGCCAGCCACACTCCTAGCCTCCAATTCAAATCCTTTAAGACTATATATATATATATATATATATATGCATATATATACATATATATAGTGTCTTATGTATTTGTTATATAATCTAAATATATATTCGTTTTGTATAATTTATTTAGTGTTCGTAAAGGTATTTTCACATGCTACCCAGAGCAGATCAGCAGCCAGATACCCACCCACACCTACAGCCAGTGTCCCTACCAGAAAGTCCGCAGAAATCAAGGAAACAGGTGAGACTGTCACCCAAATACCTACTCAAGCTGGGAAAACCATGTGGCCCAGCTGACACGCGACACTGCTCACTCACTCCCCCCGCCCCCACCCCGCCCCGCCCCCAGCTCTTCCTTTCTTCCTGCCAGATTTCTTCCCTGGGCCATATCAGCAGACAGGTACATACCCACAAATACAGACTATGTGCCTCCCAGGAGGTCTGCAGAAAACAAAGACACAGGAGAGAATCTCACCCAAATACCCATGCCAGCTGAGACAACCACGGGGCCCAGCTGATGAGAGACACACCTCCCGCACAACCCCCACCCCCTGAGCTCCACCCTTCTTCCCGCCCACTTCCTATGCTGGCCAGATACCCACCCACCCGCCACAGCCCATCTGCCTCTTAGGAGGCCCAAAGTAACCAGGGACACAATCTGACTGCCCACCAGGAGGTCCACAGTAACCAGGGACACAGGAGGCCTACCCTAACCAGAGAATGCCTGCCTCCAAGGACACTGGCTCTAGTAAGAGACACCCAGGTCAGATGACACCAGAGATAACCAGATAGCCAGAGATCATAAAAACCAGAAACCAATGCAATCCTGCACCACCATTCTCCCACCACATGCCCGGATATCCCAACATGCCTGAAATGATAACGACTTAAAATCCCATTTTATGAAGATGTGTATCTGTGTGCATGTGTCTGTCTTCCTATGTTTCCATATGTGTGGTATGGTGTGTGTGTGTGTGTGTCTGTCTGTCTATGTGTCTACATGTGGTATGTGTGTGTGTGGCTGGCTGGCTGTGTGTCTGTGTGTGTGTGTGTGTTTGTGGATGTGTCTCTGTGTGTAGATGTTTGTCTGTGTTTCTCTGTGTATGCGTCTGTCTGTCTGTGTGTGTGTGTGTCTATGTGTCTATATAATTGTATGTGTGTATGATACACGTGTATTCTATCTGGGCTGTTTCAAGGTATCAAAATATACAGTCCTAAAAATAGCACAAAGCATATGTATTCCTTTGAGTTGAAGACAACTGAGAAGAAGGAGATATAAGAAAAGCTCTCTACCCTGCCTGTGCTGTCTATCAGGAGAAAGATCTAAAAGATAACCTATATCATTCCACTAGGAAGGACAAAATGTAATTGCCAAAGTCCCTAGACTCTGAAAACCCCCTTATCATGTTACTTTTCCTTACTTAATGTTATGTGAGGCCAGATTTCAATCAAAGCTTTGAACTGGCCTCATCTGGTATTGGTGTGTGTGTGTGTGTGTGTGTGTGTGTGCTAAGAAACATCTTTGTTTTTCTCTTACTGGCCTTCCTCGCATTGGGGTACCTGGCAGATAGTTATAAAAATTATTTTTCTGTTTTTATCCTCATTAGTTTGGACATGTGCAGGAGAAGTTCAATTTATTATTAAGAACTATTATTCTTATATTTATAAATAAGAATTTTGATAAATTAATAGTTGTCTAGGTACTTTCAATTAATGCTCACCAAAAATTCTTTAAAATTGTGATTTCAAAGCTGAGCATAATCACACAATGAATTAGAGGATCACAGATGTTTTCTATACTTTATGTATTTGTTTCATATACTTTATGTCTAGTTTTTTTTCAAACATGAGGAAACTATGCATTAAAAAGCAGGAACTTGCTGCAAATATTATTAGTGAACACTGATTTCTAATCTCCAGGCTTTGGGTCACCAAGATTGTTAATAAATTCATTTAATTGTATAGTGTGGAACCTAACCATTCACAGCTACAAGAAAAAGTCAGTACATAAACTTTTCTTTTTAATTAATTACAGGATTCTGGAACGTGTCAAGCATCAAACAAATGTTTCTGTATAGTTTTCATTTTCCAAACATCAAGATTTCATCTTGCCTGCATTATACATCATGTATATTTATATGCATATATATGCATATTTTTATAAACTTCTTAAGAACAAATTCCCAACATGATATCTTTTACTCTTAAATATCTCACTATAGCTGGGCAGTGGTGGCGCATGCCTTTAATCTCAGCACTTGGGAGGCAGAGGCAGGCGGAATTCTGAGTTCGAGGCCGGCCTGGTCTACAGAGTGAGTTCCAGGACAGCCAAGGGTGCACAGAGAAACCCGGTCTCAACCCCTCCCCCCAAAAAAATCTCACTATATATTGAACTGAACATCAGAACCTTGCATTCACTGATGACTATAGTAACTGTAGCATTTTTATTCAAAATCATTTTAATCAGTCATAGGACAAAGTTTATTTTTATAAATACTTTCCTTTTCACACTGTAGGTTGTCTTTCCACAGTTAAGTGATGGAACTGTGTGTCTTATAAGTCAAAAACAAGAACTACTTCCTGAATGCATAGTCTCTAACAGGAGTACAGGACAACTGCAGACTATATTGCTGTTGTGTGTGTTTTGTTTGGTTTGGTTTGGTTTGTTTATTCATTTATTTTTAGACTGAGAGAGTCTCATGTAGATAAGGATGGTTTTAAACTCACTTTCTTGCCTGTACTTTCCAAGGGCCAGGGTTTTAGGTGTGTGCCACTATGCTCAGCAATAACCTAAAACTTGAAATTGCTTCAATATTTAAGATAATTTTGAGTGCCATCATGTGACAATGGGAAGTATCTGGCTTATAACCATTCAGAAGTATCTCTCTCTCTCTTTATGTCTCTGTCTCTGTCTCTCTGTCTCTGTTCCTGTCTCTGTCTCTGTCTCTCTCTGTCTCTCTGTCTCTCTGTCTCTGTTTCTGTCTCTCTCTCTCTGTCTCTCTCTCTGTCTCTGTCTCTCTCTGTCTCTCTCTGTCTCTCTCTCTCTCTCTCTCTCTCTCTCTCTCTGTGTGTGTGTGTGTGTGTGTGTGTGTATTTATGGGTAGAGGCAAGAGATTAATAGAGGGTGTCTTCCTCTAACTCTCCACTCATCCCTGAAATAGGGTTTCTCACTAAACCCAGAACTCACTGGTTGTCTGACTCCCTGGCCAGTCCTCTGGGCACCAGGTGTCTGTTGTCCCCTACCACCTCCCAACACTGCAGCTGCAGACACAGGTTAACCTGCTTGGCCTTTAAGAAGATTCTAATTCTGATCTCTTTACCAATAAAGCTATCTGCCCTGGCAGAGAAGGAAAGTTTTAAATATATCAAGGACAGAAAGAAATCAACCCAGTCAAAATGTGAAATTGATTTCAGCATTAAATAAACTCCCTGGAAAGAGGAAAAGGAAGTGAGGTATTCGTAATGTGTAAGTACTCTGAACAAAATGTCTTATTCTTGCCTCTGAAGATTTTACTAAGGGTCTAAAGCTAATTCTACATCCTAAGCCACACAATTAAAACCTACCTGTTTTTTTACCAGTTGTCTTTATTGCTATGCAGAGACACCATGACCAAGGCAACTCTTATAAGGACAACATTTAATTGGGGCTGGCTTATATTTTCAGAGGTTCAGTCCATTATCATTCCCAGAAGCATGGCAAAATCCAGGCAGACAAGGTACTGGAGGAGTGGAAAATTATACAACTTGATCCAAAAGCAACCAGGATAGACTGTCTTGTGCAGGCAGCCAGGAGGAGGGTCTCTTTCACCCCTGGGCAGAGCTTAACCATAGGACCCACTTTCTCTAATTCTGTTTGTAGAGACAATAGCTCACCTGAACATGTGGCTCCAGCAGCCTTCCCCTTCTTCCCCAGCATCTCTACCTTGCTAAAAACAAACAAACAAACAAACAACAAAACCTGTTAGGTTACACTCCTCAAGCTAGCTCCCAAGGTCTATTCCCTTATTTGGTCACTTCCTACTCCTGAGGCTAACAACCAAGTTCTGCCTATCAAAGTATTGAAGTCCAGCAATCAAAATCCTTACCTAAGCCCAGCGGCGGTGGTGGCCTTTAATCCCAGCACTTGGGAGGCAGAGGCAGGCAGATTTCTGAGTTCGAGGCCAGCCTGGTCTGCAGAGTGAGTTCCAGGACAGCCAGAGCTACACAGAGAAAACCTGTCTTGAAAAACCAAAAAAAGAAAAAGAAAAGAAAAAAAAGAAAGAAAATCCTCACCTAATTAATATGCCCAGTTAAAATTCAACACATCATCTTAACACAGTGCTTTCCTGTTGTATCTTTGTTGTGGTAAATCTCCAACCCCAATAAGGCCATGCAAGGAAAATGCAAGTCAGTTATATATTTATAAACTACACACCTATATTGGGCAGATATGACTCTACACCACTTTCTTCCCCAGCTATAAATTCCATTGCTACTTGCAGTTCCTCCAGGCCATGTGCTTCTGCTCCATGTTCCTTTCAACTTCTTTCCCTCTGCCCTACTCAGTTAGCCATCTCCTCCAACTCCTCCTCCCCGCCTCCTCTTCCTGTCTGGCCTGGAAAACCCACCTCCTCATTTTTGCCCAGCGATTAGCTATTTGCTGTCTTTATTAGCCAATCAGATAATTAGAGGAAATTCCTCTTCATACCTTTATAAACTGCCATTTTCCTATGGGCCATGTCAGTCTCCTTTCTATCCAAAAGCAGTGCACTGTCCTCCAAGGACAAATTCCCATCCTTCCTCTCCCTTATTTCCTTCCCCCTTTTTCCCATCCTCTATCTTCTGTCTTGGCGACTTGTTCCCTGCCCTTTGTCCCTCCAGGGTAAATAAATTCCCTTTGTTGTGAGAACTTGGTCTTGGGGGTCCTGAATCAATACTGACTCAGGGCCTCCAAAGCCTGTGATGTCACATGGGCAGGCCTCACAGACCTGTTGCCAGGGCAACGGCCAACATATTCCCAGAATCCGTTGGGCTCACCTCCCACCTTTACCTGCCGCCACTACATCAGAACCCATATATATGTACATACATACATGCACGGGGACCATGCATGCTCTCTCTCTCTCTCTCCCTCCTCTCTCTCCCCACTACTGTCCCCTCTCTCCCTCTCAATTAAACCTCTTACTCGTGGAACTCTTGGGGCCTAGTGTGTGGTATGTTCTGACACGAGCTGCCTTTCTAACATATCTCTGGTCTCTTACACTGCTTTTGATAACAGCATTTGGGGGGCCAATTTTATGGGTCCTGCTGTGTACTACAGAGCTCATTGCACTCTTAAAGTCTGTTAAGTGTGATGCCGTCTATACCTCTAAGATTAGTATGTGCTCCCAGGACTCTCGCCATACCACGTCAGCCAAACCCAGGGCTACCCTGTCCCCCTGGAGCAGCGAGAGGGAAGCATGCTCTTCCGAGGCATGTCTTTAGAGGCAGATTCCTGCTCTGAGATGGAAGAGTCACTGTAGCAAAGGGGAGCCTAGGAACCACACATGTAGCTGTCAGCCGAGAACGAAAAGAGCTCCCAGATCAATTCTGGAATCCGACAGTATTCACATTGAGTTTTTGTCTCCACACTGTGTAGCAGTTCAACAAACTTCCACTTATTTTTTTTTTCATAGCACTATTATTATTAACTGAGAAAGAAAACAAGAATGTTTTTTTAAGATTTATTTATTTATTATATGTAAGTACACTGTAGCTGTCTTCAGACACTCCAGGAGAGGGCGTCAGATCTTGTTAGGGATAGTTATGAGCCACCATGTGGTTGCTGGGATTTGAACTCAGCACCTTTGGAAGAGCAGTCAGTGCTCTTAACCGCTGAGCGGTCTCTCCAGCCCGATGTTTGATTGTTTACTTTCTTTATATCTAGTCTCCAACCTAGAAAAGTAGGTTAGGTTAGCCACTTTAAAAGGAGCTTTAGGGCTGGCGAGATGGCTCAGCAGTTAAGAGCACTGACTATTCTTCCAAAGGTCCTGAGTTCAAGTCCTAGCAACCACATGGTGGCTCACATGGTAATGTGATCTGATGTCTTCTTTTGGTGCTGTCTAAAGACAGCTACAGTGTACTTATTTATAAAAAATAAATCTTTGGGCTGGAGCAAGCAGGGACTGAGCGAGCGGAGCAGACCAGAGCGAACTGGAGCGAGCAGAGGTCCTAAATTCAATTCCCAGCAACCTCATGAAGGCTCACAACCCTCTCTACAGCTACATTGTAGTCATATGCATAAAACAAATAAATAAATCTTTAAAAGGAGTTTTAAAGAAAGTAAATAAAAATCATCTTGTGGAACTTATTATGAAATATTGCTCAAAGTACTTAAGAGGAAACGAAGACTGCCAAAGAATAAACAAGTTGGTTACTACATTTAACAAATTAAAAACAAACAAAGAAAATCAATTAAATTTAAAATTCCAATTCCAATGTATTTTGTTATGTTGTTAAATGAAGGTTTTATTATATAACCCTAGAATTCACTGGCCTAGAATTCACTGTGTAACCTATGATAACTGGCTTTGAACTTGCAATCCTCCTGCCTTAGCCTCCTGAGGAGTAGAATCACAGGCATATAGCACCATATCTGTCTTGAATTTCCAGTCTTTTTAGATGTTGAAATATTTATTAATGTAAGTATAACTCAATTGTTGCATGGTACATAAACTAAAAATTACCTATTATTCTAAATTTCAAAAATCACTGTTTTTTTATTTAAGTCATCAATAAATGTTGTGAACTACTCTTATGGGGTTGCGGAGTGGACAACCAGGTTAAATATTTTACAGTGATAATTGATTAATTATAATTTTGTGATGTAGAGAGTTGGAATGTTATGGATACATAGCTGTATCCATACATACAGATATCTAGGGCTATCTGTAGTTAACAATCATTATTTCCCATCTCTGCATCTGGTCTAACATCCTTGTGACTATCAAATAAAACATTTTCAAATATATGGACTTAGCAGACCACAGGCTTCTACCAATCCGAAAGCTAAGATACCATCAAGTAACAACTGAGACCCAGAGCACACGCCCTCTCCCACTTTGCTGGATAAGCCACGTAGCTGATGTTCTCATCCCAAATTTGAAAAAAAACGCCCTGATTTTCCATGATAGAATGTGTCGTTTGAGGACATACAAATCCATGTTCCCAAGTCATGGTCACTCATATTTGGCTCAAGAGTAAACTGCTTCAGTCCCTTTGAGATGACACTTATTTTGTATACCAACAATGTAAATATACATTATAATAGTGGGTGGCGGGTACTGTAAGTACTGCCAAATGCAGTGGAGACGAGGGGGTAAGGTTACTTTTTCTCTTGATCTGGAAAAAGAAAAAAATGCCTGCACCTACAAATCAAATGTAAGACTGAGGAGCTTCCTTGAAAAATAATTTAAATATTCTTGTTGGAGTTGGGGGACATAGCTCAGTGGTAAAAACGCTTATTTAAGATGCTTCAGGCACCAAAACCCACCACCACCAAAATCTTGTTGGCTTTTACAATTGAAATGGAACAGCATCTAAGAGTGTCAGCTTTCTTAATTTGATACGAAAAATTAAATGTTAAAACTTATAAACAAGCATCTTTTACAAAGAGATCAGTCATTGATCAAAAACAACAAGAATATCTTTCCCTCAGCCCTACAGAAATGGAGACAGATGGATCACACACAGCAAATTTGAGGCCAATCGGAGCTATGAACACAACCCTGTCTCAAATGACAAAAACTAAATAAGATAAATAAGTAATACCTCTTTTGAGTTTCCTAAATTCAAAGATGGCTCACATCAAGTACTTAGAGTATGCTATATCACCTCTTTTAAATTGCAGGCTACACCAAATGGCACACATGAAACAATAGCTTAATCAAACAAGTCCACCGTCTTAAATTTGGATAATCTAAGTGCTACCGACGAGAACATGCAGTTTCCAGGTGAAATCTGAGCATCTATAAACACTAAAGTCTTTATTTGGACCAGAATACAGAGATAAACGCACACATATCCAGCAGCCTATTTTTAACAGAGCTGTTCCACCGCTCTGCTCAGCTGTTCTACTTTCTCAAACAAAACACTGCCTTTATTTGTACAAAATCGCTCGTAGTCATTGGCTGGCAGAAATAATACCTACACAAGTCTCTCGGGCCTTAGAATGCTTGCATTTTATAAAAACCTACGTTCTGCCTTTAAATGCACCAGAAAGAGCAAGCTGTGAAAATAAAAACAATTATATTGTCAAATGGCAGGGGCCTGCAGAAGACAGTATTATTGAGGAAGCATTGAGGAGCTCTTAAAGAATCAAAATCAATCCCTGAGCAGCTAAAACAGGCCATGGGCATTTTTGGAAGAGTGCTAGATGTGCCCAATTATTATTATTATTATTATTTTACTTCAAGCTAAATTCTAAGTTAAAAGTTCTCTTGGAGTCTGAGGTGTAAATGACAAAGTGTACCTTCAGTGATGGTGTTATTTAAAAATCACATGATGGATAAGGTGTTTCAATTAATTATCAGTTACTCGCACTGGATAAAAGTATCTCCTGTTAAAAATGGTCAATTTTTTTCTAAAACCTACCTTTTCCATCTCTTTAGTTTCAACTTGTTAAACTCACAGTCATAATCCTAACATTGAGGACGTTAAAGCAGTAGTATTGATATTATTAGTTCAAGGCTAGCCTTGACTCCCTAATGAGTTCCAGGTCAGTCAGCCTGGGCTTCAGTTAAAACCCCCTTCTTGGGCTGGAAAGATGGCTCAGTGGTTAAGAGCACTGACTGCTCCTCTAGAGGTCCTGAGTTCAATTCCAAGCAACAGCATGGTGGCTCACAACTATCTGTAATGGGATCTGATGCCCTCTTCTGGTGTGTCTGAAGACAACTACAAAGTACTCATAAGTAAAATAATAAAATCTTAAAAAAAAAAATCCTTGAAACTCTCTTCTCAAAACGAACAAGTTAAAAAAGGCATCCATTTTAGTATTTAATGCTTCAAACCTTAAAATATGTTCCATGGATATTTCTAAAACATAAAGAAAACAATTTTAGTTAGCAACAACTTGTGGCAACTCATCTTTCTACTTTCTAAAATTATATTCTAAGAAGTGTAGTAGCTTCACCTTTTGTTCCTGAAACACCACTTTCCCATATATTTATAGATAACAAAACTTTGCAGGTCCTATGCAATAGACACAAAGGTTGTTGGCTTGGCTTAGTTTAGTTTAGTATTGTTTGTTTTATGACAATGTTGCACAGTTGTTATTTCTGCTAAGAAAGAAAGCTATTATAGAATGTAGAAGTTTGTCTTCTGTTTCACGGTTCAGTTGAATATCGCTCTGTATTAGGCTCTTTCTTTCTTTTCTTTTTTTCTTTTTTTTCCCAGACATGGGGTATGGAATAGGACGCAGAAAAGAAATCCAGAGTTTTCTCAATGGATGTCAGAGACAGCTTTTCTCCAATGTTACTAAGCATCATAAAGCTTAATGATAACTATTCATTCAGAAACATCAACATTCTTGCTTAGGATTTTTGTCATAGAAATAATAAGTATCTAAGAAAATATATATGATTTCTTGGCTTTTATAGTTTATAACAACCCCAAAAAAACTTCTTTGAAAGACATCAGAAAATTTGGGGTTTCAAAAAACAGTTTTCATTATGAAATCTACAAAAAGGCAAAAGAGGAAACTGGAATGTAGGAAGGCATTCAACCCCAAGCCCTTGAACCTTTATTTGTCCATACTATCAAATTCATTTTTACATTCATCTAATTGAAAACTATGGAGAGCTTCTTGTATGTCAAGGTGTAGCAAATGTGCTGCTCCAAGGACCTCTGAGAAACTAACCAGAAGCACCATTAAACTGCTCAGGTAACTCATAAGTACCTTTGGATTCCAGAGCCTGGTGAATGGGCGTCTTGGCTATTAGTAACATCAAAGCTGGCTTGACAGGAACCAGGAGGCTGAGAGCACAACTGAAATAAAGGTCGGCTTTGAAGAGCGCTTTCCCTGGTCACTAGTGCACTTGGAATGGCCTTGGCATATGTAATTGAAGAGACAGAATGCTCATTTAATAGATGGTCAGTCATTCCTCCCACACCTCCACTGTGCTTCTGGAAGCCCATTATAGGCCTTTGGTACTCATTACTCCAAGCCAGTTTTTACATCTTTTGTTATGAATGGCTTGTCTTTTCCACAATTTAGGAGAGCAGGGTGAAGTTCAAAGTGTGATTAGTTCCTTTCTTCTCCTACTGCTATTGTGGAAGTTACCATGAGGTTGCTAGAGATTTATTCAGTAATAGTAGATGCTCTCTGCATGCCACCCCACCTTTCTCAAATAAGAAAATGATTTAGTCTCCCATCCTCTCATTTGTCTTTTGAGAAAGTCCACAACATGATTAGAGTTCACAGTAGAAAACACAGTAGCAAATACCTGTGGCACAGTGCATTGCACTGTTTATCTGGTCTACCAAATCAGTGTTCCAGAGCACATCCCCGAGACTCACATGGGAGCAGAAAATTAAGATTGAGTCCAATTTTACAAGCAGGGGAAAGCCAGAAAAGGATGCCTGGGTTAGGATTACTTGTTTGTTTTTGCAGATTATATTTTTGTTTTACGCCATTTACATGGATTAATTTTTTGTTTGTTTGTTTTTTTTAATCAGGAGATGGGGTGGCCAATTAGTTCAGCTTCTTAAAGCCTGGTACAGATACAAGGAGCCAACTTCCAGAGGTGGCATGGCTTTATCTGACCTAAATACTTTCCTGAATAGCCTTAGGCATTTCTGGCTTTCAATTGGTGCCTCTGGTTAATGGCAATACGCTGACAAGATGCTGTGAGTCACTGATAGCCCTTTCCTTCTTCCTCCACAGAAAAATGACTTGGCAATTGATTGGCCACCAAGCTGTGTACACTTTAAAGAAGCAGCTGTTCTTAAGAGGAAACAATTTCTATATGTACGTAATTTACTTTGGGTACAGTCATATATGGGGAGTTCATCAAATGACTAAGGCGTTCATCCAAAATATCCGTGTTAGTTTCCAAAAGTGTTCAGTGAGATGGAGAGTGGAGGGGTGCAACCCAACGTGCAAGGCCCTGTGCTTGATTTGACTTAGCATTTACAACCATAGAATTACTGTGAAGGCTTTTCTAACTCATGTGGCCTTTGATTTTTGTCACCGGCACCATGGCCAAGAAATTTTTCAGAGAGAATGACATACCAGAAATCTGGTAACTACTCTTGCTTTTCTCATGTTCCATGATGAAGAGTAGAAGTCTTTTTCGAATATCCCAATAGTTCACATTACAACTCTCAGAACCACAAAGGGTTGTAACTAACACCCCGAAGTAAGCTGGCAAAGGGAAAGCCACATGTCAATCCTTCCGTCCCAGACGATTTTCTTCTTCTCCATAGTATTGCTTTGTAATCACACGCATTCAGAAAGCAGGCCTTAGCCGGGCCGTGGTGGCACACACCTTTAGTCCCAGCACTTGGGAGGCAGGGGCAGGCGAATTTCTGAGTTCAAGGCCAGCCTGGTCTACAGAGTGAGTTCCAGGACAGCCAGGACTACACAGAGAAACCCTGTCTCAAAAAACAAACAAACAAACAAAAAACAAAACAAAACAAAAAAAGAAAGCAGGCCTTGTGCTTGCAAAGAACCATACCCATTTCTTGCAAAGGTAAGAGACACATTATGATCCAGGAATCTACCAGAAGTCCAACTTGGTAGGACTCAGATCACTAAGAACATTCCTTTCCCCCACCTCCATGCTGGCGTCTGCTAGGGCTGACTGTGACTCTCAGGCTAGAATTACTCCATCAGGATGCTAGGAATGACAGTCCCACCCTACAGCCCACGCTTCTACATAGCAGAGTCTAGTATTCTTTTCATGGAGTCCTCTCTTTGTCACCCATTCCTCACTGATGCTTGCTGTTTTGTAGAGTAGAATCCATCCGCTTCATGATATCTGGCTTTAACTACTGACTGGCATCTATATCATCAATGTAGACTCTCAGTGCCTGTATGGACCCTGCGGTGGGCTGGTAGGAGGATACATGTAGCCTGAGAAAGGAAATGTTAAGGAACCGTTGTGAATGAGAAAAGACACTATCATCACCACGGTGCCAGGACCTGTCAGTATGCTGGTTGTCCTGGTAACTTAGAGAAGGTAAAATAGCTGATCAAGATCTACTCAACACTGGAGCATCTTCACTATGCTAGGTAGCCCCTGTCCTGACACTTAAGCCACACCAGAAGAAGCATGTGTCAGGATAATAGCCCATTGTCATTTACTTCATCTTGTCTTCGAAGGGTTAGAGCTGCATGTGCTTTTCTAGCTTTATTACTGATTTCAAATAGAGAATATTCCTGAGAGCCAAGTTCTAGCCTGCAGCTTCTTTTCATCCCCAGCTATCCCAACACTCTCTTCTCTTGCTTGAACTGACTGACGGATGGACGGGTTCATGTGCTCATGTCCTCTTGTTAGTCCAGAGTCTTCATGTCTTAATGTCATTCCTGCAGATTCCCAGAAATCAAGATAGAATTTTTCTTTGAATATTTTAGTGAGCAAATTCAGCAGGAAAGTGGTGCGAAAATAGTTATCCAGCCAGAAGAAGTAATGTTCACTCCCTGCTGGCTGAGTGGTAGGTATTCAGTGAGAGAAGCTGAAGTCCCCAAGAGCACCCTGGGGATGCAGTGTCCTGTAGTGGCACATTACAGTGTACAAACTCTTCTCATATAGAAAAAGCGGAGAAATTTTCACAGACACCAAGGATAAACATCCATGAGTGTCAACTTTTATTTTCAACCGATATTGTGCTTTTTGTTTTGAAAACCAATCTTTCAGATGCAGGGTGTTGTGGGGTTTTGTTTTTTGCTCCTATGCTTCTTGTTCCGTCTTGACTTCTGATGTTCCTCAGGGACTCTAATGCCTATTTTATGGAAAGTATCCCCCACAGCACCAAGATGAGAACTGTAACTAGCCTCAGGGGGAATTTGTAGAAAATCATGTTACCCACTGGATGAAATTTGTTGATAATCTTTTTGTTTCTAAGCCTGTGGTAGTAGAAAGAAGGGGGTGAAAAAACCTTTAGTTCTACATTAGTGTGCTATATCAAAGTTAAACCTGCTCAAATCATCTTTTAATCTAATTATACACCGGATTGAAATATCTTTCAAGTGGAACTATTTTTTGTCAGCGGGGTAAATCTTCTTTTGACCTATTTTTGCATTTGCATTTTCATCTCCAAAGAAGGTGCAATTGATTTCATAATCAATGTTACAGGATGAAGAATTTCTGAGGGAGAAAGAGAAAGAATTGCTGTGGTATCCACTTGTACGTGTAACATGAGGCTGTTACCCCGAAGCTTTACCTAAAGAGAGAAGAACCACCTTGAACGTAGGTGACACCATTCCGAGGCTGCATCCTGGACTGTATACACAGGGAAAGAAAGTGAAGCTGTAGACTTCTCTTTCTAAGTGTGGGCACATATGACCAGTTGCCTCACACTTCCAATGCCATGTCTTCCTGCCACAATAGGCTGTGTTCTCAAACCATGAGCCAAAAATAACGCCTTCCTCTCTCTAAAAAAAATAGGAGGAGCTGGAGAAATAGCTCAGTAGTTAAGAGCACTTGGTCTTGTATAAGACCCAATCATCCATCACTCCAGTTTCAGGGGTTTTGAACTGTCTTCTGACATCCACAGGCACCAGACACACACACACACACACACAC
>NW_022196909.1:14501554-14525858 GCF_008632895.1 Mastomys coucha
AGAGAGAGAGAGAGAGAGAGAGAGAGAGAGAGAGAGAGAGAAGCAAAACGCCCATGCCTATAAAATAAAATTTGCAGAAAACTTAATAACCTCAAGGATAGTTTATTTCCCTTTAATCCTCTCATTTTTCCTGTAATATTACTTTTACACATCTTAATTATACGTTTTTTTTTAAAAAAGACTATGTCATTAAGAAGCAAATAATTTTTGTTCTTTTGTATTAAGTACATAAAGTTAAGAATTTTATCATTGTTTGCCATAGACAAGGTTGAAGATTTTAGGAGGAAATTGCAAGGATTGGCCTCACTATGAATTACCTAATGTTTGGCGGGAGACTGGAGAGATGGCTAAGTCAGTAAAGTGCTCAGCCTATGCTCAGCTTGCAAGCATGAGGACATGAGCTTGTGTTGCAGAACTTGCATAACAATTCAGTGCAATGCCTGGTACCTTAATCTCAGTGCTAGGGAAACAGAGACAAGAGCATCCTTGAACTAAGTTATTATAATGTTGGCCAAACCAATGAGCTCTGTCAACTGCCATATACAAACAGAATTAAACAACTCCAGATTAACAGGGTTTGTTTGTTTGTTTGTTTGTTTGTTTTTGTTGTTGTTGTTTTTGTGCTGGCAGTCTTTAAAAGTAAAAGAATATTGGAGTGGAATGGATATAGCAATTTTATACTACAGTAAAAGTCTTAATTTGTTTCTTTGTTAAATTTAATCTTTCGGGCTGTAGAGATGGCCCAGTCAATGAAAAAGACTTGGCATGCCGGGCGGTGGTGGCACACTCCTTTAATCCCAGCACCTGGGAGGCAGAGGCAAGTGGATTTCTGAGTTCGAGGCCAGCCTGGTCTACAGAGTGAGTTCCAGGACAGCCAAGGCTACAGAGAAAAACCTTGTCTCGAAAACAAACAAACAAACAAACAAAAACAAAAACAAAAGACTTGGCACACAAGCATGAGGATCTAAGTTTAATCCCCAGAACCCATGTTTTAAAGATCCAGATGTGGTGGTACACATTTGTAAAATTGTACTGGGGAGATGGAGGCAAGCAGATCTCTGGGGTTCAGTGACCAACCACCTAACCTACACACCAGTGGACAGGCCAAGGAGGGACCCTTTCTCAATAAAATTAAAGTGAAACAACCTCAGAAGAATGACACCCAAGGTTGACCTCCAGCTTCTATACACATATACAAGCATGTATGTACACTTGTATGAACATAACTCAAATTCAATATTTGTCTATGAGGAAATTCAATATACTAGTTACAGTTTTGTTGCTGTGATAAAATATCAAGACCAAAAGCAACTTAGAGAAGAATAAGTGTACTTTGACTTATGGTTCCAGAGAGGGAATCTATTATGGTAAAGGGGGTGAGCATGGTAGAAGGCATCCAGAGCAGGAAGCTGCAAGACCACATCTTCAACTACAAACACAAAGCTGACAGCAAACTGGAAGTGAAGAGAGGTTATGAAGTCCCAAAGACCTGCCCACAGTGATGTACTTCCACCAGCAAGGTCACATTCCTTAAACCTCCTCAGATAGTGCCACCAACTAGAGACCCAACTGTTCAAATACCTGAGGCTATGAGGAAGATCCTCATTCAAATTGCCACATGTAAAAAGTATATACATATATTGGCAAGCTCTATTAAGACACTGTATACACTTAGTAAAACAGAATATACAGCATATTTACCTTCAGATTGCTCATTTACAAGTGAAAATGAAAAAGAACCTATAAGAGAGAAACAGTTTTCCTCAGTGAAGAGGTCCTCCCATCCCCCAGTAGCAATGGTCATCACTAAAAAGATATGCATACATAGGAGGAGAGGGCCTCGGCCTTGTGAAGGTTCTGTGCCCCAGTGTAGGGGAATGCCAGGGCCAGAAAGTAGGAGAGGGCGGGGTGACAGGCATGGGGAGGTGGGAGGCAACAGGGATTTGTTTTTGTTTGTTTGTTTGTTTTTTGGAGGGGAAACCGGGAATGGAGAAAGTTACATGTAAATAAAGAAAATATCAAAAAAAAAAAAAAAAGATATGCATACAAGGGAAATTATAGTGACTAGGCAGGTTTAGGAACACACACACACACACACACACACGAATGCACACACATACTCTCAAGTACGTGTGTATGCCTGTACACACTCACACAACAATTAAAGAAAAAGAGACCCTGCATTTGAAGGAGAGTAAGTTAAGTCACATGGAAGGAATTGGAGGAAGGAAAGGGAAGGGGAAAATGATGTGAATATAGTATAATCTTAAAAAATAAAAAAATTGTAATAAAAAAGTACCAGTATATATTTTAGACAGTTTTACAAATTATAATTATTATATATCATACATGATCTTTTATTAATTCTGATGATAACCATGTATTAAGCTACTTTTTTAATTGGATACTTTATTTGTTTGCATTACAAATGTTATCCCCTTTCCCGGTTTCCCCTCTGCAAACCCCCTATCCCATCCCCTCTTACCCTGGTTCTATGAGGGTGCTCCCCCACCCACCTACCCACTCCCACTCCCACCTCACTACCTTAGCATTCCTCTACACTGGGGCATCAAGCCTTCACAGGACCAATGGTATCCCCTCCTACTGATGTGAGATAAGATCCCTTTAGCTCCCTCAGTCCTTCCCCCAACTCCTCCATTGGAGTCCCTGTGCTCAGTCCGATTGTTGGCTGCAGGCATTCACATCTGTGTTTGTCAGGATCTGGTAGAGCCTCTCAGGAAACAGCTGTATCAGGCTCCTATCAGCAAGCACTTCTTGGCATCAGTAATAGTGTCTGGGTTTGGTGTCTGCATGTGGGATGGATCCCTAGGTAGGGCAACCTGCATGGCCTTTCCTTCAGTCTCTGTTCCACTCTTTGTCCCTTTATTTCCTTTAGACAGGAGCAATTCTTGGTTAAAATTTTGGAGATGTTTTGGTGGCCCCATCCCTCAACTGAGGGGGCAGGGTGGCATGCCTAACCTCTAGATAAGGTCTTGACAGGTTCTCCCTTCCCCTTTGTTGGGTATTTCAGCTAATGTAATCCTGGGGGTCCTGGGAGGCTCTTGTTTTCCTGGTATCTGGGACTGTCTGGTTGCTACCCCTAGTTCCTCATCCCCCATTGCTATCCACCTCTGTTTAATTTACTGACCCTCTGTACATCTCCTCCATCTCCTCCTGTACCTGATTCTGTCCCTCTTTTTTCCCCTCCCTCTTCTCTCCTCCTCACAAGTCCCTCCCACTCTCTGCTTCCCTTGATTATATTGTCCCTCCTTCTAAGTATGACTGAAACATCTACTCTTTGGTCTTCCTTCCTCTTGAGCTTCATGTGGTCCATGAGTTGTATTGTGGGTATTAGTAAAGTTTCTTCTATGAATATGGGTGCCCTTGTATTGGAGCAGAATTGAGAGTTCATCTTGGTAGATTTTTTTCCTTTACAAGTATAAAGTGTTCTTCCTTATCTTTTTTGATAACTTTTGGTTAAAGGTCCATTTTATTCAATATTAGGATGGCTACTCCAGCTTGTTCCTTGGGACCATTTACTTGGAAAACAGTTTTCAAGTCCTTTACTCTGAAATAGCATCTGTCTTTGTCACTGAGGTGTATTTCCTGTATGCAACAAAATGCTGGATCCTGTTTGCATATCCAGCCTGTTACTCTACGACTTTTTATTGGGAGAATTGAATCCATTGATGTTAAGAGATATTAAAGACCAGTGATTGCTACTTCTTGTTATTTTTGTTGTTAAAGAAGGAATTGTGTTTGTATGGCTATCTTCTTTTGGGTTTGTTGAAAGAACCTTAATTTCTTGCTTTTTCTTGGGTGTAGTTTCCCTCCTTGTGTTGGACTTTTCTATCTATTATCCTTTGTAGGGCTGGATATGTAGAAAGGGATTATGTAAATTTGGTTTTCTCATGGAATATCTTGGTTTCTCCATTTACGGTAATTGAGAGTTTTGCAGAGCATAGTAGCCTGTGCTGGTATTTGTGTTCTCTTAGGGTCTGTATGACATCTGCCCAGGATCTTCTAACTTTCATAGTCTCTGGTGAGAAGTCTGGTGTAATTCTGATAGATCTGCCATTATATGTTACTTGACCTTTTTCCCTTACTGCTCTTAATATTCTTTCTTTCTTTAATGTATTTGGTGTTTTGACTATTATGTGATGGGAGGAATTTCGTTTGTGGTCCAGTCTCTTTGGAGTTCTGTAGGCTTCTTGTATGTTTATGGGCATCTCTTTCTTTAGATTAGGGAAGTTTTCTTCTATAATTTTGCTGAAGATATTTACTGTCCCTTAAAGTTGGGAATCTTTACTCTCTTCTATACCTATTATCCTTAAGTTTGGTCTTTTCATTGTGTCCTGAATTTCCTGAATGTTTTGAGTTAGGAGCTTTTTGCTTTTTGCATTTTCTTTGACTGTTGTGTCAATGATTTCTATGGTATCTTCTGCACCTGAAATTCTCTCTTCTATCTCTTGTATTCAGTTGGTGATGCTTGCATCTATGACTCCTGATCTCTTTTCTAGGTTTTCTCTCTTTAGGGCTATCTTCCTTTGTGATTTCTTTATTGTTTCTATTTCCATTTTTAGATTTTGGATGGTTTTGTTCATTTCCTTTGCAATTTGATTGTGTTTTCCTGTAATTCTTTAAAGGATTTTTGTGTTTCCTTGTTAACGGCTTCTACCTGCTTACCTGTGTTCCTTTGTATTTCTTTAAGGGAGTTACTTATGTTCTTCTTAAAATCCTCTATTATTCATCATGAGATGTGTTTTAAAATCAGAGTCTTGCTTTTCCAGTGTCTTGGGGTATCCAGGGCTTGCTGTCATGGGAGAATTGGGTTCTGGTGATGCCAAGTAGCTTTGTTTCTGTTGCTTATGTTCTTGCACTCCTTGTCTCTATTTTTAGCTGCTCTTGCTGTCCCAGACTGTAGCTTGTCCCTCCTATAAGCCTTTGTGTCAGCACTCCTGGGAGACCAGCTCTCTCGGGGAGGGATTTGGGTATGGAGAGCTTGGCACAGGGTCATTTCTGGGGAACAGACATATTAAACTACTTTTATTTTGTGTTTTATGTGGTTAAAAAATGAGAATGGTCTTTATGTTATCATTCATAATATGAAATTTACTCAGTACTTTATCCTTTCCAAAACAGAACAAATACATATATATTTGTGACATATATATATATATATATATATATATATATATATATATATGACTTATTTGCCTTTTTTTCCAACAGGTTATAAATTACCTGATTATAATATCCAATCCATTTTCATTTATGTGCAAGCTAACAAAGTGCATTTTAGTTTTTATTGGGCTGTGTCTCCTCCCAAGGGCTAAATATGAATCAGTATAGCCTGGCACTTGCCCTTGATAAATGATTCTATTAATATGAAACCAACCCTTGCTTTTTGTTTCTTACCAAGAAGCTAGCTTTTCTGGCTGTTTACTTCAGGAAGGATAATAGATTATTTCTTTCGGGTGGCAGAGTGAGAATTGTCAGATAAGATGCAATTGGAATAATTGTTACCGATGAGAAAGCAAAAGACAGAAATAGCTCTATTTGCCGACAGCTCACAGTGGTGCATAAGCTTCCGGAAGCAGCAAAATCACACTTTCTACTTGGAAGAAAACAAATTTGCTACAAAAATCTCTGAGAAATATAAAGATTATAATCATTATAATCTTAGTCATACCAATCTATATTTTATGAGCTGAGCTAGTATTTTATAGCCACATCTGTACAATTATTTGTCAAACATTTTTTTTCAACAGATATATTCATTTGTATTTCTAAATAACATATTGGCAAATTTAGAATCAGCCAAGCGATATTTTTGAGTGTTTCAAAGTAAAGCATTTTTTTATTCATTCACCTGTCATTTTTGCAAGTGTGTGGGGTGTGTGCGTATGTGTTAATACATGCACATGTATGTACAGATGCCTGTGCACATGTTCATGAAAGTCACAGGTTGACATAGGATATTTTCCTCAGTTACTCTCCACCTTATTTTTTGAGACAAAGTCTTTTATTGAAGTTGTGGCTCCTTGATTTGAGTAGACTGCTGAACACTGAGCTCCAGCAGCCTTCCCATCTCTTCACTACAGCACCGAAGAGTTTATAAACAATGCAGCCACATTCCCACTTCCACAAGGTTATTGGGAATCAAACGGAGGTAGAGGTGCTTATACTTACTAAGCAGGTACTTTACCAACTGAGCAATATATATGATTTATGTCTGAGTTTGCTTCCTAAACACAAATGTGTTTTAATGGTTTTAGGAAATTTGAAAAGCACTTAGATAGACATGGCTGAAACACACCAGTTCAGCTCAGAAAATATAGATTGGTGTGATTAAGAACATAATGATTAAGATCTCATATATCTCAGAGATTTTCATACTAAATTTGTTTTCCTTCAAGTAGAAAGTGTGTTTTTTGATGCTTCTAGAAGCTATGATAAGCACCATAAACAAGAGGAGCTTGGGGAGGAAAGGGTTTATTTCAACTTGTAGATTATAGTTCATCATAAAGGGAAGTCATAGCAGGAATTCAAGGCAGGAACCTGGAGGCAGAAATTGAAACAAAACAACAGAGGAGCATTGTTTACTAGCTTGCTTTCTGTGGCTTGCATCTTGCTTTCCTGTACCACCCAGGACCACTTACCCAAGGTTGTCACTCCCTACAGTGGACTCAGCCCTTATTAGGAGAGTGCCCCACAGACTAGCCTACAGTCAGTCTGATGGAGGTAGGCTCTTTCAGATGGCTCTAGGGTTCTGTCCACTGTGTAACATAAGTCCTAATTTTCCTAACTTAGGGATTAAACACTGAGAGTCACAATAGGGTCACTGTCTCCAAGTTGAGTCTAGTTTGTGATAAACAATTACAAAATAACAACACAGCAATGAAGCTTGTGTCACATCAAACTACACACACATATCATAAGGCATAAGTACTGAAATTTAATATTAATATTGAAGGTGAGACAGCCCATAAGCAAGGTGTTCGGTCTTGGAGAAGAAACTAAGCTCAGCTTTAGTGGATGAGTAGATAGGTGTCTTTGAAGGTCCTCATCACCAAATCTTATGGCCTGAGTTCAAAACTTGGGACCAACATGTTAGAGGTAGAGATCCAACTCCCTCAGGTTGTCCTTTGGCCTCCACGTACCTTCTGTGGCACACCTGCACTCAAGTGAGTAAACAAATAAATGTAATGGTTCTAAAAAGAGAATAGTTACATAGCAGAAGGGTCCTCTTCAGAAATACTTGATAAAACAGAAGAAAACACACACACACACACACACACACACACACACACACACACACACAAACAAGTGATTTGTAGACACATTAAAAGTCACCAAGACAAAATGATGTGATCCAGCAATGCTATCCCCAGCCCCATTACTGCCCTCAAATATATCAAATAAATAAAAACTGTTTTTAAAGCTAGATGTCAAAGAAACTTGTTCCTAGCCTTTTCTTGGAAAATCTAATCCAAAACATTACTCAATAAACTACAGCAAACTATCAGGGGTCAACACAGAGCACATTTTGTGAATAAGAGGATTAAAAGAGGGGGCTGGAGAGATGGCTCAGCAGTTAAGAGCACTGACTGCTCTTCCAGAGGTCCCGAGTTCAATTCCCAGCAACCACATGTTGGCTCATAACCATCTGTAATGGGATCCGATGCCCTCTTCTGGTGTGTCTGAAGACAGCTACAGTGTACTCTTATAATAAATAAAATCCTTTTAAAAAAGAATATTAAGAGAGAGATGAGACTATCAGAAGAGAATATGAATGGTGTATGAAATTGTTCTTTAGAAATGGCTAAATATTATAAACAGAAGATGAGGCAAGCAGTGCAAGGATACAAACTCTTAAACTATTCAGAGCAAATGATACTTTAAGGAAATTAAAAGAAATCAGGAATAATAATAAATACCGAAGATGTTGGGCAATTGCTTCTTTATTTTACCCTTAACAGAATAAATAAGGAAGCAGTATAGTAAAAGTCATAATTGAGAAATCTGACATAAACATAACTGAATACATCAAGAAAATAATGGTTACATGCCAAGCAAACCTATAAAAATGCAAGAAGTATCAATTAACAGTCTTCTCTCCATTATTGTGTAGGTATGTGCCCAAGTTGAAATGCTTCCTCCTTGACGGAGGAGGGAACCCCACTGATCTCTGGTAGTTTGGGAAACTTCCAACACCCATAAGCTCTTCCCCAAGGTTACATAATCAGTAACCAATTGTTGGTAAACACTTTGGCATGGACGGCAGCAATATACGCATAGGACTCCATTGATGCAGCTAATGGAGTCATCAACCATGTAGGAGTGGGCTTATCAGTGATGTAGCTACCCATGAGCTACCCATGCTCCTCTCCGTAACTGCAGTCACACTCACTGATTCACAAGGTAGATTTAGGTGAGTGGTTTCTTTGGACTGTTGAGGCCTTCTCAGAGGTGAACGAACACTTGTTCACATGCCCTGCGTACAAATCAGAAATCACATAGAATAGATTTGGTGGTTGGACTTGGGGTGGGTTGGAATGAGAACAGGAGGAGTCAGATGGGAGAAGGCATTGAGGAAGAGAATACTAGGAGAGATGCCTAAAATTTGGGGGGGGGAGCATTTCAGGGCCAATGTGGAAACCCAGTGCAGTGGAAACTCCCTGGAATCTACGAGGGTGACCCTAGTAAAGACTCCTAGTAATGGAGGATATGGAGCCTGAATCAGCCATCTTCTGTTACTAGGCAACAGACCAGGGGTGCTTCTGGGACATCAACTCAGCCACAAGTCATTTGACCTACAATTTGTCCTGCCTGCAAGATGTGCTGAAGTAATGATGGAGCAGGGCTTGTGGGAATGGTGAACTAATGACTGGTCCAACTTGAGGCTCAAGCCATGAGAAGAAGCCCATGCCTGACATTGCTTGGATGACCAGAAACCAGAGGCAGGATATCCCAGAGACCTAGGATAGAATTAAACAGGACTGGCTGAAAATAAACTGAGCAAACAAACAAAACCAGATACAGAAAGTGGAAAGGAATTTCATGTATCATTGTGAGGAGCTGAAGAACTCTTAAGTGAATGTATACAGTGCAGATGAATTCCTGAGTAAAGTATTGTTTGACATGACGTCTTAGGTAGAGTTTCTATTACCTTGGCAAAACACCATGATCAAAAAGCATCATGGGGAGGAGAGGGTTTATTTTGCTTACACATATTTTCATCACTGAAGGCAATCAGGGTAGAAACTTGGAGTCAGAAGCAAATGCAGATGCAGAGTCCACAGAGAGGCGCTGCTTACTGGTTTGCTCCCCATGGCTTGCTCAGTCTGCTTTCTTACAGCACCCCAAACTACCAGCCCAGCTGCGGCACAACCCACAATGGGCTGGGCACTCCCACATCAATCACAAATTAAGAAAGTCCCCTAAAGGCTTGCCTGTAACTAGATCTTAAGGTGACATTTTCTAAATTGACATTCTTTCTCCTTAGATAGTCTTACATTTTGTCAAGTTGACATACAACTAGCCAACACACATGAGCAGTGTTACCAATGTCTTAGACCCATGGGAAGTGGCAAAGCCTTTCTCAGCTCAGAGGGATGGCAAAACTTTCCTCTAGCATCAGAGTATGAATGTTGACAGTCTGGACAGACATGAGGACATGAGTCCTTATGAATGATTGATGACTGTGTGTAAAAACTAGTTCCTGTAATCATTCATCCTGAATGATTACAGTCTGAGACCACTCACCCACAGAGACTTTCTCCTGAGATTAGCTCAATCTTTCCTTCCATGCTATACATCATAAACATAGGGAGCATCCTTGGCTGTCAGAGTAGTCAGTGCCACAGCATCAGAGTGCACATAGCCCACCTGACAAAGCTTTTCTCCATAATGTCTGCGTATGTGTTCTTTCTCCATTCCTTCACACCCGCACCAGTCAGGTCAAATTCCAGACATAGTGGATGGGACATACCATAATCTCTGAAGCAATCCTCACTCAATGAGACATTAGGTTTAAATATAATAGGGCACAGACTTAGTAGGCCACAAGATCTTAGCATATCTGACTCCTTGATGGAAATATTATTCAAGCTACAAAACTCAGCACATAGACAATGCCACCTGCCAAAACTGAAATGAAGGCCTAATCCATCAAAGTCCATATAGTTCTGGGCAAGTCTCAGAATATACTAACCCTGCCTTTTTAGCTTCGTTAGTTCTACTTCTGGCTAGCTGTTCTTGTTAACCAATATATGTTAACCCAAAACATAGTTTCTATGCTTAAAATATCACCCTGAAAAACACCTCAGCACTCCATTGGGACTGCAAACACCCAGTGGAGTCATCACTGGCCAACTAATACTTCCTATTGACTTAAACCACGTCTGAGCAATCTCCTCTGATGGATAACCCCCAATACTAAAGCGCAGGGGAAACGTAATGTTTAACCTAAAGAGGTTTAATTCAGTCTTTTTCCTCTCTAATTTGTGAACTACCAACCAGTTTGCAATGGTAAGTGTTAGTTAGGCACTGCTGGCTACTCATCAGAAACCCACCAAGTCTCTTCTTTTATTTATTTTTTGGTTTTTTGGTTTTTTGTTTTTTTTTAATTTATTTATTATTATACATATACACTGTAGCTGACTTCAGATGCACCAGAAGAGGGTGTCAGATCTCATTATAGGTGGTTGTGAGCCACCATGTGGTTGCTGGGATATGAACTCAGGACCTTTGGAAGAGCAGTCAGTGCTCTCACCCACTGAGCCATCTCTCCAGCCCTGTTTTTTTGTTTTTTAGCCCTGGCTGTCCTGGAACTCACTCTGTAGACCAGGCTGGCCCTGAACTCAGAAATCCGCCTGCCTCTGCCTCCCAAGCACTGGGATTAAAGGCATGCACCACCACCGCCCGGCTTCAAGTCTCTATCATTCCTGATGACCAAGTTGGCTGCCGGCTATAATAGCTCAAGAAAGGTATTGCACAGTGTGACTCCTAGTAAGAAAACACTGGACACACACTACTGATATTTCACTAATGGAAAATTTTAAATATGATATACACATCACCAACTCTAGTGGTGAACATTTTGCTTACTTATTTTCCCTAACATAGAATCAAAATATTTTTGGGAGTGATTGTCTTTTGAATATAGGGCGAGTAGATGATACCACAGCACTTCAACCTATATAGGAGACATGTTTTTAATAGCTGAGCATGTTTGATGACTCTTCTTGCAATGCTGCCCTAGGTCAAAAGGGGGTCTTTGATAGGATTATTTACCACAGTACAAAGTAACTTCTCAAAATTAAAAATTATTATTAAGTAATTAAGATGTATAGTGTCACCATGGCTAACAATTTATCCTCAAGCTTAAGCAACTTTACTGTAAAAAAAAAAATGAAAAATTCATGCAAGTTAGCTTTGATACAGTCCAAAGAATTTATTTCCTAGAAAAGATTTCCTGATTTATAACAATATAATATATTATGACTCATCTTAATTATTGTGACAATAAATTCTAACCCTCTGATTTTAGCATGTTTAATATATATAATTTATATAGAATAGTATTTTGCTGTACTTTTTATTGTTGAGAAGACAATACATTTATAAAATTTGTTTAAGAAAGGAGTAGTGTCTAGATTAGCGAAGTGGGCCTCAAGGAGACCTGGAATGTGTCCTGGTGTGATCCAAGGCTGTGCCTGTGTGAGAGTGCACATAAGAAAGCTTGTCAGAGGTTCCTATGTCCAGCCAGTGGCTTAAGAAGTAACATGTAACATGATTTTGGCACTGGGCCTACAGAAGAATGTGGCAAGCAAGGGGCAGGAGGGTCAGGCTGCACCTGGGAAGGCTTTTCTCATTGTAGAAGAAAGTTATTTATGAGGAAGTAGTCTATTTTGTGTCTTTCAAAATGATAACGTTGGGGTTGGGGATTTAGCTCAGTGTTAGAGCGCTTGCCTAACAAGCGCAAGGCCCTGGGTTCGGTCCTCAGCTCTCGAAAAAAAAAAAAAAAAGACAACAAAATGATAATGTTTCAGTTAGTCATTCTGCAACTATGCTCTCACTGACATAAGATCAGCTATACATGTTTCAGTCTCCTTTTCTTCTTGAGTGTAGGTAGGTTCTTAATAAGGTTAAGTAAAGTAAGATACGATGAGATGAAATAAGAGAAAGAAATAGAAAGACAGATACAGGGAGAGAAGGAAGGAAGGAAATAAGAAAGGAAGGAAGGAAGGAAGGGGAAAAGGAAGGAAGGAAAGGAGGGAGGGAGGGAGGGAGGGAGGAAGGAAACAAGGAAGGAAGGAAGGAAGGAAGGAGAGAAGAAAGGGAGGAAGGAAGGAAGGAAGGGAGGAAGGGAGGGAGGGAGGGAGGAAGGAAGGAAGCAGGGAAGGAAGGAGGAAAGGGAAGTCAGGCAAAAGAGAAAGAAATATGGAGAGGGAGGGACTCCTTTAACAACAGACAGGTGTACTTTCTTAAATTAACATAAAGTAGAAATGTGATTCGCTTGTAGCATTGTCACTTAGAATCATCTGAAATTGCTATCCTGTCACAGAACAATTTATACTGAAAAATAAAATACTATATGGAAGTCTTTATCTAACAGCTGGATATATAATTCAAAAGATTAAGAAAATGAGATGGAATTTAATAAAAAGGGACCAAAGAAAGGGAGAACCCTGGTGCAAAGATCATCATTGAGAGAACATTTCCCTTGGGTCAGACACTAATCTGTGTATATACTTTTGAACCTTTTTCATATAAATATATAAATAAGGTAACATGAAACTCAGGAAATGGAATCTGTTGCCTCAAACACAAGTTAATCTGGAGTGGACTAACACTTAAGCAAAGGCAGCCTCGTTCCAGATTTGACTATGTGCTTGAAACATTCCCATCTAATAAGTTTAGTTCATCTGTTTCTGCATGGAGAGCTAGTAGGAACAAACTGGAGAAGAGTCCCCACAGCCCTTGAGCACCCACTTCAGAGCTTTCTGCATAGATTCAAAGACTCACCATATGAAGAAGCAGGATTTGCAGACAACAGAATGAACGAAGTATGGAAAAGTGCATGAGAATCAGAAGTATGTTTACTCAATATGCTATCAAATGTAATTTCACCCATTCCTTTTATTCTTTTTAATATGGATATTAGAAATTTCAAATTACAAAAGTGGTTCATATTTATGTGGGCAAGTGGTAACCTGGACCTTCTTATATCATGTTTCATAGAAATTCAGAAATTTGGTGAACAGCAAAAGAGTAGTTTCTTCCTATAACATAATTTTTTTTGTTCAATTAATGTTTTATTTCAATATACGTTTTTCAGTATGATTATCTTATATTTTGTAGAACTCAATGTAAGGTCAATAAACCTTTTGACATTTTTAAATTACGTTTATCCATTTTCTCGAGTGCCTTTCTGCGTGTGTCTGGGTAGAGGTATCATTCGCACATGTAGGAGTTAGAAGACGACTTTCAGTAGCTTAGCTGATTCTCTCCTGCATCATGTGTTTTAGGTTGCCATAGTGACAAGAGGCTTTACCTGCTGAGCCATCTTGCTGGCATGAAATCATCAACACTTTATCTAACTGCCACTAAGATGTAAACTGCTTTGGAAATGTCCTTAGTATTTTTTATAGTTGTCGCTCTCTCTCTCTTTTTAATTCTTAGAAAATAGCATATTCAGCATTAGACCCATGTTTGCATCTCGGCCTATGTCATGATTTATGCTGTTATTATGCACTCTTTTCCTGAATTTATGGAAGGTTCTCCTGATGTAATGAATTCTTGTAACGTTTACTTTACTGGTGTAAAAAATATCTAGTTGTTGTGGAATACAATGTCTTAGTCTTTAGCAAAAGAAAATCTATGTGAAAGAAACATCGTTCCTTTGCTATTTTAACATTAAAATAAAATGAAGGTAAAAAGAAGAATTTTTGTACCTTTGAAATCATATTCATTTTTGAAGTTTTTTTTATTATTATTATACAAACTCACTGAAAGGAAGCACATCACAATGTGGTATCTTCAAATTCTAAGTTAATAGTGACACCTATGGGTTATTACATTCTAATCTCTGGATTATTCTTACAGAAATTTTGATTTGCTATTCAAATATTTAATTAAATATTTGAACATTTACATTTGGGATTGAATTACTTTAGGAAGAATGCCATAAAATGCTCATATGCCCTTTCTCTCTTTAGGTCATATAACCTAAAACTATCTTTAGATTTTTTTTTTAAAAATGATTTATTCATTTTATTTTTTCCTGTATGAGTGTTTAGCCTATATGTGTATTTGTGAACCGTGTGTGTGACATTGGAGGTCAGATGTGGACATTAGATTCCTGGATCTGAAGTTAGTTACAGATGGCTATAAACCCCTGTGTGGGTGCTGGGAATCAAACCTCGATCCTCTGCAAGAGCAAGAAGTGCTCTTAACCACTGAGCCATCTCTGCAGAAACTATTTTCAGATTTTGTTCAAATCGAGACATTTTCTTTTTAGAAGTCAAGGTGTCTTTTACTTTTCTTTAAATTATGGGATTATGCAGTATAATTTATAACTTCCATATAAAATGGAACTTGGGCAGGAGAGATGGCTCAGTTATTAAAGGCTAAGCTGGAAACAAAAAAAAAAAAAGTGCAACTTAGTTTCCCTAAAAATCTTCCATTTCCACATTGTTTCTTGTGTTTATGGTGGTCTAAATAGAAACAGCCCCCATAGGCGTAGGCATAGGCACAGGGAGTGGCACTATTAGGATGTGTGTCCTTGTTGAAATAGGTGTGGAGAACATGTGCTGTTGGGGGTGAGCTTTGGGGTCTCAATTCTTCAAGCCAGGCTTAACTTTCTTTTAAAGCTGATGAGAGATTCATATAAAGTTGGGTGGATTACGAGACCTTAGAAGGATACTTTTGTATTAAGTTTTTTTTAAGAATCTAATTCATGTACTAGGATTCTTTCTTTCTTTCTTTATTTTTTCCGAGACAGGGTTTCTCTGTAGCCCTGACTGTCCTGGAACTCACTCTGTAGACCAGTCTGGCCTCAAACTCAGAAATCCACCTGCCTCTGCCTCCCAAGTGCTGGGATTAAAGGCGTATGCCACCATCACCCAGCTGTACTAGGATTCTTTAAAAAAAAAAAAGCACTTTTGTGGGGAGGAACAAGAGATTGTTTTGGGTAAATAATCCTCCAACACTTAAACAACTGGCACATAGAAGTTCACATTTCAGACATAATTATTAGTTACAGAAGTTAAATATCGCAACTTCACTCATACTGGGAAAAACTGGTTAATATTGTTCTTTACAAATCTATTACTGAAACCCTTAGTATTAACATAAACTCCATAATTATGTACCTGTCAACACCTTATTGAACCTTAATAGCTCTATGCATTTTGTGGTACAGTGTGAAATTTCAATGGATATGTACAATAGTTATCAAATCAGCTTATTTCCATTTTCTGTTGTTCTCAGGTTCAAATCATTATACCCCCACTCTACATGGTGGCTAGATTCATTATTTATAGTTGTGTGAGGGGGATCTAGAATGTCTTCTGAGGAAAAGTTCATCTCTAGTACCTATGACTCAGCTTACTCTTCTGTGTATTATATACCATTCACCATGGGACTACTCCTGAATTTCCCTTAAAAGACTATTAATTTATATTAATGTTAAAGCATATATTTTATCATAATTGGTAACATAAAACATTTATATTCATAAAGAACATAACCTTGAACTCTCTCATGCCACTCTATGATCTATGAACGCTTAGAAAAGAGCTACAATCAAGCAATGAACAAAATACCTGTTTGATCAGCAAATTGCGTAAAGCTGACCGAGAAATAAGCCCGCTGACCAGTGAAGTGAAAGGTCTTAAACATGCAAACAAACTAGAAATAACTGACATCACACTGGAGGCAGCAAGAGCTAAGAGCGAGCTAGAAAGAGAAAGCAATAAGATCCAAAGTGAACTCAATGGATTGCAGTCAGACAATGAAATTCTCAAGTCAACTGTTGAACACCACAAAGCGCTCTTGGTGGGAAAAGATCGTGAACTAATCCGTAAAGTACAAGCTGCCGTGGAAGAAGGGTACCAGAAACTCGTGGTCTTACAAGACGAAAAGCTAGGACTTGAGACCAGATTATCAGACTTAGAGAAGATGAAGGTAGAACATGACGTCTGGAGGCAGCCTGAAAAGGAGCAATGTGAAGAGAAGCTGCGCGCCTCCCAGATGGCAGAGGAGGCAGCCCGCAGGGAACTGCAGAGCACTAGGTTAAAACGTCAACAACACATTGTGAATAACGAAAAAGCAGATAAAGAAAAACTTGAAAATTCTGAACTGAAACAGCAAATCAGTCATCTGCAGATCCATGCGACCTCACTGACAGCAGTCAGAGAACGACTTGCCGAATTCAAAACAAATGCTGAAGGACATGGTGGAAAGACTAAAACAAGAGTGCCGAAATTTAAGGAGCCAAGCTGAGAAAGCCCAACTAGACATTGAAAAGACACTGGAGGAAAAGCAGATCCAGTGGTTGAAAGAAAAGCACGAGCCTCATGAGCGTATCACAGACAGAGAGGAAAAGTAAAATCAAGCCAAACAAAAACTACAGCGAGCAGCAACTGCTCAGAAAAAGAGAAAATCTCTTCATGAGAACAAATTGAAGAGACTGCAGGAGAAAGTAGAAGTCTTGGAGGCAAAGAAAGAAGAATTAGAAACAGAAAACCAGGTGTTAAATAGACAAAATGTTCCATCTGAAGAATATACAAGGCTTCAAAAACGACTAAAGGACATACAGAGAAGATATAATGAATTTCGAAGTCTCATTTTGGTTCCTAACATTGCCTCCGACAGCATCGATCAGTCCTGCTAACTTCCAGTCCTCGGTCATAGTTCCTGGAGTGGAACTCTGCTTTCCCCCTCATCTGCAGGAGGAACAACATCAAAGAGAGCTAGCTGTCTCTCCTCCGCAAAAGACTGGAAGAACTGGAAACTACACAAAGAAAACAATTGGAGGAGCTTGGGTCTCCTGGGGAGTGATGCCAGAAGAAAGGGGAAGCCAGAAATCCAATAAAAGTGTGAAGGTAACCTATGGGTACTAAGACGCTTTCTTACTGTTAGCCAAAATCTATGAGCTGCCTCAAGTAAAGGTACTAGCTGCACGCTGCACTGCATGTGCTCCAAGATTTTAGGATTATACTAAGAAAATGAAGTATTCATATATTTAGAACATTAATTGACAATCTTTTGACAATGCAAAATAAAATGAACTAGTTAATTAAAAAAAATCAAGTTTTCAAATTATTGTTGATATTTTCTGGCATTTTGCTTGAAATATATCCATCCTGGAGTCCCTTTTCCTCATCTTTGAGATGTCTCATTGGTAATAACAAGGTCAGTAAACATCTCCTTTATTAGATTTAAAAGTATAAGAAACACTTAAAAGTTTCTAAATTGTTTATTATAGAAATCTTTACGTTTTCTAAAAGCTGTGCATTTAATTTATTGAATGACTTAATAAATATTTTTGTATTTAAAAAAAGGGGGGGCTGGCAAGATGGCTCAGCGGGTAAGAGCACTGACTGCTCTTCTGAAGATCCTAAGTTCAAATCCCAACCACCCATAATGTGCCCTGACACCCTCTTCTGGTGTGTCTGAAGACAGCTACTGTATACCTATGTATAATAATAAATAAAACAAAAAAAGTGGCACACGCCTTTAATGCCAGCACTTGGGAGGCAGAGGCAGGCAGATTTCTGAGTTTAAGGCTAGCCTGGTCTACAAAGTTGAGTTCCAGGACAGCCAGGGCTACACAGAGAAACCCTGTCTTGAAGAAAAACAAAACAAAACAAAACAAAAATAACAAATATATATATAAAAAAATGGCTCAGTAGGATTGCCTAATGGCTGCATGGTCCATGGTTCAAAAATAAAACTTAAATTATCTTTCATAGAACATTAAGTTCTGGTATAACACATTTTACAAGGAAGAAAATGAATTTCCTAAAGTACGGGACACTGAAAAAATAAATTCAGAAATGAGGAAATAAAAACCTAAAGAAACTATATTCCTATATAAGAGCTTATATACAATGAAAAAGTGTATTTTGTGTTGTTTTTATATGTTTAAGTTCAAATTTGAATAAATTTTCATTTTATTTCTCCTGAACAGCAGGCAAGAAGTAAAAAAGATTGCTGTACACTACTATTCTAACAAATAATCTTTCAAATTTATCTATTGTTGTGTTCAATGACCCAGTGTGCAACCATTTAAATAAAGGAAATTTCATTCCATATTACCGCTGATAAAGTAAGTGAATTAAAGTGGTTTGTGTACTTCTGGTGAATTAAAATTAAAACTTTAAGCCAGGCAGTGGTGGTGCATGCCTTTAATCCCAGCACTTGGGAGGCAGAGGCAGGTGGATTTCTGAGTTCGAGGCCAGCCTGATCTACAGAGTGAGTTCCAGGACAGCCAGGACTACACAAAGAAACCCTGTCTTGAAAAACAAACAGATAAATAAATAAATGAATAAAATTTAAAACTTTAGCATTGATAAATATCTCAGAAAGAAACCTATCTGGTGAGTAGTGTAAAAAAAAAAAAAAAAGCTTAAAAAACTCTTATGAATAATTCAGGCATCTTCTTGCATGCAACAAAAGTCACAAATCTTAAACTTACAAAGACCTGTCTTTCTCCATTATCTTAGTCAATTATTCTTTGAGACCCTAAATTTACTAGTATATGAATGTTTTCTATTTCATTCTTTGACACCCAGAACATTTTTGGTACTGGAAATAATATTCTCCTGCAATTAAAACATTAAGGGTAGTTTTCCTTCAACTGATTCTAAACCACTAATAAACAGAAGCAAGATTGTCCTGTTGATTTTATCATAATTAGGAGTGACTAGTAACAATAACTTAAGAGTGGCTAATAATAGTGATGAGATTCAAGATTGCTCACTAAGTTGTCCAATAGAAATACAATCTCACTTAATAAAGTACTATATAGCCAGAAATTAAGTATTTTCATGGAGAAAGTTATTAATCATGAAGAAGTTCATACAGATACTTATGACATACTTTTAAAATATGAGCAAGGCCTCATGATTAGTGTGACTATGTAATTTATCATTCAAATTTGATAATGATCCTAAAATATACATAGAAAAATAAGGAACTAAGATCAGCAAAAATATGTCTGAAGAAAAGAATAAATGTCCCTTTACAAATAGCACAACTAATTTCCAAATGCTACAATTAAAAGTACATACATGAGACACAAGTGTAGATAGTTCAGTTCATATACAGAACATAAAGTCTAGAAACAAACACCTATCTATGTGGAAAAATTACTTATCACAGCAGAGGCATTGCACGTATGAGATGAAGCCATATATTCTATACATTTTAGTAGGAAAATGTATTATTTATATGAAAAAGTAAAATATAACTTTACTTAGGCATGTACCAGAAGTATTTCCATCTCACCACGTGCTAAATATTGAAGAATTTCAAAAGTATATTAGTAAACCACTGGTTCCTTGAAATCATCCTGTGAGGGGATTTTTACAATGGAAAACAGTAAACACTACATACCAAGAAGGTATAGTGCCTTCTAGGAATCTGGGGCTGTCTTCTAGGAATTTGGCAGGAATTTGACCTTGGTCTAGGATATGGAAGTAGATTCAGGCAGGAATTTAACTTTGGGCTAGGACTTGGAAGTAGGCTCAAGATAAATACTGCTGAAGAATGTGTTCTTTGCATATTGATGGGTCTTGTTGAGATCCTGAATACAGTAATCATGGGACCTTCCTCTATGCTTTGTTTGTTCCTTAACTACTTTGTCTATTACCTTATTCTTTGCGTGTACTTAGAATGATGTAAAAGCAGACTGGAAAAAAAATAAACCCGCTTCAACCTCAGAATTGATTGGGGTCATGCTACAGTGTTGTCTAATTGCCTTTTTCTTTTTAATCCTTGCTCCCTCCCTGGAGAACTATTGACTAACTATTGGTCACCAAGGCATTTCCACCTTCTGGGATGGTTGGGGTTACCAGCATATCTCTGGTGGAATTTCTAGCTTATATCATACATGGATGGTTTAAACATTTAGTGTGAAAACTAAAATTCGAGACTTAGAAGCAAATATACAGAGGAAAATGTGTTCTAAATCTTGGGATTGGAAATAAGTTTTGAACAATAAATAAAGTCATATAACTCAAAGGACAAGTGTGCTACATAAGACACTTAAAATGAATTTAAAATTTTGTCATGGTAGTGATTGAAGAATGGTAATTTACAATGTGAAAAAAAATAAGTAAGCTCAGACCAAAAAATGATAGTTTATCACTATATTTTTTCAAAGACTCATACTTAAAATTTATATAAGGCCATCCACAGATCAATAAAAATAGGTAGATAGTCCAACTGTAACTTTTTTAAAGGCTTGAAAAGGAACTTTATCTAGAAGAGTATACCTCATTGTTCGATAAGCAAAGTTGTCAACATTATTAGTGATCAAGAGTGTCAATGGACAGCATGAAAGGTTTCATCTTTTCCATAGTAAATGTGATAAATATGCCAGGCGGTGGTGGCGCACGCCTTTAATCCCAGCACTTGGGAGGCAGAGGCAGGCGAATTTCTGAGTTCGAGGCCAGCCTAGTCTACAGAGTGAGCTCCAGGACAGCCAAGGCTATACAGAGAAACCCTGTCTCGAAAAACCAAAAATAATAAAAAAAAATGTGATAAATTTATGTTATCCAAGATCAAGACAACACAAACACAAGTGGAGAAAGGGTGCTCTGAGAAAGCTAATTGTAAGCACAATTTGCAATGTTATAGCAGCAAACTGAAGCTATAATAGCATAGATTGTTGGCTGTACACTAGCTCTCGTTGCTTCTAACAAGAAAGCAGGCATAAATACAACCAGAAACAACTTTATTTGTAATTTTTATTTCTTGAGGACAGAAAGAGTTAATGGGCATGACATTTCTCACCTTACTATGCTTCTATAATATTTTGAAAATGTTTAGTTTTTTAGTAACACATAATTTCCTCTTTTTGATATGGCATATTTAAGTATCTAGTAGGCATCCATATGAATCATTTTTTGTGTGTAAAGTTCTTTCCTGAAAAGAAATTATTCTCATGACACCAATCTCTCCCCTGCTACCTCTCTCCTGGTATGACATAATTGTAGATTCTCCAAAACTTGTTCATAGAAATCATGCTTTTTATAATTAACATATCACTTGATTACCAGATATAGCAAGCAATAGTTCTCATATAAATTATTATTCATCTGAGGAAAAGATATGACTGAGACCAGGAATTGCAACTCAATAGGAGGTCTCTACATGAGCAACAAATATTAAACGATATCTGGGTCTCCTTCATAAGACTAACAAATGTCTAGGAAGAAAACTCCATTTTATGTTAGCTGATTATATCCATCCCACAGATATAGACAAGGAAATGTAAAGGAACATGAAGACACTGCCTGAGAAACTGAGACAACCTATTTGGTGGAGGTTGTATCCAACCTAGATTGGCAAATCACAGACATTAGTAGTTTTGGTAGGGAAGAAAGTATGGAAAAATAACCTGTGCTGATTATCTATGGATTCCTGTATATGGTGCTAGCATTTGCATTTGTAACATGTGTCATATCATTTAAACCTTACAATTTTATAGTTGATTTTCATACCTGTATAGTATTAATAAAGACACTAAGCTTCTGAGAAATCAAGTATCTTACTAATGGTGTCTTGGTTTCCCTTCTTCCTTCCCTCCTTTCCTCTTTCCCTCCCTCCCTCCCTCCTTCTCCCTTCTTCACTTCCTGCCTTCTCTACGTTGTTGTTGCAGTGATAAAATACTCTCACTAAAGAAGCTTAGAGAGCCGGGCGGTGGTGGTGCACACCTTTAATCCTAGCACTTGGGAGGCAGAGGCAGGCAGATTTCTGAGTTCGAGGCCAGCCTGGTCTACAGAGTGAGTACCAGGACAGCCGGGGCTACAGAGAGAAACCCTGTCTCGAAAAACCAAAACAAACAAACAAAAAAAGAAGCTTAGAGAGAAAGAGCTTATTTTAGCTCACAATGCCAGGTTCTAGCCTGTCACAGCTCTGTTCACAACTAAGGCCCATATCAATTAGAGTAATCAGGATGATCCTACATAGGCAAGATCAGAGTTGAATCTAGATTTCACCAAGTTGACAATCCTACTCATAAAAGCTACTGTCTTTACAACTTATACTAAAGACAGTTTAACACTTGGGTAGACGAGCATAGAGGTTGCATTATCAATCAAATGAGGTACAAATCGTCTCTATGTGACAGTTATGTCTTAAAATGTTGGGCTCTATTTTCAGGACTCTTCCAACTACATTGTTTTTCAGTGGTACTCATCTTCCATATGTATCTTCAACTACAAATGGAATCACTGAACATTTTGTAGCTCATTTTTTTTTTTCAAGCCTGAATTTCCAAATGCTAGGGGACTCATTCCAGAGATTTTGCAGATTGTCATGCTCAAAACACACTGATTATCTTTTGTTTGCAATTTCATCCCCACTTTTTGGTCTGTGTTAGTTAACAGTTGTAGTTCTGCCAGATAAGGGTTACTCCACTCCTCTAAATGCGATTTTTTGTCAATTTTATGAGACATCTTTATTTTAAAATCTTTATAGGAATTTAAGTGATGTCTGTGTGCAAAACTCTTCTCACAGACTATTTTCTTTCTTTTCTCTTTCTTCCTTCCTTCCTTCCTTCCTTTCTTTCTTTCTTTCTTCCTTTCTTTCTTTCTTTCTTTTTTTTTTTTTTGGTTTTTCGAGACAGGGTTTCCTTGTGTAGTCCTGGACTCACTCTGTAGACCAGGCTGGCCTCGAACTCAGAATACCACCTGCCTCTGCCTCCCAAGTGCTGGGATTAAAGGCATGCGCCACCACCGCCGGGCCTCACAGACTATTTTCAACGACAAAGTACAGAAACATAAAATCAACATTTTCCTATAGACACATTCCATACACATCAAAACAAGAATGTTAATCGTTATGTCCAGATAGCTGTCAATAAACCCCTATACTATAATAAATGTCTTAACTAAGTGAAGCATTTTTCAAGTACAAACCATGTACTTGTAAAATCTTACTAGAAAAAAAGAAGTTCAAACATACTTCAATAGTAAACAAAAGAACTGAAAGGGCCTTACTTGGGGAAAATAATATGCACATGTATATACCAGTGAAATTTGTTCCACGTAGTGGCCCTAGGCATAAAAGGTGAGTATGTGAGTAGAACAACAACAAAGAACACAAAACTAGAAAGGGGACTTAAATGGAAATGAGATTGGCGACAAGATACAAGAGGAACCAATGACTCAAAAAACAGTAACAGGTCAGAGCTCGTCTAACGTCCAAACTCAAGACAATGCCACGGGGCTTCCCTAACACAGTCTTCTTGACTTGGCGAAATAGGGTCACTGTAGGAAGCCACAAATCTATTTTCTACGACTGGTCCTCCGAGGTCGCGGCGCTGGAGACCACGCCCTTCCTCCCGGTAAGCGCATTGCGCATGCCCGGTGGCAGTCTCCAAGGCCAGGTCTGGGCGGAAGTGACGCACGCGAAGCTGCGGGGAGGGTGCGTCTGCGCCGGAAGTGCCTGCCAGACAGTAAATAAGCCCAGAAAAAGGAGAGAAGCTGTCTCCATCTTGTCGGCACGCGCTAAGCTGGTGACGCGGCGGCGATGGGGAGCGTTCTGGGCCTGTGCTCCGTGGCGAGCTGGGTAAGGAGGCCTGGGACTCGCGGCCAGGGCGAGCCGGGTTTATTCGCCCTCTTCTGCTCTGTGCACAGGGCTCCGCTTCGGGGCTGGAGCCTAGTGAGGGCGAGGCCGGGCGGAGCGGGGCGTCTCCCGAGCTATGGCTTTCCCTGTGGTGTGAGCCTCGGCCGTCGCCGGTCCAGCTCCTTCCTCCCGCGGGCACCGCGTCTCTCTTTGTCACCCGGATTCCGGCGACTTCGCACTGCGGCACTGTCATTCCTGGAGGCCTCTTTGTTCTGATAGGCAGCCGCCGGGGAATCGGGCCCGTTATATTTGGGATGTCTTGACAAAAGTGTCGATGTAGTCGTCTGGTTTTGTTTTGTTTTGTTTTAATATAGTAGTCTGAATTCCCTTACTACCTACCTTCTTCGGCTTCTCTTGCTTTGATTCGTATATTTCCAGATTTATGTTTCTAGAAAAGGTGTTCAGGTCTGTGGTACTGATTTTTTTTTTTTTTTTT
>NW_022196909.1:14525868-14548342 GCF_008632895.1 Mastomys coucha
TTTTTTTTTTTTTTTTTTGACGAAAAACATGATCGTCCAATCTGAAAGTTGATGCTATAGGAACAGTGTGTTGCATTTTCGCGAGACAGTACAATCCTTTTTAGAACAGTGGCAAGATTTCGTAAGCCAGATGGCACAGACTGCCCCATTCTCCAATAGACTTATAATAAAAAGCTTCATTGCTTTGGGCGAGGTATTTGGATTCAAATCTTATTCTTTGGCCTATGATTTCTAAGTTTAACTCGCAACAAATTTTTGATTGCCCAGATCATCCCATTGCATGAATGTTAACCACTGTCCTGGCTGGTTTACCTGCCTCGTCTTTTGGAAAAATGCTTTGGTACGACTTGAATTGTAAATGCTTAGTTTTTACCCAATACTGTTTGGCAGTCCAACGAGCTATTCTCTTATATTTTTCTATTTGCAGTTGGATATGGACATTTGACCTCAGGGATTTAAGAGAGTCCAATTGAATCTATTGACCCTTTTATACAGAAGGCAAAATTTAGTGTAATAAAACTTAATAAATAGGAGCTGGGAGATGATTCAGCTTGTTGCCCTTGCTAGATTATGGAGTTTAGTTCCCAGCACCCACACGTTTGGCAGTTCACAACTGTTTATAACTCCAGCTCCAGGGAATCTCACACCCCTTTCTGCTCTCCACTGAGAATTGGCTCCCATGGGCACATACTCCCACACGTAGACACACATGCATACATAACAATTGTAAGTAGTTATAAAATGGTTCCTTGGTTTTTTTGTTTGTTTGTTTGTTTGTGTTAGGATGTTGAGTTATTTAATTTGTAATACTAGAATTAGCTTGGTTGTGGTGTGGACACAGCAGTTCCATTGAGATTATAAAGTTAGAGGGATATGAATTCTACATTTTATTATTTTCCAGTTTAGTTATGAGCACCTTTTTTTGGTCTCAGGTTCAGTTTCTCAGTATTTTTTTCTTTTTTTAAGTTTTAAGGAATTTTTGTATATGTGTATTTTAAGTCAAAATAGCTTTGGAGAACACCACTGGATAAATTGCATTACTGCATCTACAACATAGATTAACACTTTTGTTCACTAAAGGAATGTCTTTGATGAAACTGGTGCTGCTCTGCAGCATCATTTTATTATTCCTAGGTACACTGAAGAGTTTGCAACAATAGCAGAGTTAGGTATGACTGAAGATAGGGGGCAAGTTGTTCATCATGATGCAGCTGTCATATGACTCATCTGGAGGTTCACTGTGTGAAGTTTAAATCATCTCTTTTGCTCAGTGTGCTCCTTTTAACTATTAAGTTTCAGTGCAAAACTGTAAGTAGAATTTGTATTATGAGGTACAACTCCATCTTTTCCAGCTCCCAAGTTAATATGCTTACTTGCTTGGCAGCTTTGATGAGGTGGAAATTTATTCAACTGCTCCAGTGGTTGAAATCGTTAAATTATGTCAAGTAATCCATAACTTAAAGGCTTGCATTCCTGAACAGATTTTTGAAGACTCAGTCGAGTTTAGTAACACTTGGCCCCTTGTTCATAAAATAACTACAGAACATTACTTCAGAACTACAAAAACGTATGAAAGAAAACTTACATGTGAGCATCTCTGGACCTTTTATCCAACTGTAATACTGCCAGCCACTAACATACCTTTCCCTAATATGAGGTCAGCATTGGTGTTCTGAGTAGATTTTTTTTTTTTTTTAATAACTAGACCTTGTAAACAATCACAATCATTCTTTGTCCAAAATAGTTAAATGTAGTTATTAAGAGGAAGTAAGTAGGAATTACCCAAAACCCACTTCCTTGCCAAGCTCTGCTTCATTTTTGTTCTGTAACACAGTTTTTTTTTTTTTTTTTAAAGGAATTATTCCTGAATGCTATGAGACACAACAGTTTGGTAGGACTTGTCAGCTTTGGACTTTATAAGGAACTGATCTAGTTTTACCATTTGCATCAGAAGGCTCTTCTGTTGGTGCACCCAGAGAAACTTTGCAGGTTCTTGTCTGGGTAGGATATTTGAAGAGCTTAGTGTGGTGAAGGGTCACCTGCATATAAAGTCTGCTTTTATGTAGTCAATATGTTGTCGACTCTACTTGCTGGTCGACTGTCAAGAGCATTGTTTTATTCTCTTCAGTTTTGTCTTCTGCTCTGAATTTTTTGTCTTTTATTCCTGTCTCCTGTGTTGGCTAAGCTCCTCAGTATAAATGTGAAAACCCATGTCTTTGTTTTATGGTATTGCGTTGACATATCTTGTTTTTATCTCCAAATATTAATAGGCTCTTCTAAATTACCTTCCATGTTTCCTCTCCATGCTCTAGGCTCCCTTCAGTGTCTTGACTGTGTAAAGTATAGTTAACAATATCAAAGGACATTTGTACATGTTACCTTCCAAATTGATTTTGACTACTTGGTCCTCCTCCCTCATGAGTTGTGTTTTACTGTTCTTCTGCATGCCTTCTGAGTCTCTGTTGGATATCAGATATAGGTTTACCTTGATGAAGACTGGATATACTTCCATGGTTAAAACCTATTCTTGGGCTATGTTCTTGGATATCGGTGAATTACTTAGAGATGTTTATGTCTTTGATGCTTGCTATAAGTAAAATGAGTCCAGCCCGTTTTAGACAGCGTGGATTGTGCCCAAGGAATGCTAGCTGCTTTCACTTCTGTGAATTCCCAGCTCTGTCTCCTCAGGTACTCTCCTAGTTAGAAAGATGGGCAACTTCTAGGGTCTACAGCATCTGCTTTCCAGAGTCACTACCTTGCATTTCTTCTTTCCACTTTTATCAGTTCATACTGTCTGAAATAATTGCTTGATTATTTTTTTCCATTGTTAAGGCAAAAGGTAAGTCTGATCCCTGTCACGTCTTGGCCTGCATTTAGGTAATTATCCCAAGTACGTTTTCTGTCTGTAATTCTGTTACCAGCAGTGCCTTTTTGTTCCTGGGTAGCATGCTTGTTCTTTTGTTTTTGCCTTTTTTTTTTTTCCATTATCCCCATGATTCCTTTTTCATCCTGATCTATTTTCTCATTTCATTTCTGAGCTGGTGTCAGTCTCTGCCCCTCCTACCCTTCAGGCACCCCTCCTCTAGCTCCCTCCCTCCTTCCCCAACCCTTCCATCCTTCTCTGGCTTTTGTTTCTCTAGCTTTGACGGCTGGCTTTGGCAGGATTTGTCCTTTTCTCACTGAGTTATTTTTATGTAAATGTCTTATTTTTTTACTTTGTAATCATAGAATTCTTCTGTATATGTTTGTATAATTGCTATACCATCAATTTGTGTTCCTGAAACATAATGTACAGCTGCTTTGTGTACATCTTAGCAGTTATATTTACCATAAAAATTTGTCTAGTACAACACTATTTCCTTGGAGTATCTGTGGCTCTTTTCCCCAGAGCTGGAATACCCTGTGGTATATCCAATCTGAAGTCTCACTGATGGAGTTCAGTCTAGGTTATGGACAACCCTTGTGAGAATACTTAAAGTTTTTCTTCTTGAGATATTCCTTATTAATGCCTGTACATGTTAAGCTCTCCTGGTCAAAAGCCTACTCATTTCCTAGTTTAGGAAGGAGTTCATTAGAGAAAGTTAGCTAGTTGTTAACCAGTTGTTGACTTACCCTTAAAAAAAGAAAACCCCAAGCCAAAAAAACTTGTTCTAGTGATAGTTTTATTGCTATTAACAGAAAGATGGAAGTGGAAAAAATAAGAATACTAATTCACTTCAGGGTTGTGGTGGATCATCCCTTAACCCCACCCCACCTCCCGTCCACTAGGGTTGAGAAGTCCCAGAATCCTATGGCTGTCCTCTTATCTGGGAGGTGGGGCCTGGAGGTGAGTTTAGTAGCTGTGCTATTTATGAGTCTTGCATTTCTTAGTAAGTCTTGGTTGCTGATGGTTATTTCCCATATTCTTAAATAATCTTATTTGATGTAGAGGACAAAGGCTATTTAGTTACGATTTGACCTTGTCCCATCTTTGCCTCAGGTTTTTAGAGCATGTAGAAAATGTATGCGAGCCAAATACTTTTAAGCTTTTTGAATTAATGTCATTGTTTATCCCTTCAACAAATAGAATGTGAATTTTATTGGACTATTTTAAACCATGCTGATGTTTAATTTTTTCCCCAGATTCCATGTTTGTGTGGCAGTGCCCCGTGTTTGCTGTGCCGATGCTGCCCCAGTGGGAACAACTCCACTGTGACTAGATTGATCTATGCACTTTTCTTGCTCGTTGGAGTATGTGTAGCTTGTGTAATGTTAATACCAGGAATGGAAGAACAACTGAATAAGGTCAGGCTTTTGTTTTAATGGTAATGAACTAAATTGTAGAATATGCATGAAGTGACTTTTGGGGTATTAAAAATTAATATAAAAGTACAGTAATATGTATTCCCAGTTTTAGTAGATTATAGTCTTATGGTGGCAGCACAGAAAATGTTCTTTCATGGTTTCTATGATTGTTAGTTCCCACCAGAACATATGGTAGGTTCCATTACTGAAGACACAACATGCTTTAGTCTCAGGCCACAAAGAAATCAGGCTGGAAGTGGTCTGAATGCTTCCTTCCTGCTACCAGCCCTCCTCATATCAGTAGTTATGCAGGCTGTTGGGGAAGAATTGTCATCTGCATTCTTGATCAGTTGTTGACTCTACACATAACAGTATCAACTAGCCAGGCAGGACGTATCCAAGGGTACAGTAGTGACAAGCTTGTCAGAGAGGCCCCTGCACTGGAAGGGATTTACATCTGTTATTTTAAACCCTTTTACTGTAGCCTCATCAAAAGCCTGCATAGAGAGTATTGAGCCTACTCAGAATGCTACTGCCTTACTAACTGGACTACCATCACACTTCCTTCTAAGTAACTGTTCTTCAGATGCAGCTCAGTGGTATCTAGCCACGGTGAGAAGCTTGTTTGTTACTGTGGACACCAATACCCACAGAGGCTTAGAAACTAGTTAGTGTTGAAAATAACTTGATGGCTTAATGCTCAGCTGTAAATGGGTTACCTGTGACACTGCATCCAAGGCTCAGGGAACATTGTTTATGTAGGGACAGAAAGAATGTCAGAGATAGAGGAAAATGAAGAATGGTATCAAGTCCTGACTTTCAGGCATAACAATCTACTTGCAAACTCACAGCATCTGTGATGTACACATGATTGGACCACTAACATCAGTGATGGAGAAGGGAGAAGCTCACAAAGTTCTTTCTATCCCTCAGAATTCACATGCAGTTACGTAGCTACTGGCTATAACTGCTACAAAACTGGTATCTAAAGTGCAGCATTTTTGGAGTACTGCAGTTTGGTGTTGGAGAAATAGAGCAGTATGTGAAGTTCTGAAAAATACTGCTGCTTACCTCACAGAAGTTTCTTCTTTGTATTCTGAGTTCAGTGTGACTATGTGTTGGAGATCAAGCCCCGGGCCTCATCTGTGTTGCCTGGCAACAGTGCTATATTATACTATATTATACCTTTATATTATTATATACCAATCGATTATACCTTTCTGAAGTGGTCCCTGTGTTTTCTCAACATTGTCAATTACAATATGAATATGCTGTCAGCTCAAGTTAAGTCAATAATCTCTTTATGGTCACAAATAAATTTAAAGGTCTTATACTCAAAATCTATATAAATAATCTTGGCTTTAAAAAGCCACTTATTTGCGGCGGTGGTGGCGCACACCTTTAATCCCAGCACTTGGGAGGCAGAGGCAGGTGGATTTCTGAGTTCAAGGCCAGCCTGGTCTACAGAGTGAGTTCCAGGACAGCCAGGGCTACACAGAGAAACCCTGTCTCGAAAAAAACAAGCAAACAAACAAACAGCCACTTACTTGTCTACGTCTTATATGTGACTGTTTTATGTAATTCTTTAAGCTTTTGTTCACTTCATCCCACCTATTTTGCATATATAATACAGCATACCACAGTAGAAATTTAGGAAATTTAGAATTATGATAATAGTAAAATGTGTACAATTTTGTTTTTATGTAACTTAAGGTACATATTTAAAGAATAAAATAAATCTTGAGCTCAAAGTAATCATCTATCTTAGACTTGGCCATTGTTAGTTTATTATTTGCTTGTCTAGAAGTCTTAACGTGTGTGTGTGTGTGTCTGTGAAAGGGTGTCACTGTGTAGCCCCAGTTGGCCTGGATCTATGTGTAGACCAGGTTGACTTTGAAATCATAGAGCTCTGCCTATTTCTACCTCATGAAATGCTAGAATTAAATAAATGCCTGCCTGCCACCCCCCCATTTTACCCAATTAAAATGCTTATATTGAGTGTGTCTGTCTGTCTATCTGCCTGTGTGTTATAGCCTTTAAAGCAGATTACAGTTTACATGGAACTTTCATGGAATCATGAACCCATTTTGTTTTTCTAGATTCCTGGGTTTTGTGAGAATGAGAAAGGTGTTGTTCCTTGTAACATTCTGGTTGGCTACAAAGCTGTGTATCGCCTGTGCTTTGGCCTGGCCATGTTCTATCTCCTCCTCTCATTACTAATGATCAAAGTGAAAAGCAGCAGTGACCCGAGAGCGGCAGTCCACAATGGGTAAGCATTGGTCACGGAGGGAGCATCTTTAGCATCTTTCCTCCTAGGAATTTTGATTTTATCTAGAGAAATTTCAAAGCAGATTTATCTTTTTCATTAAAAGAGTTTTAAAAACTGTAGAGTTTTCTAGAGAAAGTCTTGTTTTGGATATTAAATAATAGTGTTATATCATTTATTGGCCTCATGTCTGATTATGTATTTTAGTTTCAAAGGAGGCTGTATGTGTGATTAAAGGAAGAGTATTGGTGCCCCTTCTTTTAGCTTTTGGTGAACCAGTCCTATTATAGAACCCTGAATTCCTAGATCTACAGGGCAGCCAACTAGAAAGAAACATTACTGAACAGGTATTGCTTTTCTAGATGATTGTTTTCCACAACCTAGAAAGAAAACAAAAGTGCTAATTTAATCAGTCTCCTTTAATATTGAGTAGGTCATATGGTATTTTATTTGAATGATTTGAATTTTGTTTCTTCTTATAAATATGTTCTATTGTTTATTTGTTGACATGCTGTGCCAAAGACAGGGAGTAAAAATGTTAATAAAAATAAAAGTGGATAATAAAAATTGTTCTATAACAGGTTTTTACCATTTTAGTCATTAGCTGTCTTAAATTACTATTTTGGATATAGGCATTTGTCATAATTTATTAAAGCTATTCATTCATGAAATTGTACTTTATAAACATATTATGCAGTTCAATGCTTTGAAATGAAGCCAGTAATCTTTTTTTTTAAGATTTATTATTATATTTAAGTACACTGTAGCTGTCTTCAGACACACCAGAAGAGGGAGTCAGATCTTATTACAGATGGTTGTGAGTTACTATGTGGTTGCTGGGAATTGAACTCAGGACCTTCGGAAGAGCAGTCAGTGCTCTTAAGTGCTGGGCCATCTCTCCAGCCCTAGATTTTTTTTTAAAAAAGGATTTATTCATTTTATTTTTTTCTGTATGAGTGTGTAGCCTATATGTGGATTTATTTATTTATTTATTTATTTATTTATTTATTTTGGTTTTTTCGAGACAAGGTTTCTCTGTGTACCCCTGGCTGTCCTGGAACTCACTCTCTGTAGACAATGCTTGCTTCGAACTCAGAAATCCCACCTGCCTCTGCCTCCCAAGTGCTGGGATTAAAGGTGTGCGCCATCACTGCCCGGCTGCTTGTATTCTTAAATGCATTGGTGGCACATATTTCTTATGACTGCCTTTATAATAGCCTATATAATGATTCTTTTTTATGTTCAATATATGCTTATAATTGTTATATTAAGTGTAACTTCTTTAAGTGGTTCTGAAAAGCTTTGCTATCTAAGTTGTGTTTTGGGTTCTTACTACGTTTGTTTCTGTCTTAGATTCTGGTTCTTTAAGTTTGCTACAGCAGTTGCGATTATTATTGGCGCGTTCTTCATCCCAGAAGGCACTTTTACAACTGGTGAGGAGCTTTTAAAAATTCTGTGATAATCTTTTGTTTTGTATAGGAAACCATAGTAACTGCTCCCTGGAATTGTAAGTTCTTCTTGTTTGGTATTACCCAGTTGCAAAGTCAATTTACATATAATTTTGTTTTTCCTTTTTGTATTAAGGTTACTAAGAAAAATAATAAAAACCAAAGCAGCCAATCCTTTGTTTAAAATGCACTGTTTTTCCTTTCAGTGTGGTTTTATGTAGGCATGGCAGGCGCCTTTTGTTTCATCCTTATACAACTAGTCTTACTTATTGATTTTGCCCATTCTTGGAATGAATCATGGGTTGAAAAAATGGAAGAAGGGAACTCCAGATGTTGGTATGCAGGTAAGCTCTTGTTTCTTCTGTCTTCAGTATAGTGAATATTGGTGAGAACAGAATAGGCTGCCAGCAGATTACTTAGGACTTTTGTGTTCTGATGTTCTCTGAAGAGGTTTTCAGTTGAAGTTTATTAGTAACTGTATCAGCAGTTTGTTGATATTTTTGTTATTAACTAGAAATTTATCCAGGGACCAGTAAAGAAACCAGAGACCCTTGAATAGCCAAAACAATGCTCAAAAGTCAATTCCTTAAAGCTATATTTTTGCACCCAAATTTCCCAGTATATTAAAAGTTTAAAGAGAATGCAGAGTTTAAAATAAACGCAGAGTTGTGTAATTGGTCAGCAGCAATATGCAGCACAAACAAGAACTTTGGAACACTGTATAAAAGTATAAAGGATGCCTAATGCCGGGCAGTGGTGGCGCACGCCTTTAATCCTAGCACTTGGGAGGCAGAGGCAGGCGGATTTCAGAGTTCGAGGCCAGCCTGGTCTACAGAGTGAGATCCAGGATAGCCCGGGCTACATAGAGAAACTCTGTCTTGAAACATCCCCCCCCCCAAAAAAAAGGATGCCTAACAGCTAAGGGGATTTCTGTGGTAGTATAATTATAACAACAACAAGCTTAAACTGATTAGTTACATAAAATGTAAGATTTATTTAGAACTAGGTGCCATGCTGAATACCTAATATTTTTATAAAATCTAATAATTCCATTGCATTTCTTTCACAGCCCTGTTGTCAGCTACAGCTCTGAATTATTTGCTGTCTTTAGTTGCCATCGTCCTCTTCTTTGTCTACTATACTCACCCAGCCAGCTGTGCGGAAAACAAGGCGTTTATCAGTGTCAATATGCTCCTCTGCATTGGTGCATCTGTAATGTCTATTCTGCCCAAGATCCAGGTATGCGCCTCCTACCACTCATTTTATAGAGCCATCCCTTTGTCAATGTTCACAAATCAGAATGATGTCAGATTTTTGTCTACATTACTTAATATTTTGTTTGTAGGAATCACAACCAAGATCTGGCTTGTTACAGTCATCAGTAATTACAGTCTACACAATGTATTTGACATGGTCTGCTATGACCAATGAACCAGGTATGTTTTTATCTATAATGAGTCATGAAGTGTTGGGTTTTTTATGCAAAACTTGTCACTTCAAGAGCTGAAGTTACTTAATTACTCTTAGAGAGAGCTAAAGCATGCAGGTAGTACCAGCGCAGCTTGGAGGTGGTGCTGTCTTCTCTTTTTACTTAGTTTCTTCTACTAACAAAATGATAGGACTCTAAATGAATCATATGTATTTCATTTTTACAGTTACCTAAGATAGTTGAATATGGGGAGAAATAAAATTTTTTCAAGTGTTTTGTGTTTTGTTTAAGACAGAGTTTCACTTTGTAGCTCAAGGTTGAGCACGAACACTTGGCAGCCCCTCGGCCTCAGCCTCCAAAATGCTGGCTTTCAGTCCCCTTTCAGTTGTATATTTAAAAATTTTTCACATTTTTTGTAACTATTTTGCATTAGAAAACTGGCTTTGTATGGATCTCTGTACTCCAGTTATAGTGAATCCCGTAAGAAATAGAAATCTGTGTGTTGTGAAGGAATAAAGAAATTACAATTTTTAAAAAATAATTTTTTATTTTCTGTAAAATAATATTTATATAAAAGTTTTTTGACTCATTATTTGCAAACTCAAATTTGTCAGTTGTTACAGAAACAGGGATCTTAGAATATATCTTATCAATTCTTCCATCCCAAAATAAGTAATTTTAAAATATCCCAAATGATTTGCTTGAAAAGTTACCCTTATGTAGTTTTCATTAAAGTGGAGATTGAAGAGTTGGATTTGTTGGGATTTAAAAGGAATATATATTGCATATTTTTAGTGCAGTGGTTCTCAAACTTTCCTAATGCTGTCATTTTTTAATAAGAGTTCTTCATGTTGTGGTGATGCCCAATCGTAAAATTATTTTTGTTGCTGTATCCTAACTGATTCTGCTACTGTTCTGAGTCATGTAATCCCTGTGTCTCAGTGGTCTTGGGTGACCGCTGAGAAAGGGTCGTGACCCACAGATTGGGAAATGCCGCTTTGGTGGATGCTTATCCTTTCAAAATAGTGAAGAAAGTGGTAGGAAAGGCAGTGTACTGTGGCTTCAAACATTGGTGTTGCATTTCTTTTCTTCTTTTAAACAAGATATGGATTTTATTTTCTTGAGTTTTATGAGGGTTATAAATATGTTATAAACATAGACTAAAGTAATAGATAAGCCTAATGCCTTAAGGATTCCCTGAGCTCTGAGGGATTTGATGGAAACCTTCCATTTAGACTCCCTCTACATAGTGTCTGCCTGTGGGTCTCTGCATCTGTTCCCATCTGCTGGTGGAAGAGCACTCAGATGATGACTAGACAAGACACTGAGTATAGCCGGAGTATAGCAAAATTTCCTTTGGTTTTACTGTAGGTGTCTGGGCTACCTATTCTCTGGATACCCAAGCAGTGTCAGATATAAAGGAATTTCTTCTGGTGGAGTAGGCTTAGGTAAAATCAGACATTGGTTGGTTACTCCCACAAATTCTGTGCCACCATTGCCCTAGCATATTTTGTAGGCAGGACGAATTGTAGGTCGAAGGTTCTGTGGCTGGGTTTGTGTACACATTTCTCTTGGTAGCCTGCAGAGTACCTTCCTGTACCAATAGAATGCAGGAGTCTGTGTTCAGTGAGTTGTGTGGGTGTTGTCCTCTGCAGTGGGGTCCTGCTGTCAGTTTGCAGAGAGCAACACTGTCTTAACTAAAGAGTGGGTTGTTTGGGAATTTCCATGGGACCACCTTGGCCAACAGCTTCTTCATTGACCATAACCCAGTCCCACCACTGGAAGCCTCACCTGGTAACAAGAGATGGCCAGTTGAGACTCCATATGACCACCCCATTATATACCTTCATATATCCTAGGATGGTTCCACTCTACACTAATCCAAATGTCCCCCCAATTCTAGCTGTCTTTTCCTGAATTCTGTCCATCCACCTCATCTCCCTGGCCTCCTTGATTCCCCACGCCCATCCTGACTCACACCCAGTACCTCCCCCTCCTAGATACTAGTATCCTTCTTACACCCTCCCCACTCCCCCCCCTCACCCTCCCCACTCCCCCCCACCACCCTTCCCCCCCCAGATAGCTCCTCTTTACCTAACCTCTCTGGATCTACAATTGTAGCTTGAATATCATTTACTCATAATGGCTGATACCCAAATATGAGCAAATACATACCATATTTATCTTTCTGGGTATGAGTTACCTCGCTCAGGATGTTTTTTTTCCTAGTTCTATCCATTTTCCTGAAAATTTCATGATGACTTTTTTAAATAGCTGAGTAATACTCCATTGTGTAAATGTACCACATTTTCTTTTTCGATTCTTCTGTTGCGGGTCTTCTAGGTTGTTTCCAATTTCTGGCTATTATGAATAAAGCCACAATGAACATTGTTGAGCAGGTACCCCTGTGGTAGGATGGAGCATCATATGGGTGTGTGGGTCTTGAGGTAGATTGATTCCCAGTTCTCTGAGGAACAGCCACTGTATTGACTTCCAAAGTGGCTGTACAAGTTTGCACTCCCACCAAAAATAGAGGAGTGTTCCTGCTCCTTATCCTCACCAGGGTAAACTGTCACTTGTGTTACTGGTTTTAGCTATTTTGACAGATGTAAGATGGAATCTCAAAGAACTTTTGATTTACATTTCCCTGAATGGCTAAGGATGTTTTTTTTTTTTTTTTAATTTTTGTTGTTGTTGTTGTTGTTGTTGTTTTTCGAGACAGGATTTCTTTGTGTATTCCTGGCTGTCCTGGAACTCATTCTGTAGACCAGGCTGGCCTCGAACTCAGAAATCCGCTTGCCTCTGCCTCCCAAGTGCTGGGATTAAAGGCGTGCGTCACCACCGCCCGGCTCTAAGGATGTTGAATATTTCTGTTTCTCAGTCATTTGAATTTCTTCTATTGAGAATTCTGTTTAGATCTGTACCTCATATTTTAATTGGATTATTTGGGTTTTTTGAGATCTAGTTTTATGTGTCCTTTATATATTTTAGATATTAGTTCTGTTAAATATGGAATGGGTAAAAATCTTTTCCCATTCTGTAGGTTGCACTTTGTCTGATTGACAGTATCCTTTGCCTTATAAGAAGCTTTTCAGTTTCATAAGTTCTATTTATTGTTGATCATAGTAACTGTGCTACTAGAGTTCTGTTCAGGAATTTTTCTTCTGTGTCAATGAATTCAAGACTATTCCCACTTCCTCTTCTGTCAGGCTCAGTGTATCTGGTTTGATGTTGAGGTTTTTGATTTACTTTTGAGTTTTGTGCAGGGTGATAGATAAGAATCTATTTGCATACTTCTACATACAGACACACAGTTAAGACATCACCATTTGTTGAAGATGCTTTTTTTCCATTCTATATTTCTGATGTCTTTATCAAAAATCAGATGTCCATATGTGTATTGATTGTAGGTATATAGCTGAGTCTTTGATTTGATTCCATTCTATTGATTAGCTTGTCTGTTTTTGCCAGTATCAGGTGTTTATTATTACAGTTATGTATGTAGCACTTAAAGTCTGGGATGGTGCTACGTTTTTTTTTTTTTTTTTTTTTTTTTTTTTTTTAATTGTATAGGATTGTTTTAGCTATTCTGGGTGCTTTTGTTTTTATATACGATGTTGAAAATTGTCCCGTCTGGCTAGGTCTGTAAAGAATTGTGTTGGGATTTTGATGGGGATTGCATTTTGGTAAGATGGCTATGTTACTTCTACCAATTCATGAGCATGGAAGATCGTACTATCTGATGTCAAGTTTTAAACAGATCTTTCACTTGCTTGCTTAGAGTTATTCCAATGAGTTTTTGGCTGTAGGTGTTCACTGGTAGATTTTTTGGGGTCACTTATGTATACTGTCATACCATCTACAAATAACAGTACTTTAACTTCTTCCTTTCCGTTATTTCCCCTTGATCTCCTTCAGTTGTCTTATTGTTCTAGATAAAACTTCAAGTACTATATTGAGTAGATATTTATGGACAATCTGGTCTCGTTTCTAACTTTAGTGGAATTGCTTTGAGTGTCTCTCCATTTAATTTAATGTTGGCTATCTATAGGCTTGCTGTAAATACCTTTATTATGTTAAGGTATAACCCTTGTATCCTTAACCTCTAGAACTTTTAGGGGTGTTGGATTTTTGTCAAAGGTTTTTTTCTGTATCTAATGAGATGATTGTGTACGTTTTATTTTTCAGTTTGTTTATTTGCTGGGTTACATTTACTGATTTTTGTATATTGAGCCATCTCTGAGATTTCTTGGATGGAACCTACTGATGAATGGTGTTTTTGATGTGTTCTTGGATTCAGTTTGCGAGTATTTTTGTAGTTGTCTTCAAAGGAGAAATTAGTCTGTAATTCTCTTTCTTTGTTAAGCCTTTATGTGGTTTGGGTATCAGGGTAAGTGTGGCTTCATGAAATGAACTGGGCAGATGTCCCTTTTATTTCAGTTTTGTGTAATAATTTGAGTATTGGTGTTAACTTATCTTTGAAAGTCTGGTAGAAGTCTGAGCTAGAATCCATTTTGTCCTGGGGTTTTTTTTTTTTTTTTTTTTCAGTTGGAATACTTTTTTTTTTAAATTATTTATTTATTGTTATATGTAAGTACGCTGTAGCTGTCTTTCAGACAGCACCAGAGGAGGGCGTCAGATCCCATTACAGATGGTTGTGAGCCACCATGTGGTTGCTGGGATTTGAACTCAGGACCTTGGGTAAAGCAGTCAGCGCTCCTACCCGCTGAGCCATCTCGCCAGCCCCTGGAATACTTTTAATAACTGCTTCTATTTCACTAGGGATTATAGATCTTTTTAAATCTGATCTTTGGGAAATGTTACCTATCAAAATTCTCCATTTCTTTTAGGTTATCCAATTTGATAGATTATGGGGTTTTAGTATGTTTTTGTGATTTCCTGGATTTCCTCAGTGTTTGTTATGTTCCTTTTCATTTCTCATTTTGTTAATTTGGATAGCCTCTACATTTTGGTTAGTTTGGATAAGGGTTTGCCTATCTTGTTTTTTTTTTTTTTTCAAAGAACCAACTTTGTTTCATTGACTTTTTGTATCCTGTTTCTGTTTTATTTCTGCCCTTGGTTTGGTTATTTCTTGCTGTCTACTCCTTGCATATGCTTACTTCTTTTTCTTTAGAACTTTCAGGTGTGCTTTTCAATTGCTAGTATGAGATCTCTCTTGTTTTTTTTTTTTTTTAATGTTGGAACTTCTCTTAGTTCCCCTCTCATTGTGTGCCATAAGTGTTTGGGTATACTATCTGTCTGTCTGCTTGTCTGTCTGTCTGTCTATTTTATTTAATTCTAGAAAAATCTTTAATTTCTTTATCTTGTCCTATTTTCTCATTCAGTAGAGAGTTGTTCTGTTTCTATGAGCTTGTAAGCTTTCTGTTGTTCTTATTGCTAATATCCAACTTTAATCTGTGATGGTCTGATAGGATATAGGGGTTGCAGTTTTCTTGTATGTGTTGAGATTTTCTTTGTCTTCAAGTATGTGGTCAGTTTTGGAGAATGTTCCATGAGGTGCAGAGGTATATTCTGTTCATGTGAAATGTTCTATACTAATCTCTTAGGTCTATTTGGTTTGTAATGTCTGTTAGCTACAGTACTTCTGTTTAGTTTTTAGCTGAATGACCTGTCCGTTGGTAACAGTGGGGTATTAAAGTTTCCCACTAGTATGTGAGGGTCAATATGTGATTTAACCTGCAGTAATATTACTTTTACAAACTAGGGTGCCCTTGTATTTGGGGCATAGCTGTTAAGGATTGCCTTAAGTGTTACCTTGGTGCATTTTTCTTTTGATGAGTATGTAGTGTCCTTCCCTATCATTTGATTAATTTTGGTTTGAAGCCTATTTTGTTAGATACTAAAATGACTACAACAATTTGCATTGTATTTCTAAATGTTCTAACTTTGGATAAGATAGCTAAATTTTACTCATTTGTTGACCCAAGATACTTTTGGCTCTGAGATAAGATTGAAAAGAGAGTGATTTTAGTTTTCTAAACACTTTTCTAAAGTCTTATTGTTAATACAAATCATGTTTAAGTATTTTGTTAATTTGTGCCTTTTAAAACTCTTTTGGAGGTTCTAAGAGTTAAATGTGTCCTTTTCTTTTTTCTTTTTATTATTTTAACATTTAATGACCTAAATGTACTTTTTAGAAACAAATTGCAACCCAAGTCTACTGAGCATCATTGGCTTCAATACCACAAGGCCTATCCCAAAGGACGGGCAGTCTGTTCAGTGGTGGCATCCTCAAGGCATTATAGGACTTGTTCTCTTCCTGCTGTGTGTGTTTTACTCGAGGTAAGACAGGCTGTGAATCCACTTTTACAGAAAGTGTGTTTTTATAGACTAAGGAATCATTTAAAAACCTGTTTCTTTCTCTATGAATTTCTTCATGCAGCATCCGTACCTCCAACAACAGTCAGGTTAATAAACTGACTCTAACAAGTGATGAGTCAACATTGATAGAGGATGGGAATGGCAGAAGTGACGGGTCACTAGATGATGGCGATGGTGTCCACCGAGCTGTAGATAATGAAAGGGATGGAGTCACTTACAGTTACTCCTTCTTTCACTTCATGCTCTTCTTGGCTTCACTTTACATCATGATGACCCTCACCAACTGGTACAGGTATGAATGATAACTTCAGAAAATTCTGGATTTTTCATGATACACGGCACTATTTGAGTATGCATGTGTGTACACGTGCGTGTGTACACATTTGTATGTATATAGGTATGTGCATACCTGGTATGTGAAGGCCAGAGAGGGAAGGAACTCTTATGTATTCTTCAGGCACTGACCATTCCAGCCCACTGCTCTGGAGCACTGAGTAGACTAGCTAGCAAGCAAACTGCGGGGATTCTCTGTTCTTACCTATCCCGTGCCACCATACCTGGCTTTTCCAACATGTGGGTTCTGGGGATCAGACTTCAGTCTTAATGTTTGCAAAGTACTTTTACCTCCTGAGCCATTTCTTCAGCTTCAAAGTACTTTTTAGTCCTCTGATATATTTCAATAGTTAAAATGAATTCTGAGTACAGACATACTTCTTTGACAATTACACAAACATAGTTGTTCCAAATTTTGAGGAAGCTTAAATGGAAAACTTCACTAAGTACATTTTAACAGAAATGCATGTTAACTATAAATTGGTTTAACATATGGTTTAGTTTAATTTTTAATACTGTAAATTTATTCCTAACATACTATAATAACAACATATAGTTGTTTCATACAGTTGTTTAAAAGAGGATTCTTTTTTAATGATATCATTAAAAGATCTGAAAACCTGGGCTGGAGAGACGGATGACTGGTTAAGAGAGCACTGGCTCCTTTTCCAAAGAACCCAGTTCAATTTTTAGCACCCGTATGGTGCCTCACAGTTTTGTAACTCCATTTCCTGAGCATCTGACACCTTGTTTACACAATGGCACCATAAGCATAGACATATATAGAATGCACAGACATACAGAGAAGCAAATAACCAAACAACACATAAAATAAAAATTAAAAAAGGTATCTGAAAATTTTTGATAGATATTAATGTGAGTTGATTTTTAGAACTTTTTTATATAAATACATTATTTTATTTATTTATGTTTTAAACATCCCAACCAGTTTCCCCTCCTTCCTCTTACACTAGTCCCTATTCCCTACCTCTCCAGTCCACTCCTTTTTTTTTCCTTTTCAGAAAAAGGTTATCAACCAACCATGGCATATCAAGTTGTAGTAAGACTAGGCATCTCCCCTCATAGTGAGGCTGGACAACCCAGTCAGAAGAAAAGGTCCCTAAAGCAAGCAAGAGAGTCAGAGGCAGCCACTGCTCCCACTTTCATGAGTCCTACAAGAAGACCTAGCTATTAATTATTATTTTTGTTAATCCTTTCAAAATTAATATTTTTCTGACAAAATAAAAGTAACTTTATAATTTGCTTTTAAAATGACTTTGACTAAAATGATTGCCAAAAGAATCTACACAAGGTTGACATTGACCTGTATGGTTGGGCAAGTTAAGACATGTCTTTAAATACTAGCTATAGAACCTGCAAAAGATGGAGGAGAAAACATCATTCTTTTCTGATGTATTTGATGCTAGTATTTACTCATTTTTATTATGAAAGAGTATTAAGTTATCAGTAAAGTATAACTTATTTACTATATAGCAAATATTGAAGTTTAGATCTAAGCCAGGCAGTGGTGGAGCACACCTTTAATCCCAGCACTTGGAAGGCAGAGGCACAGCCTGATCTATAGAGTGAATTCCAGGAGAGCCAGGACTACACAGAGAAATCTATGTGCCGAAAAAACAAAAATAAATATATGAAGGTGTGTGTATATGTATATACAACAATCAGCTAACTTCAGGATCTCTTTCCTTCCCTATCTGTCAAATATGAGAGGGGAGGGAGGGAAGGTAGAGAAGGGAGGCAACCATGTACAGAATATTGAGACAAAAGTTTATTCAATTCTCTTCTCTTCCTATTTAATAACATGTACAGATTGCATACTATGCCTCAAACTATGTAAAAGATCCTCATGATTCCTTGGGCTACTGCACATTGCTATCACAAACTCCGTACAAAGGAAGTTAAATTAAGGGGCCTCGTAGCTTGATGGCTTAGTAACACAAGCTATTGACCGCCAGTCACTTTGCCTTTTTCTCAAATTGTAGGTATGAGCCTTCTCGTGAGATGAAGAGTCAGTGGACAGCAGTCTGGGTGAAAATCTCTTCCAGTTGGATTGGCCTTGTACTGTACGTGTGGACACTGGTGGCACCACTCGTTCTTACAAATCGGGATTTTGACTAAATGGGATGTCTGGCATGAGTCCCACTTTGGCCATTGTTTATTTGACAGTAACAGTATTCCCAATTTTTGTAAAGTTGTATGTGCTGTTGTGTAACACTGTTTGTTTTCTTGCATGAAATAGATTTACTCTGCCATTTTATCCATGTTCTTGCTAAGTGTATGATATGATGGGAAATTAGGAAAGATAGACATTGATCGGCATATCATCTGCTCTGTACATATGGTATTAAAACTGAAAACAAATTCTTGACAATGGGGTTTCAGAACTGTGTTAGCACTTATGTTATTTTAGAAACATTAATTTAAGTGGATGGCTGCCTTTTGAAATACTTGATGTGTTGTTGCCTTACAGAGGACTACAAGTACAAAGCAAATCGCTGTTTTTAAATTATGTAAATAAATCACAAGCTAGTTGTTTGAAAACTGTAAGTCACTTTAATTTTGTCAGAATTTTCTCTTACTAGGCCCAAGATGTTTCATGTTTAGTGGAAAACAGTACAGAGAGTGGAGTGAAGCTAAGCGATAGAGAAGAGCCTTCACAAAAAGTCCCTGGTAATGGGTCTTAAAGCAAGGACTTAGATCATGATTTTCTCTGTAAGAAAGTATGGCCTTCACCAAAAAAAAAATGGTTTGCTCTTTGTGACCACACAATTATGGACTTCATGGAGATGTTAATAATTCTACATTTAGACAAGGGTTTGCAAAGGGTATTGTGTTAGAAAATTTTGAAACAAAAAGTTTCCCAAACAAATGGGAAACCTTACAGGACATAAAATGTCAGGCTCCGGTTAGGTACAAAGTCTAGTCCAGGGCTTATTTTAAAAGTCAACTAGCTCTAAAGCTAGTTAGTGTCAAAGTTGGATACCAAAAATAGCCAACACTATGACATAAAAACTTTGTGTTCAAAATGTATAATTCACTTTATAAATTATTAATCGTAGATAATTTGTGTAAAATGTATTGCAGCTGTGTCCAGCGTATTTTTTTTTTATCCAAACTCAAGAGCAGGAGGATAGTTAATTTGAGGAATAGACAACTTACATTACACTACACATTTAACCATGCTTAAGATGTTTGTATTTACTGCCATGAAGCTGATAGAATAATTCAACTTGAAAATTAGTATGCCACTTAATTTAGATAAAAATGCTTAGCTATTTATGTTAGTATCTAGTTAAAGAGCTTTTAAAGATCTACATGCTTCCTTAAAAATATTTATTGTGCAAATGGAATATAGCAGTTCATCATAATTTTCCAACCTTATTCTGTGTTAATACTGTGTTAATTCTGTGTTAATTGTGTTGTTCACAATTTTGAATGGCTGTGTTCTATCTCTTGAATAAATGAATTCAAAGAAAATGTGTGGTGTTAGCTCTTTAGCATTACAAATTTAGTTGGATTCTTCCTTCCACTGGCCTTTTTTTTTTTTTTTTTAAGGTTGTGGTCAGCATTTTTCTCTGGCCAACAATTTGTCTCAGGATTTCTATGGCTGTGATAAAAGTGACCAAAAGTAATTGGGAAAAAAAAGTTTATTTCATCTTCCACTTTGAAGTCCACCATCCAAGGAAATCAGGGCAGGAACTAACGCAGGGCCTCAGGAGTTCTGGTTACTGGCTCATTGCCTATGACTTGGACTGCTTATTTTTATACAGCATTCCAGAACCACAGGCCTGGGGAGTGGGAGGGATGACACCACCTCAATTGACTGGGCTCTCCATCAAGGTGGTTTAAGAAAATGATCAGATCATCAGGCTTGCCTACTAGCCAATATAATTGGGACATTTTCTCAATTGAACCTTCTATTCCCAAATGACTCTAGCCTATTTGATAAAATATTCCTATCCATGAGCCACTAACTTTTGATCTCCATAATGGAGCACATGAGAAGACTTAAACGTTTATTTTGGCTCATAAGACTGAGGATTCCAGTATACAATTAAGTGTCCTTATTTCTTTGGAGTGTCAAGGTATCATACCAGTGAGAATCCATAGCAAATCAGAAGAGGGCACCGGAATACCTGGAGCTAGTGAACTGCCTGATGAGAACTGAACTCTGGTTTCTAGCCACTACAACTGCTTGTAACAACAGCCAAACCTAGACAATGGATATCTTTTGGAGGGTGAATGACTGAACATGGGGATATAAGCTAAGTAGTAAGGAAATAACTAACTCAAATAATGGGTTAGTGAAAAAAGTCATGATATGTGGAAATGGCTTATCTATAAAATACTACTACTTGTTGCTTGCCTTTACAAACCAAACTTTAACCAGTAACTAACTTAATAATAGAAAAAGACTTTGAGAATATTTAGAACCATGTACTCATACTGATCACATTTACCAAGCCAGTTTAAGATTAATTATTAATAAAGACAATGTAATCAATCTTACTATGCTTTGGTACCCATTGATATATACCACATTCCCAATTTTTCCTTTGTGGCCCATTCATCCCTTGAATCAGAATATCATTCATGTATAAAAGATGTGGCTAGACCAAAGATTGCTGGAAGTAACTAGAGATGAAAGCAATACTCTTCATTATGTGAGTTTTATTTTTTTTCAGATATATATTTTATGGGATAAATAGTTTCCTCAGAGATCAAAACGTTGCATCCTATAGAAGGAAGTTCTTAGGTGTTCTTAAGTAGGAAGGAAAACTCAAAATATCTTCAGGAAGTTCCTGAAACTGACCAGATTCAATAGGCCTGTTCCTGCCAGAGCACCCAGTTAAAAGGGAGTCAAGCTTCGAAGACTATCAGATCAGACAAGCCCCAGCAGCCTGGAAGAAGTAGAAACCTGCTAACCTGATTTAAGAGGTTTAGATTAGCTTGGAGTTACGTGGAGAGTGTTCACTCCCTCTCCAACTTGTGCCTCACTCACATTTTGTACTTGCTGGTCTGTTCCATAGTAATGATCTTTATACAGGAGGGAAGATCTGAACTCTTATGAACAAATCAGGCCCAGACTTTAATTGATGTCACCAAGGGTTACTTTCATTTCTTGTCCTTTACTTTTCACATGTCTGTCTATCTGATATTTTTCTTTCAGAAAAATTAAGCATAACCTAACGAATAGCTGAATTTTAATATAGAATTATGAAAGATTTAAATACTTCATATTTACTTTAACAAAATGTATTTTATATTGTTTGTGATAGCAAAATCAAAACTGATGCTCGAGCCATTATTAAACTTTGAATCTTGTTTATCCCAGGAAAAGATGCATTTGTGGAAAAAAAAACTTTAACAACTCAGATAATTCTGATTATTCTTTACCACTGAGCACTGAAAGCTTTAACAGACCAACCTATAAAGCTCATGATCACAATGATTAGTCTAAAGTATCTTAGTCTAAAGTCTTTTTTTTTTTATTTTTTATTTTTATTTTTTAGATTTATTTATTTATTATATGTAAGTACACTGTAGCTGTCTTCAGATACACCAGAAGAGGGCATCAGATCTTGTTATAGATGGTTGTGAGCCACCATGTGGTTGCTGGGATTTGAACTCAGGACCTTCAGAAGAACAGTCAGTGCTCTTAACCACTGAGCCATCTCTCCAGCCCTTAGTCTAAAGTCTTACAGGAGGGATGGGTGGCTCTCCTATAAGCTGATTTCAAAAGCCAAGTCAGTTCCTTTTGTGAATGTATATTTAGGAGGTGTGTATTTCTCCAGTGAAGGAATATAGACTGGAGGACTGTGTGAGTAAAGTCAGAAAAGTCAGGAACACTAGTCTTCACTTCTCCTGCAAACTCATTAGAACTCTTCTACCACTTAGAAGAAAAGTTCTAATACCTGGGGCACAATATGGCCCAAAGAAGCACTCCACAATTTAGGTGTTAACCACACTGCTTCTAGCCCTCTGCCAGAATGGAGACTTCTCCAAGTTTTAAAGTACTTTGACCTTAAAGCCTCTCCAGTTCTTGAAAGGGACAACTTGATTTGATTCTCTTGTCCTACCTAAACTGCAGCAGAAATGGTGGCATCTGGTGGCATCCAGTGGTAATGTTATCTTATTTGCAACAATGAGAGGAATTTTTCTCTTGGTTCTTTATTAGAAACATAGAAAGCAAGCCAGTATACTTTTAAAACAAATAACATTAAAACACATTAAGGTCAGAAACATCATATTCTTCCCACACTGCAATACACAGTCTTTTTCCTTTTTTTCAGGTAAAGCACAAAGACCCTGCTGTGACTCACAGTGTGAAAATGGACAACACAAATTTAA
>NW_022196909.1:14549110-14549653 GCF_008632895.1 Mastomys coucha
CATATCACTATCCAGAGGCGCAGGAGCAAGTTCACATAAATAGAACAGTGTGGCTTCGCTAGCTTCCGGTTCAGTCAATGGCTCCAGGCGGACAAGCTTACTTTGGGTCGGTTCTGGATTCAGGCTGCTATCCAGGAGCTCATCAACTTCGATGGGTTTATCTACGGAAAGTACAACTTCTGATGATGCCGCTGTATTCCCCTGTTCAATAGCAGATGCAGAGTTCCCATCAAGGAATGCAAGAAGTGGAAAGGCAGTATACTGGATAAGTTGTTTATCTGGTTTGGATTTAGACTTTCTTCCCTCTTCTGAAACTTGCTGAACAACACTGCTCTTGGTAGCTTCTAATCCCTTATTCTCAGAATCAAGCAGGAGATCTGGGTCTATGCTAAACTGCCTTCCTGAGAGCATGGCTTGGAAGTCCTCTAAGCTGCAGTCAATACTGTCAAGGTAATCCAGCAGTTCAACCTTTCCTAACAGGTTAATGTTGTCATTCAGAATGGAGTCCATCATGGTCACACGGTCTTCTGAGGTTAGGTTGGA
>NW_022196909.1:14551765-14553720 GCF_008632895.1 Mastomys coucha
TCATCACACACTACAAGGATGATTTTTAGTTAGGAGGCATCTCAGGGGTCAGATGGTAAATGTCTAAGCACTTGGGTATGGGCACTTCAAGTTTCCCACTAGCACACCATCTACGCTAATGAGGTCATAGTGCCAGCCTGAGTTTAATTGTAGTTTGTTTTCACTGAGCAGCTCTTGACCATGAAAGCTGAGTGAGAGATTTATAGCGTGGACGTCAGTACTGTTGGGGTGTGAGGCCAGGATGTCTGTGATAGCTCGAGCAGCAGCTTTCTTCATCTCAAATCCTCTAGCTCCTTGGTCACCAAATCCACTTCTCTATCACCTGTGGTCTCTTTGCCATTGGCCTCCTTTCTTTTTTTTTTCTCCTCTGCCACCTGAGGTTCTATGACAGCATTGCCATTTTCCTCATGTCCCTTTCTGGGCTGCTGTGGAACTTTGGCAGGTTCTTTCTTTATGGCTGCCTTCTTGGCCAGCTCGGAAGGCACGGCCATGAGCTGCAGGGGTAGTAACTGTTCTTTAAGGCATGCGGCCTCTCCCCTCCGCCTCTGGAGCCTACCCTTTTAAACAGGAGACTCGATAGCTCTAGACAAAGCAAACCTAACTTTTTAAAGATATGTAAGGTATGGACCAGGCAGCTGCATCTGTGCTTGCTGTTGTCAAACTAATAAAGCTACAGTTAGCCATTAACACCATCAGAAATCTTAGAAGGATGAATTTGGGCAAGACTCATAATCCAAAGCCCTCTGTATCCATTAAAAGGACAGAGACTTACCTAGGTGGTTACCCTAGGCCCCTCCACAGTGGTCTTTGGGGCAGACATCACTGGCCTTTGATACAGGACAGCATTAAGTCTTCTGTTGCCACCCAAGTCTTAATTATAGCTTTATCTGACAGACCCAGAAGATCTTAGAGACTTCCTGTGGATAAAGAACTTGAAAGACTGCCCTACCTTGGTAAGGCAAAGAGAGGCAGTAATTCTCCAGGGTCCTGCTTGTCCACAGATTGGGTAGGGTCCTGGTGGCAAGTGAGGCATGCAGCAGTTCTTTGCCTAGTTATTAGTATTACAATCCACAGAGGATTGACTGTACCCTGTTATCTTCTTTGGAGGAGATATTCAGTCTGCCTCTATAGTCTAACAATCTTCTCTATCATGCAAAGCTTTTTTTTATTAAACATCTTACTATATTCAGTCTAGGAGCCAGCATTTAATTTATTTAGACTATCTGATTTTAAATAAACTTTGCTTTTAGTTGCTTTCTTAGCATTGAAAACATACATAGAAGGTTAAGTAAAGCTTGTTGATGTAAATAAATTACATTTGTATTTAGCATCATTGCAAACATAGCTTTAAGCATATTAAATAATTAGATCATTTATAAGGTGACTATTACATTTCCCAATTAATAGATTATTTAATAGATTATTAAAATATTAGGATTTTATATTTTTTCCATGTTAAATTTTTTTCTTAAAAATTACAACTGGTTTAAAGAAGAGATATAGGAGTTGATTATAAACTACATATAAGCATACCTATGTACAGATTTTTAACTATTAATATTTTGATATATTTATTTATTTAATGTATATGGGTACTCTGTCTTCATGCACACAAGAAGGCATCAGATCTCATTACAGATAGTTTTGATCCACCTTTTGGTTGCTGGGAATTAAACTCAGGACCTCTGGAAGAGCAGCCAGTGGTCTTAACCCCTGAGTCATTTTTCCAACCCTTTGCTACAAATTTTAAGTTAAGGTTTTTGTTTAGAATTTTATATGCCCCCCTACCCTTTCCACAATGATCTTACAGATCCAGAGAGAAAAGAAGTTTACATTTCAGTAAGAATTTGATGTCTATGACCTTGAATGGGGGAATTTTTTTCTAACCAAGAACTGAGAAGTGGAGAAGAGGTCAAAGAGGTTTGTAAATACATTTATCATCCTAATTTTATATA
>NW_022196909.1:14553731-14562239 GCF_008632895.1 Mastomys coucha
CAGATGCAGAGTTCCCATCAAGGAATGCAAGAAGTGGAAAGGCAGTATACTGGATAAGTTGTTTATCTATAAAGAGCAGAAAAAATGTTTATAAACCCAAATAAGATATTATATATTTTATGTCACTACATTTTAAAACATGTAAGTAAGGAAAGTTAGCCTTTCATTTCAATAATTTAACTATGAGATTCTTCTTTTAATGTTAAATTAAGGGGAAACGTTTTAAACTATAAGAACCCTTACTTTACCATGTAAATTTTATTTAAGTATAGGAGCTTGAGACACCATCCAGAAAGCCTAGTCAGCTCTCTCACTTGTTTATATGGGTTTGTGTAGCACTGGGGCTGAGCCCAGGGCTCTCTCTACACACATTATGCCAAAGTCCGGTCCATCCAGCTGTTGAGTATGACAATGTAAAGAAATTATGACTATTTCCATTCCTACCTGGTTTGGATTTAGACTTTCTTCCCTCTTCTGAAACTTGCTGAACAACACTGCTCTTGGTAGCTTCTAATCCCTTATTCTCAGACTATAAAAAAAAATATATAAAATTGCTATTTTATATTCCTTAAAAGTATCAAATAATTAAAAGCTGATAAAATAACTTCAACACATCTGAAATATGTTCAAAAGGGAAACATCAGAAAAGATGAACCAGAAAAGAAATCTCACTGGAATCAGGCAGACCAGCTAAGAAACTTGTCCTCAAGGACCAGAATCAAGTTCCCAAAGTAAGGTAAAGGGAAGGGCGTTTCAGTAAGAGGGCATTCCATAATGACAGAGCTGTCAAAGAGATGGGAGTCATCAGACAAGGTTTCACATAAAGATATAATCCACATTTCAAACAGTTTTGATTAAAAATGCATCACACACTGCTCTTCTCATGAACAGGACAGCCTACAGAGATAAACATGCTCAGGTTGCTAGGAATGACATGGGCACACCTCTCAAAGTGCCCCTGCTCTTGGAAGCCTCAATTGTGATGGTTTCTTCTTGCCTTTTCTGTAACTCCTTAGATCTTTTACTTCATTTCAGTCGACTCCTCAGCTGGAGTCTTCTCTCCCTCTGGTTACCGTGTGGAATGAAATCCACAATGCTGCTGACATGGCAGTCAACTGGACAGTGCCGGAACCGAGGGGTAGACCAGGCTCAAGTGTTTCAGAAAGCCCTATGTATCAGATACCACCAACTACCGCATCCCCACACGTTGCTACAGTATGTATGGAATAGTGGACATCTGTGTAAATCCTATAGTCCTCTGACAGCTGTCATAAAAAGAAGCAGTAAGTTTCAAGATTCTAGAAAGATAATGACCCCAAGATAAAGTAAGTCATTCCAAATTAAGGAAAAAGAATTCATCATTTAGAAGTTATAGTACATAAATAAATGTTAAAACATTTTTTATAAACCTTAAAACAGGAATTTCCCAAGGATACCACCGTTGATATTCTAAACATGAGAACCAAGACTATAAATGCATTTTTCCCATGTATGTTCTTGTTCATTACTAGTGGCCACTGTGCTACACCATAAGGTACCTAGACTAAGAAAATATTGATACATGTTATATACGCTTGCCATGAAAAAAAGAGATAAAAATACCAATATTTTTTAAGTCTCAGAACTGAAATAAAGTATCACCCTTAAATATATTTTTATAAGATCAGAAAGCAGTATGTAATTTTTTGTTACTGGTATTTTAGAAGATTCTTAAGTTACTGGTTTCTAGGGTAACGAGCATAATCAAAGAACAATGAATCAGTTTTAATAATAAACAGCAAAGCATATTCACTAATTAAAGTATGATATGACTTAATACTCAATATAATGACAAAATGTTGCACTATAAACACAGGTAAATGATGGTGACATTCAGCTTACTGCCTGTTTATTAAAAGTTTATCAAAACACAGCCACACATTTACTTATACATTATTCATACCCGCCTAACCTACAATTATAGCATTCACTGTTGGGACATACAGCTTATAAAACTAAAAATATTTATGTTTGGCCATTTATAGAAATAGTATACGTATGCCAATAACCCAACAATGCACAATGAACGTCCTACTATACAATTTCCTAAGCTTTTGAGTCAGCCAAGAGGAACTTTCACTGGCTAGGCCACCTCCTCACTCTTGCCAACCTGTCAGCCGTATAACCCTTTCATTCACTTGAGATGCCTTATTTTTAGATTATAAAGGACAAGCATGTAACTGACTTCCCTAATCCAGAAATTGAGCTTAATTTATTTTGGAACTAACAAAAAAAAAAAAAAAAAAAAAATAAGGATCAAACAATCTGGTATACATATTAGATACCAGAGTAAGTCAGTCAGGACAATTAAGCTATACAAAAGTAACAAGTACTTTATAAGCATCTGCCATCACAGGCTGCTCCTAAGACTCCCCTGTCCACTCGCTAAGTCCTACTTAGAGCTTAAAACAAGGAAAATAAAGAAGCCCCTACCTAGTAAAATTGACCTTTGCTTTACTTACTGCTTTTAATGCTAACAAAGTGAAGGAACTTACAGAGGTAATAAGGACCAGTGATTTTCAACTTAAATTGAGAAATTGTTTGTAGAAAGAAAAAATATACAATGCAGAAATTATATTTTAATCATTTTCATTTTAAAGAAATATCTGGACAAGCCCAGCACTAAGAGGCTGGTTTCATACTAAGAATGAATCCCACATGTGCCAGGAGAACTGGACAAAGAAAAACTAACCCCATAACCAACTGCTAATTTTCCATCTAGCACTGTACTCTCAATCACACACTTAGGTAAGAATATGAGATGTCTTCTGTAATTGAGAGTGATACTCTTTCTATGTATATTTAATAGGACTCTTTCATATTTGTATAGCTACGGGTCCTGAGCAACACGGATTAAAACTTACTTTTGTATTATTGATGTAATCTGTGGGATTCATCTGCACAGAACTAGTGAAAAGCTGAAAAGACCAAACAAAAAAGATGATAAGTTTAAAAAATATTTTAAAAGATTTGTGTGTTAAAAATTTAAAAATTTTTATACAATCAGGGTGAGTGAAGAGATGTCACTCCTATATGAGGAAGTTTCCACAGATTCAATCAAGTTTGGAAAAGCAAGAAAGCAGAAAGAAAAACAAACAAAGGCAGAGCAAGCTGGCCCATGCGCTAGATGGAATTTTATCTTGTAAGTCTCTCCACAGTGGGATAGTTCCCCATAATTCTTATCCGTTCATTAATCTCCATTCAATTTAATAACTTTCATTTCTCTCTAAATGTTTGTTATTAGCCATATGTAGCACTAAAGGCCAAGTCCCATGTCTTGACGCTAAGCATTTACTGAACACCTACTTATTGATTACATGACAAATTCATCAAATCTACTGACACAGCATTCATATCAAGTGGAGCCTCTGACAATATGGCATACCTACTTATTTCCTACATAGTGAAGGAAGTTAATAAGTGCTAAGGCAATGCCAATGAGCTGTCCTCACACTCCAGCCAGTTTATAAATGCAGCTTTCAAGTCATAAGCTTCAGAGGCCTAGCCAATCCCTTCCACAGCTAAGGCTTGTAAGAAACCGCTGACACCATAACAACATGTACTTCTGCTCTCCAGGAGCTCACAATCTAAGAGACGACACGGACATTAAATAGCCAACTTATACTCATATGCAATCCAGTTTTATAATTATAGAGCTTTAAAGAACTAAGGAGTTTGGAAACCCAGAAGAGAGGAAAGCATGAACACAGGCAGACATAGGATGAAACAAAAGGGCCATAATAAAGCTAGGTGCTACACATCATCCACCTGAGAGAACATCAGGAATTTGGAATTTAGACAAGTGCTTAGGAATAACAGTAGCACCAAGAAGGTAGAGCATGTTCTAGAAATGGTTAAGACCCATTCACTAACGTATACAGTTATACAATAGTTAAAAACAAAAACAAAAGCCGAGCAAAGCCATGAATGGTCCAGGACCCATCCAATCAGGTATATATAGTTCAGGCCCCTGAGAACAACCTGAGCACTGAAACAGACTGTAGGTTTGCACTGGATGAGAATGAGCAAAGCAAAACAACAAAATGCAGAGGTTAGTTCCTTCTGCTTCCGGTCTCTTTAGACACAGACTCCTTTCTTTAAAGACCACAGTTGTCATGGAAGTATCCTTGGCTCGCTCTCTATTTCCCTCTCTTATTACTCACTGGCCGCTGAAGAGGAATGGAGCTCAAATCCGTGGTGGTAGACAACTACTTTCTATATGCCAATTCAGCCTGTTACTATTTCAGAGAGCCCCGATGCAACTCTACACTTATAGACACTGAGGGAAGCCAGCAACACAAGCAAGCTCCCTCCCCCCCGCTCTCCCCCCCTTTTTTTTGCCTCAGCATCCTATTCAGACTTGGGAGCATGTCTTACATACTCCCAGAAGGTAGTTGGGACATAACGTACACAACCAATTCACATATAAGGAACTGATGTAACATAAGTTCTAAGGCCCGATGCCCTCCTGCTGACTCCACCCTGATACAGGGAGACCTGACCATTATAAAGTGCAGCCAGAATTCTCAATGCACTTGGTTTATGTCTTGAGCATTTTTATCATTTCAGAGAATAAGGTAAGCCAGGGCTAGATTTTAAATTTTATGACACTTCAATCTAATTCATGGGTGATGTAAGTCTTAGATGAGAAAAGTGAAAATACAAAATCAGGGTGGTGTGTCAATATTATTTTGAAAAATAGTACCTGATGATGAGATAAGAAAAGCAAAGTGAGTCTGCTCTGTTCCTCTTCAGTGGCCAGTGGGTGATATAAAATAGGAGGGGAATGAAATGGAAAGAGAGCCAAGGACACCTCTACGACAGCTGTGGTCTTTACAGAAAGGAGTCCGTGTCTAAAGAGACCGGAAGCAGAAGGGAAAATGCTATTAATGAGTACATAGTTTCTGGGATAAAAAAAAAACATTTGGGCACTTAATTTAAATAATCTCAAGGACTTGCAGATAAAGCAGGATATCCCAAAAGTGCAGAATAGACTGTGAGATAGAGAGGAAGACAGGTAGACAGACACAGAAACACCCCACAAAGATGGAAATGTGAATTGGGTATAAGGAGGCCGTTAAGGATTACCTCCAAGACAGGATACAAAACTACCACAGTTTGACAGGACTGGAGGGTAGAGAATTATTCTCAGCGAGTATGGAGGTTTGAATAACAATTCAGTAAATGTTCAAAGTGGAAGGGAAATGACCCAAAGACCACATGGCACAGACTACATTGGAGTTCAGTACACACCTGGGGACAAAGACTGAGACAGGAAATCAGACTGGACATTAAAAATATACCAAATAAAATGAAATGCATTTGCCAGAAAAACATTCATTCGGAACCTAAGTATTAAGAAGTGTCTTTATGCTACTCCCACTTCTATAACTAATTTCCAAAGGTCTTTATTCAATTTATCCTAGAGAAAAATGTACATATGGTAATAGAACAGTAAGTCCAGACTAAACCTGTATTCAGTAAAGTAATGTTGAAAAGAGTGGCATGTTGTTATAGGAGCAACTGCTCCTTAGCAGCAGACAGTGAGCACATGTCTGTCCTATACCTGTCTGCCTATGCTTCCTAGTAAATCATTAAGAAAGTAAAATACAGGCAGCGTAGAATACAAAGAGGATTGATTTTAAATGACACATGTAAGTACACACACCACCAGTACAGTAAAGAGTATCCAAAATACCTACATCAACCAGGAGATCTGGGTCTATGCTAAACTGCCTTCCTGAGAGCATGGCTTGGAAGTCCTCTAAGCTGCAGTCAATACTGTCAAGGTAATCCAGCAGCTCAACCCTACAGAAAAAAAGGAACAGTGCCATATTCATTAGGTATTCTCTTTCTTACATTTAAAACCACTCACTGTTGGTAACCTAGCTGGTGCTAAAAATAATCTTGGTGAGTCCTAAGTTCTTAACAGTTCTTGAGACATCCCATTAAGATTTGGAATTTCTGAAAACTGACTAACTCATAACCTGTGCACACATTTCTTACCTTCAGAAAAGACATGCTGCGGTGACAGCGGGCTCTACTTTTTCCTTGTATACTACCTCATGACTCTAATACTCCACATAACCAAATTACTACATTTTAATACAATGTGTCCCTTAATAGAAACTAGACCACTATGAACAACTAGTAGTAAAAATCAAGAATAGCTTACAGTTAAAACAAGATTTCATTTTAAAAATCTAAAGAATTGCTCACCTAAGTTCCAAGACTACTCATGGACAATTAAATCTCGTTCACTAGGGAGTTCACCTTTGATCAACAGAAAGGGCCTACATCTAACAGGAAGTTCACTGTACCATTTACGCTCCTACTGCTACTTTACATTTGTAGAAATGGAAATATTACTTTAGGTTTATTATCAAACTGAATGTAAGAAAGTAATGTAAAACATATGTGTGAACACTCACTTTCCTAACAGGTTAATGTTGTCATTCAGAATGGAGTCCATCATGGTCACAGGGTCTTCTGAGGTCAGGTTGGAGGAGCCGTTTAGCTGGACAGCACTCGACATGAGAGGGCTGCCGCCACCAGCACTCCCCACACGTAAGGATTCTCTAGCTGGTTCACTCTGCTCTCCACTCTGAATGACAGGAGCATACTCATCCTCATTGTCATCTTCAACAATGACAATGTCAGGATACTGGCTACAGCCATATCAGCAATATGAGAAAAAAAAAGACAAAACAAAACCATTACAGCTTTAGACATGGTAAGCTGATTTTCATTCTCTGTAGGATCCCCAAATCTCTTAAAAGGTTTCCTTTTCTGGAGTAAGTAGCTTAAGTACAAATTTTAACAATTCATAAGATAGAAAACCACAGAGAACTAAGAAAAAAGGTTTAACTCCAAATAAAAGTCATCAATTTTCATTTCTTTCTTTTTTTTTTTTTAAGGTAGGTTTATCTGGCCCATTAATTCTAAATATGTGTAAAAGATTAGTACTTCAAACCAATTATGAGAAAAGGATTAGTTTTAAACAAAAACAACAAATAAGCAAAAATGGGGCCTTTCTATTATTTCATAAGAAAAATGGTCAATATTTTCCCAAATTTTATCCCATGATTCCTTACTTGGAGGGATCAACGACAACATCCTCATTTGTTTCTGGAATAACTGGAATATTTTCTTCATCCACATTATCATCAGTAACATCATAAATAATTATGTCATCTGAAATCCGTTCTCTTGACTTTAACCCTTCAGTCCTGCTGTGTGGAACCTAAAGAATCGGGAGGAAACAAAAACATGTGGACTACTACAAAACATATCAGTAACAAAAATGGACTCATCCTATCTACTAAAGGTTGAGTATTCAATAGTAAACAAAACAGCTTTGCCTTCCGTCCTTCTGGGACTCATATTCTAACAACTTATAATATCATTTTACAGAACTACTAAGTATATTCCCATATTCTACTTAACAAATTACTTTATTGTAAGAGACCATGAAGATGATGGCATGCCTAAAGTGTGTCTTTCCATGGAGATGCTCGAATGCTTAAGTCTGTTTTACTAGATGGATAATGAACAAGCTCAGGCCTTGAGAATCTCAGTTATAATTGCACAGCCACTGCATGGGTACTGCCTGTTCTATCTGAATCACTGCATCTAAAGAGGTCTTATTGTCATTCACCAAAGACCTGCACTGAGAGAAATACAGCACTTCAACAATTCCAGTTATAGGCCACTGGCTATTTCACCAACAGCTGGTTTGTTTTAATGTTACAATGTAGATACATAGGTCTGAGGGTGCAGGCCCTTAATCCTAATTACTCAAAAGGCTGACACAGGGAAATGTTGAATTCAATGCCCACCTGGGCTACAGAGTGCATTCAACAGCAGCCTAGATAGCTTAGTGGAATCCCATCACAAAAGAAAAGTAGCTGGGGCTAGAATTCAGTATACAATGGCTTGCCAGTGCTTGCAAGCACTGGACCCTAGGATTGATACCCAGTAACACCAAAAGAAAAATAAAATGTTCGGGTGCATTCAGGACAGCTCCATTAAGAAGTTCAATTCTCTAACCAAGCAAGTAATTACTTTAATGCCAAAAAATTGAAGTTTCAACAACAGATGATGCAGGTAAGAGAAGTAAAATGTTTTAAGTCTATACATTCTAATTAAAAAAATTCTAAAATATATGAAACACTTTAAAAATATATAAATTTCAGTTAAACTAAAAAAATCTACTTCATATAAGCTTTCAATCCAACAGCACGCCACAGAGGTTTACAATATATACTTGGTTTAGAAAGAGAAAGGGGAACACCCAGAGGAAGCTCCATTCCCAGGCGCTCTGACACACCCAGGACCAGAAGTAAGCAGGAACAAACATCTGTCCCAACACTGGGAGCAACTGGGACCAGCTTGCCCAGGCACATAGTGTTCTGAGCAGACCTTGGGCACAAGCTCTGCAGCCAGTCCCTCAACACACAGAGAAAGCCA
>NW_022196909.1:14564344-14598204 GCF_008632895.1 Mastomys coucha
ACAACTTTTATAATACTTATTTTTATTGTTATAATATTTTTATAAATTTTAAGGAATATGACAAAAAATATTATAGGTATTAAAGGGGGAGTCTATGGGAGGAGCGGTGGTACAAAAGGGGAACAAGAATGTGATTCAACTCTATTTAATTAAAATGTTTTTAAATGTTAACAAATTCAGATAAATTGAAATCATGTAACTTTTCTGATAATGCAATAAAAGTTCAAAAAAAAAAAGAAAGAGAAAGGGGCAGAACACTGAGATATAAAGTTAACAATGTCCCGGGGGGAAAACAGACAAACAAAACTTCAACAGCTCAACAGTTAATCTGACACAATATTTGAAAATTCTAACAATTCAAAATAACAACAGTAATTTAGTAGGACAGCATTTGCCTTGCTGTTCATACATTCAGCTCTGATCTCTTGTGTATCAAAAATGAAAAAAAAAAAAACCAGGATTATCAATGAGAGAAAAAGAGAGAGAGAGAGAAATAGAGAGGGAGGGAGAGAGGACAGTATCATAAGGCTCAACTAGTTTGATGGTAGACTCATCTGCAATTAGATGTTCACAAGTTATATAGTCTATAGCAAAAACAAAATCATGGACAACTATTTTGTAATTGCTAGAGAAAAGTACTCTAGTTGGCACATAGTTATGAAAAGAAGTCGCAGAAAATTCCATAATCATGTTACACTACGATGATATCACTGCACTCTTCAACTTACACAGCATCACAAAAAACCCGTTTCTCAATTCCAGAAGTTAAAACGGGCCACACGGTTGAGGTAGAGCTCCCAGATGAACTCCACGCAGCACCCACCGCACAGCGCTGAAACACCATCATCTCTATCCCATGCAGATACATGCAAACTAACAGTGACAGCGCTGAATTCACCACATAACAAACAGCCATGGCAGTGACAACTAGGAAGCTTGGAAAGAAGCGACTGTATTGTAACGACATCTCTTAAAATACTCCACAGCAAATAATAAAAATGTCATGGTGTAACAGAGCTGGGGAATGAGCACTTACATTATTATTCACTAAACGGCTTTGACTGCATGAAACACTGCCATAATAAAACTTAGTTTGAGACATAAATATAAAATACATTAAAATTTACTTTATGATGGTGATTATCAGTTGGTTCTTTGACTATATGCTGATATAGATTCTTCTTTGGGGCTCCATTTGTGTTTAGAAGTAGAGGCCTGTAAATAAGAATTGTAATATTTAATTCCACCCTGAAAATGAAAGAATAAAAGGTTTCTAATAATTTACTCATATACTTACTTCAATAGTGAATGAAAGCTTTCAATAAGGATACAACAGAAACTCTTTAGAACTATTCAACTCCATACAAAGTATACCTAGCTTTTAAAAAAGTAGTATCACAGAATAAAAGGCAATAGAATTAAAGCCACAGACTTTTATTTATAAACTGTCAAAATCTTAAACCTTATAGCTCACCTTCTTCTCTGTCCATCTATGCCTTTGTCAATTGTCCTTCTAGTTCAGATGTGACAATGGCATCAACAGCTAATATATTTATATGCATTACAACCTATCATTAAGGTTTTAAATTGCCAAGTCTACTAAATTTAAAATAAAACAAATACTATTTGATTCTCTACCTTCCTCACTAGGGCCTCCTAATGCTACTCTGAACTGTTAACACGGATAACAACTCAGTACCACCTGCAAGCCTACTAAGTGACCACGGGCCTATCCTTCCTTCCTACAGACACGAGCAGGAAGCTGTGCATGTCTACGCCTGTCTGCAACCCCAGCACTCAGGAGGCAGACAAGGGAGGTGGTGAGTTGGAGGCCACTTCCAGGTATCTAGGTAAGACCCTCTCGAAGGAAGGCGGGGGGAGGGAAGGGAGGAGCAATAGATCATCACGAGGATCGACAATGAGAGGATAAACAGGTTGCATATATCCAAAACGTGTAACCTTATTACAAACATACTGCACAAATGGAAAATTCACTCATACTTATGTGATGGGCCATGGTGAACTAAGGGCCTATGAGATGAAAATTTTTTAGCCCTTTTAGCTGTATGACTCATGTACAAAATTATTAAAGATATTATATATAATTACTTTCAGACTGTGTGCACACAAAACACAAAAATTTGAACTCAGACATAAATTTCATCACAGGTAATCATAGGTTTGCAAATATCCCAAATCTGAAAAAAAAAATTCTCAACTATTTCTACTATCCTAAGTATTGTAGAAAGGGCCCCCACCCTGCTAAGATTACTCTTGAAATGCTAACATAATTTAACAAGGGAAAGCTGTGCTTACTCAGCAAGTAGGAATTCATGATTCAACACTAAAATGTTTGTAAGCCAAAACTCAAAAACTTACCTTTTACGTTTTAAACTCACAAGTTGATTATTCTGAACCAATGTAACAATAAACTGGACAATCTGAGAGGAAAAGTAAATAAAATTCTTTCACCAAAGACTATGCAAATTAAAAAAAAAAAAGACTTTGCAAATTATATGAAATCACATTAGTTACTACCCAGCTTTGTGCCTTCAAGCAGTGTGCTCAATAAATGACTCTAAAACATACACAAATCATGCTACGCCATTATATTTCCCAGTCTTAACACAGGAGACTTGCTTTCTCAGGAAGACAGCACTGTGGTGCAGAAAAGACAGACTGTTGTATGAGAAACATTTCTAACAAAGGTAAGGTAATTAGAAGCAAAAGCAATCACTAGCTCAGAACGGATCATAAAATTCAGGTTTGAAAGAGGATACTGGCCAGTTTTACCATCCATGGACGCTTGTCCAAGCTACAGACATAGTAAATTTTAAATATCTGCTAAATTTAGAGGAAATTTTACTAAACAAATAGACCTAACTAAGCATTCTTATTTTATAGGCTTGTTTCTTTTTGTAAGACACATGGCTAGCTAGCTGCGCTGATCTAGTATCTTCTTAGACATTTAATCCTCAACCTCACTGCTCCATCTGAATTCTGATGGAGTCCAGCAACGCATGTGTTAACTAGGTGTTTAGGAACCTTCTAGGTAACCTTTGTGAGAGCCACTGTGGCTTACAGTATGACTTGAAATTTTATTGTCGCCTTGCTACCATAGATGCCAAGAAGTGAAGTGTGTGAGCAATAATGACCCAAGTGTTCTGGTGTCTGAAAAAGGCCAAAGTACTCGGAGGACTGTTCAGACTCCATAGGGTTTTATATGCTTATGAAATTTAATTACATGATTAAAATAGAATATCAACTAAGTCTATTATACTACATATACCCATATTACACATCATACTCAAACTTCAAAGTTGAACAGGAAAAGTGCTGGTCAAAAACTGAAGTCCTGTTGTAACTTCACTAATTTTTTGTTTTTTGAAAAAACAAAGTGCAGATTAAGTAGTTAATATTCACCAAAATGCTGTCTTGTGAAACATAGTAACAGAGGCTTATCAAGTACAAACTTAAAAACACCTGTTATTTTAACTCTCTTTAACAATTAAGGCTATGCACTAGAATTGCATACAGAAGTTAAAAAAATATATACTTGAAACACTGAGAATTGAACTCAATTATATTTAACCTTAATGTTATTTTACTTTATAACATGAGTATACTGTTTTAATCATCGGCCACATGTGACAACTGTTCTTCATCTCTGTCCCAAGGCTGCTCACTACACCCAAAACCTGTCAGTCATCAGTTTATTTTTAGCTCAAGTGCCTTTTCAGGCAAGAACAAGATTCATCACTCCCCACCCTCCCCTCAGAAGAACCTGTTGCTATGAGCCTAGTTTACTCATAAGCAAAAAATAGATCCCTTTATTGCTCTCATGTTTCTTTACTTAATAACAAATGGAAGTTGGAATGTAAAGATGAAATGACAAGGACACAATGCCATAGGCAGATTCTAAGTAAGTCCTCCTTTGATTCAGTTCAGTATGCTGAATTTATTTTATTACTTTATTTTAACTACTTATATGCTAAGCTCAGTGTATTACAGCATACACTGGAAAGAGCACTGCTGAACTCTTAGTTGGGTCAAATGACTTAAAAATTAACTATAGCTATGAGAGTAAAAAGCAACAGGAAAAAGTCCACAGAACAGTCAAACACAAACACAGAATACAAACAAGCAAATGGAGAGTACGGGACAGGCGAGAAGTATCTTACCTTTCGAATAACTTGTTGCTGCTGTGCATGCTTAGCTCTTAATTCTGACACCTCCTTCCAAAGCGACTCATTCTCACTGTATGAACATTTATTTAAAAACCCAAACAAAAAAGACTGGGTCAGAAGATCAAGTCTCAACAGTTTTTAATTCAACAAAGCCAGAGAACTTGAACTCAAGGGGTGAGAGGAGGCAGGCAGAGGTAGAAGAACTACAGGTTCAAGACAAACGTAGGCTAACCAGTGAGACCTCGTCTAAAGAAACAATATTGGGGGACTCTGCTACTTCTCCTATACCATAACCATTTAACTGTATTTTCTACTAGTCACAACAGTACAGGGGGAAAGATACATACTTACTTACATGTATATAGTAGCAGGTAATCTACTCCTTATGATAACTGGGTTTGTTACTATTTGCTTAATTAAACATATACTAAGTTCCAACAGGATTGCAAGTGTCTTCAGACTTTGTTAACTGCTTCAGGAAACAAAGGAACGTAACCCTGACCAGCGTTTGATGTTCTCCAGGCACTGTGCTTATCATCTTACATGTACGAGTCACTAAACTTCCATAAGCACAGCCAAGAAAAGAATCATGTTCTTCACTGCATAGATGACACTTAAGTATGGAGGAGAGAAGGGACTTTGCCCTAGATCACTGAGATAAATCTACAAGCATTAGAGCAATAGAAAGTCTGTTAGACCCTACAGCTATCTGAAGGTCTGCCTCAAACCCTCTCAGGAAGCAAAGGAACACCTCTAAGTGTTTTTAAAGAAGGAAATTCAGTAACTTATCCAATAGGTATAATTCCTTTCACTTCTTTCTTGTCTTGTAAAACTGAAATTGTACTATGTAAATATTAGCAGAGTTAATATAGAAGGATAATTCAACTATCAAATACTTATATGAAGTTATCTTCCTCAATCTGTACTATTACTTAAAAAAAAAAAGGTTGGTGGGTTCACATATGGAGGTATCAGAAAGGAAACTGGTTTAATTACTTTATAATCACTGTTTTCAAAAATCAAACTTAAAACTGCTGCTAGCTGTCTACTGATAGAAGATTGTTACCACTAAGAGTTACAGGATGAAAAAATAATCGAATTCTTGAATTAGATTAAAGGACACTGCTGACAGAAGACAAATAGAACAAATAACACAGCTAGTTAGATAAAATAAGGAAAATTGGAAAGTTTAAGGCCTTTGCAAACAAAGAATCAAAGTCCAAAATCACTCATCATGAATATATTTGAATTAAAAACTAACAGCAAAAATGTAAAATAGAATGTGTAAAATAACTATTCTTTGGCTCTTGTAATTAAGGGAAAACCTCAGATCTGTAAGAATGAAACACACTTAATCTATATACATTATGAGTATGGTAGTTAAGAAAATGCTACTAGGTAACGCAATGAAAACAAGGTAACACATGCTTTTGAAGGTAAGAGGCTTGTGGAGCCTTCTCCTGCATCTCTGTGCAGTACCAAGTAAGACAACTCTCCTATGCCATACTTTTTCCTAAGCCACAGGGAGACATACACTTTTAAAGTCATTTACATATGAAGCCCAAATGAAAACTAATCTATGTATAATTTACTACACTACTTACTTAAAGACCATAATCAAGACCAGTTTCATGGCTAGATTTATATATTCTTCTGACAATCATAATTAAAACTTATTATTAGGTTATTATTATTATTTTTACAACTACACACTAAAAGTAAAGCAAACTAACATTTACAGGCAAAACAAACAAACAAAAACCCACATTGATCTTGGCTACTAAAGACTACTTAAAACACCAGACAATCTCCAAACCCCAACACACAAACCCCAGCCTCCATAATATCAGGATTATATTTGGAAACAATAGTTTTACCTTTTTAATTCTGAAAGCCTGGACTCAATAGTTTCTTGTTTTATTTGAACCTTCTGAGCACTACTAATAATTTTTGTTAAATCTTCCTGACGAATTTTATTTTCCTCTGGTTTTGAAGATGAAACCTTCCAAAACACAAATTTAGAAAATTAAATATATACTAAGCCCCGTGATTGTAAATCAAAACTTCCTATTTTAAGAAAGTCTCTGTAGCTTATTAAAGAAGTGAAATGTGATTACAAATTTCTAGATAAATTCTAAAACAAGAATATACTTCATAGTTCAATACAAGAGAAAGCAAGGAATGATCACTTTATTTTTACCTAGCTTTCTTAGGAGTAAGCTATCTCATTATAATGGAGTAAGCAGGAATATGAGTTTTGGTTTATCCCCTCTGTCAAATTCCTTATCATTTCCCAGCCTCTTTACTATAATATCCCACATTTAATTCACAGTATATAGTAATATAGTTGCACAGTAGGTAACTTTCTCCCATGGACTCTTCATCTTTTATTATTTTGCAGAATTTAGGATTGAAGTGGAGGACTTGTGCGTGTTAACTGAGACTTACATATTTCAGCCACCGAGCTATATGTACACGCATTTCTTTGCCCGTTTCACCACCACCTTCCACGCATTGGTGATGGGAACTGAAGCCAGGGTTTTCAGGGTGCTAGTCAAGTGTCCTGCTAAGGGGCCATATCCCTGTTCTTTCTATCTACCTTTTATGGATTTAGTAAAGACATTCATTTCAGCAGAAGATACTTGGCTTTGACTTTTCCTCTCAGGCAGCTCAGGAGTAAGCGCCCCTATGTGTAGCCACCCTTTGGCCCCACATGGTAAAGTGAAGACTGTAGCATTCTCAGCACCACTGAGCTTAGACAATAAGTGACGGAAGAGTCAGGTGATTCATCAACACTTTGCTAGTCTAGTTTGTCTCAAAAGGCATAGTGCTGTATTCCTGTATGTTCCTTTCACTATTTATTTGTTATTATTGGGGGTCACTGAGACGGGGTCTCACTCCAAACTGTCCAAACTGGAGTGTCCAAACACTCCAAACTGGCCTGGAACTCCCTGTCTACTCCAAGTTGGACTCAAACTTGCAGCGATCCCTCTGCCTCTGCTTCCCGAGTGCTGGGATTACAGGTGTGTACCAACACACCCAGCCTTTTCTGTACACTCTTAATTTAAATTCAGTGGCTTAAAAGAAAATCGCACCTCACTAGTTAGTTCATGTCAGCAGCAGAAGCTCACCTTCCTTTTAATGTTCTCCAGCAAGTCATCCTGGCCTTGTTTGAAATAAGGATGTTGAAACTCAACAGGGCCATCTCTTTCCTGTTTGACAATTCCAGATTCAATGTGTACTACTTTACGGAAGCCATCTGACAAAGATTCAAATTTACATGGCTAATATTAGACAAGTCAAAAATTAAAGAAGTTTATACAGAAATACACTGTTATTTTAATGAGAAGAGCTGGCTTATCAGTGGCTGTTGGCAGCTTCTTCCAGCAAACCACTGGTCATACTCACACATATTTAGTTGTCTCACAAAGCTTGCCATGTTATTGTGCTTGAAGTACTTGGGAAGAATTTCCTTTGCAAATCTTTGCTCATCCAAGACCAGAAAACTCTGTCCATTCTAAAAATCAAACAAAACCCAGAAATGTCAATTAGTTAAGTTCAGCTTTGGTACCTAGATACCTCCAGGCCAACTCTCTTTCTGAAAATGGAAAAACAAAACTAACAAAAACTCTACAATTACAAGTCAAACTACAAGAATGTTTTTCAATTTCAGCTTCAAACCAAAAGCTTCATCATATTCTGTGATGAAATATTAGAAGAATTTCTATTAGGAATGCAAAAGACCAAATATGTTAGCCAGAACTATTAAGTTATTTTAACGCTAAAGTAAATGGACAACAATAAGTTGGTAAATCACTATTTTACCACTATCCACAACATATATAACCACATTTTCGTACACGACAATGAAAAAACTATAAAAGAATTCAGACAGTTTTCTGGTTACAAGATTAAATTCAGTAGAGTGTGGTACATGGCCCTGAACAATTAGAGGCTTACTACAAAACTACAATAATCAAAACACCATAGAACTGGAGGAAGACAAAGCAACAGAAAAAAACAAACAAACAAAAACAAACAAAATAGCCCAGTAATAAACTGTCAGAGAATTTTCAAGTTTCATGGCAACTTGATGAGAAAATTACCAGTCTTTTTAGCAAATGGTATTGAAAAAACAAGAAACACACATATAAAACAATACAGCTGAATTCTTACCTGACATCATTTACAAAATTTAACTCAAAATAGATCAAAAACCTAAACCCATTAGAACCCATTAGGATCAAAGACCTAAATCTTATGACAAAAAAATTCATGACAGTGGATTTGGAAATGATCTCTTGAATATAACACTGAAATACGGGCAACATAAGCAAAATCAGAAATATGGGAACATATGGAGTTTAACAAGTATTGTATGTAGAACATGAGCAAGAATGAAAAAGAACACAGCCAGGACTACACAGAGAAACTCTGTCTCAAAAAAAAAAAAAAAGAGAATGAAAAAGAGCAAGCACAGGATGGGAAAGCTGGTTGTAAATCATATACGTGACACATATGTGTGACACACATTCACAATGGATATACACCATCCACAATCCAAAAGACAAAAAAGCTCATTAATAAGCCAGAACTTTCAGCAGCATTTTCCCAAAGATTTATAAATTGCCAATAAACACATGAAAGATGCTCCATATTCACCAACCGTCAGAAACCGAGACTGAGACAGTTCAGTGCACTACTTCCCAGCACGTCAAAATGGCTTTTAGCAAAGGCATGTTAAAGGTGTGAAGGAATCTGAACCATTATGAATTGCTAGCCGGATAGAAGATAGGACAGCTCTTGTGAAACAATAGTACAAAGGTTGCTAAAAACAAACACACAAAAATTAAGTAATTGCTAAAGCAGTCAATAATTCCTACTCTGTATAAACACTATAAAACAGAAAAAGAACCTGAAGAGATATGGGTACCCCATGATCCCCGGTAATATAAGTCACAAAGCCAAAAAAGTAAAAGTAACTTAAGTGTCCATCTTTGGTTAATGAATAAACAAAATGTGGTATACCCATATAATGAAATAATCAGATTCATTTGACATGTTTTACAAAATGGATGAACAGTAAGGACATTATTCTATGTGAAATATGCCAGCTCAAGAGCGATATACTGTAGGATTCCACTTACATTAAGAATGTTTAAAAGCCAATTTCCTAGGTAAGTAGAATGGGAGTGTGGGTAGTTCAGGATGAGGTGACTACTGCTGCTAACAGCCAGGCACTTTGTAACTGTCTGTATGAACATGTTTCATAGACTTGAGTGATCGGGCCCCAGTTGGAGGAACTGTTTGGGAAGAATTAGAATGTGTGGCCTTGTTCAGGGGGGTTGGGGAGCTATCACTAGAGACCAGCTTTCAGGTTTCAAAAGTCCACACCATTTCTAGTTAGCTCTCCCTGTCTCTCACTTGTAGATTGGATGTAAACTCCTAGCTACTGCTCTGATGCCATGCCTGTCTGCCTGTCACAATCCCATGCTGATGGTCATGGACTCACCTTCTTAACTGTAAGCCTCAAAAGGAATAATTTGCATCACAGCAATAGAAGTTAAGGTGCAATTTTAGTTTGAAAAGATAAACTGTACTGTAATTGAAATGTACACTTAAAAATAGCTAAAAATGATTAATTTGATGTCATTGGTAAAATGTGTTGTTTTACAAAACAAAACAAACAAAAAACAAACAAAAACCCCACAAAGGTGGCAGTATAAATCATCCAGAAAAGGACTAGTTAATAAAGATGCTGGACAACTAAATAAACAAAAAAATGAGATGGATCCATCAAACCACCCACAAAAATTTATTTCACATAGACTTAAGACAGAGAAAAAGTACATTTATCACCATAAACATGAAAGAAAAGACAATCTGAGACTATAATAGAGTAAAATGTCTCAATAATAAATTATCAAAACGCACAGGACCTTTAAGTATTAAGATAAAAGGATCTAAGGAAAACAAATTTAGCACTGTAAAGCCACTCATTCTCTTTTAACTTAACCAATGCATTAAACTGTCTTAACTTTAATTGTCTTAATTTTCAAGAATTTTAAAGATGATGAAATGCAATTACAACAAATAGTAGGGAAATACGTACTATAAGGAATTGCTATAAATAATAACAATACTGATTTTAAAAAGAGTCTACAATACAAATTTTCCACAGAACAGGAAGCTATGTAGCTAATAACAGAAGAACACTTTAGAATTCACTAATTACCATACAGAAATACAAATTAAAGCAAAGCCTTTTTGAGATAATATTTCCTATTTACTCCACTGGTAACTTCTAAGAATGGTAACATTCTCTTTAAAGAGGTAAAGTTAACTGAATGTCTGCTGCACAACTATCCAGAAAAAAAGCTGATTTTATGTCTTTGGAAAGCAATGTATATAATCTATGGTTAAATTATCAACATCTTATTTTCTTGTAACTCATAAATTGTTTATATACACCAGAAATTTCAAACATTTGATAGCAGCACATGAACTATCTTCTATGGTCTCACTCTACTGATTACTCATTTTTCCTGTTCCTTCCAGTCTAACTAATTGGCCTTTCCTTATCTCTATTTAAATACCAAATCATTTAGTTCCTTTTAGTAGGGAGTGGCTCTGATTCTTTGATCATGAACCTGCATATGAACGCTGAAGGTCCTGTTCTTCAACTGGTTCCAGATCGATCAATAAAGATGCCAGCAGCCAATGGCTGGGGGGAAGAGGAGGAACTTCCAGGTTCCCTCAAGCAGGCTAGTAGACACAGGAGGAGAATTCACCATGCTTCCAAGGGAGAGAGTCATCAGCCATATGAGATCTTGGGTTGAGTGGTCATTGGCCAATTCCCCAAAGTGGGAGATTAGAAACACAACTAAGCTGAGGAAGGCAGATGTAGGGCATTGAGCAAGGAGAAGGAACTGGGCAATACAAGATAAGGTCAGATTTAGAGTGTTGAGCAAGGAGTAAAGGAAAGGGCACACTAGCCCAAGGGAGGCTTAGAGGAGCCCAGCCACTGAACCATAAGGCAGGTTAAAAATGAGCCATCAGTGTAGTGTGTGTCTTTTATCCTTGGACCTGAGATAGCCCCTGGGCGGGTGCGTGTGACTCAACAGGAATTCAAAGCAGTGAAGACAAAATCACACACTACACCATTTGTCTTTGTCTTCCCAAGTACTTTCTTTCAACCACGTGACTTCATCCTCAAAGGTTCTACAGGACCCCCAAGGACAAAGTTGGACCTAACAACCTATTGACTGCTTCCATTGGGATGTCTTGAAGTACAGAAGCCATGCTGTTCAGAAATATTTCTGTCCCTAGTAGTGAATATTTCCACTCCTTATGATACTAAGTATATGTGTGACTAAAGGTGGCTAATCAAATGTAAGCAAAACAAAACAATTCTCAAATATGGGTTGGTATACCTTCTCCAAAATGTTTGAGAACAGAAGGGTTTCAATCATTTGTAAAACTTCTTCAGTTCAACAGCCATATTCCAAAAATACCTAATTAGTTTATTATACACGGACCAGTTCAGATTCCAGAAGGCATTCTTGTTCCACATTATAGTGATCTCTTTTAATTTCAAACATAAAAAGTGACCATACAGAATCTGCAACTAACATGCCTCTCAATCTTCCACTATCTTCCACAGGCCAAATCTGAGTACCCCTCCCCTCTGGCTTTCTTCCCTCCCTTTTTTCCTGGAAGTAGAGAAGTAAAAGATGGTATTAAGAATGAAATCCAGTCTAAAGCATGCCATACAAGCTCCTTTACTACTGAGTTACATACACCCTTCCCCATGAGCCACTGCTAATTCTGTTCGGTCTCTTTTCCAGTGAATTCCCCACCAATCTCTAAAGCTTTGCCTTTACAATAGGTATCCAATCAAAGACCTTCTCTCACCATTACTGCAACTAGCCTGAGAAACTGTGATTGTTTCTAACTGGTTCCAGTCTCATTCTGACACAGGTCCTTACGGCCCTAATGTGTCTGCTTTTGCCCAACACAACGTCATCTTCTTCCTAAAGACAGGACAATCACAAATCTGAATCTGCCTGTTTCCCCCAATAGGGCATAGTGACAAGTCTTGTTTTCAGTCCTTTTGCCTCATCCATCCTTTCTAACCACCCTGGTCTCTACTTAAATGCTCTTTAGACGGCTCTTTCCCTTACCTTCCCTAACCTCTCCATAGTCCCCACTCAGCTTATATGCCAAGTTGTCAACGTGTTGCTGTAAACTTATTCACATTGTCTGATCTGCAAACAACAGTCTCTTACATATCTTATTTGGTCACAATCTAACCCTTAAGTCAGTAGGGGATACTAGTGATAAAACTCAGATGGGTTCTTGGTTCCAGTGTGTTTGGGAGAGTCTCCTGCAATGCAAATAGGCTCATGTATGGTTAAGAGGAGCTAAAAATGCATCTTTTCTGTTACTCCCTCTCCTTTGGGAGGTTTCAAAGCCATGTTTTTAAGAAGGCACCTCCTCACTGTTTTCTGTGATGCTCTAAGACGGAGAATGGCAAATTTTTCTCAAAATCAAATCAGTATTTCAGAATCCCCAAGACCCATGATTCTACTTCTATCCAAAAATCAGCTAGGACAGTATGTAAACATATTTGGGCATAAGGCTCAAGGTATGGCTTAAAGGCAAAGTGGTTGGTTACCACCCCTAGCATTCCCAGCACTACAAAAATAATCGTACAAAAAAATGGGAATGGGTACATCCCAATTAAACTGTATTCATCAGGCAGCTGACCAGAGTGTTGACTAGTTTTCTGGGGTTTTTGTTTTTTATTGTGACAGGGAAGCCTCAACTGAGAAAATGCCCTCAAATGACCTCTAGGGAAGCTTGTTCCAAATTTTCTTGGTTGACCTTTGTAATGGAAGGGCCCAGTTTACTGAGTACAATGCCCCTCCTGGGCAGACAGACAACCCTGACTGCTGTAAGCTAGCATGAGGAGGAAGCCACAGGGAGCAGGCCAGGAAGTGGTGTTTCTGTAAGGCTTCTGCCTCAGTTCCTACCTCCAGGTGCCTGCCTGTGTTTCTGTGCACACCCCACAATGGCCCAGGACCTGGGATACAGAAGCCAAACAAATCTTCTCCAGAAGTTGCCTTTGTTCATCACAACAATAGTAACCAACAGAGGAAACAAGCCTGCAACAAGTCAACCAACCAGCAACCCATAAATGATCTTTCTGACACTTAGTAACCCATGAACACACTTGCCCTAAAGATTTGCATCTTGGTCTTGTGAGAAGGGTCTTATCTCTCTCAACAGTGGCTGTTCTAACTAGCCTTAGACTCTTAGGAGTTTGCTATTTCCATATGCTTAATGTAGTAAGTCTATCAAACTTTTACTGTTGAAAATATGACTTCTATGATGTGGCTGCATCTTCATTGTGAACACTGTGTTTACCCTGCTTTATTTTCTTTTTGTGTTCTTATTACCATCCAAGATTTCATTACTTTCTTTCAGAGAGCTTCACTTAGAAAACATCAATAAAAATAAAAGCTCTTCTTTGTCAATAAGAATTTCTACCTAGCTTTCATAAACCCTTTTCTGTATCAAGTTTCTCAATTTGTTTCCATGTTAAATGTGCTCCCTTTGGGCCAGTGTTACATTAAAACATCTTCAGGGGTCTAAAGATTTTATCTCTGTCTTAGATTATGTTTACTAAAGCAAAAAAAAAAAAAAAAGCTTTGTAAAACTCCAAAATACCATAAAGGAAACTTTGTTGAGAAGACTAAAAATACATTTAAAAAAAAAATAGTCTGGATATAATACCTACTACTCTGACTTGATAACTCATTCAGTATAATTTTCATAGCTCAAGCTATCATATTTTTGTATTTAAGGATAACGAGAATATTCTTTTTTCAATTTTGTCACATAACAAATTTCTAGGAAAAGTGAACTTATATAGACCTCTAGGACTATTAAGTCAAGCTTTCCAGAATACAGGTGAAAAGGTTTCTTTCTTTGGTTTATACTCAAGCTAAAGGAGTATGTGATTTTCTACCACTGTAGAACATAGGGATGCATAAAAGTTTGCTTAGTTCCCAGAGCTTCTGCTTTTAAAAGGCCTTAAAGTGATAGCCACTGAGCCAGTATAAATGCTAAAAATCACGTCTATAATTAAATACAAATTTAAAGGAAGCTAGGCAGGCAAACAGAAACTTTTAGAAGACCACAGTAGGGCTGTAGAGAAAGCTCAGCAGCTAAGAGAGAGTCACTGCTCAGAGAGAACCCCAGTTAGGTTCCTACCACTCATGTGGGTAGGCTCCTAACAGTCCAAAGTCCAAGACTTGGAAGTCTGGCTCGCTCTCTCTTGCCCTCATTCAAATATGCACACACAGACAAGGACACAATTAAAATCTTTTTTTAAAAGAGAAAAAAAAAAAAAGACTTATTTTGGTTTTCCATCAACATCGGCTTAAAGTGGACCTTTCAGTATTGGCATCCCAAATAGTATTCCATCCGGGGTGTTCAACCTTTGACAATACAATAAATATGACTTTGTCATCTACAAATGTTCTGGGCCACTTCATATCTACCTCAGAACACCTGTTACTCCATTCCAATCAAACCCATTACATTTTAAATGTAACAGTTTCAGTGACTCAAACATTAAGGCACCAACTGTGTGTCTAGAACCAATACCCCACTGAGTTTACACTTTGACTGTCCTATTGGTGTATTAGAAATGGGCAGTTAAAAATATAAACTGAGACTTAATACGATAAATGAAAGCAATTAAGTAGCTTATTTCATTTACAATTAATAAGATTTCACATTTAGTGGTCTGGCAAGATGGTTCAGCTGGTAAGAGCACTGACTGCTCCTCTAAAGGTCCTGAGTTCAAATCCCAGCAACCAGATGGTGGCTCACAACCACCTGTAATGAGATCTGACTCCTACTTCTGGTGCATCTGTAGTCAGCTACAGTGTACTTATGTACAATAATAAATAAATCTTTGGGTCAGAGCAGGCAGGACTCCGCTAGTGGAGTTGACTGTAGCAAGTGGGGTTGACTGGAGCGTGGAGCAGAGGTCCTAAAAATTCAATTCCCAGCTGGGTGGTGGTGGCGCACGCCTTTAATCCCAGCACTTGGGAGGCAGAGACAGGAGGATTTCTGAATTTGAGGCCAGCCTGGTCTACAGAGTGAGTTCCAGGACAGCCAAGGCTACACAGAGAAACCCTGTCTCGAAAAAACAACAACAACAAAAAAATTCAATTCCCAACAACCACATGAAGGTTCACAACCATCTGTACAGCTACAGTGTACTCACATACATAAAATAACCAAATAAACAAATCTTAGAAAAGATTTCACGCTTATGCACTAGTTTAAATTCTCCACAGTCCATAACGATCAAAAGCAAGAAAGTTATAAAAATGTTTTGGCTAATTTGAAGTTATCAGGCCACTTATACAATACCGTTTAATTAGAACCAATCGCCAATACATTTGTGTAGAACTTTTAGACAGTACAAATAAACGGCTTTTTTCCAAGCTTAAGAAATTCAATAAACTCAGCTTGGCTGGGGAAAAGAATATATTTCAGTCCGGTTTCTAATGTGAAAAGACAGCTGAGAAGCAGTCTGGACTGATCCAGCCTTGTCAACCTTTAATCCTCTGACTGATGAAAAGCATGAGCCGTCTGTTTATTTTAAGTTCATGCTGGTAGCTGCCTTTCTTATTTTCACGTCTTTGGACCAATGTATCAAATTAATCAATTGCTTAGTCTACACAACCAGCAGGGGGTGGGGGTGGGGCACCCGTGTGACAGTACACACAATAATTAAATACTAGAAAGAAAAATTTTAAAAATTGGCACTAATACTCAGCAAAATTCAGTGACATAGTTGTCCAAATATCAGGTATATTCTATTGCTGTTATCTATTAAAAGCACGCAAGGGTAAAAACTTGTTTTAACAACAGAAAAGAACACAAAAGCAACGGAGGAGATAACATTTATTTGACATATAGCTAGGTATTTCCCACTTACTCATCTCAAAAACTGTGAACATGAAAATACCCCGAAAAAGTCATCAACTCCAGTAAGAGGAACCGATCCCCTTCATGAAGTGATTTGAACAATCCAAGAATTGCGCGTCCAGTAAAGCAAAGACACAAGTGATGTAAATAATCACTCTGCAAAGAATCTTTGTGTGGAACTGGGGGGAGGGAGGGTCTTGGGTCACCTAGGCAACGCATCCATCTAACGCATAACTTAGACCAGGCAAGATACCGGGCTTGATTAAGGTCATCTTTATTTATAAGGAGACTCTGGGTCAAACTGATCAAGGCAACCACATACCACTCTGGCAGCAACTATTCTGTGAAATTTAACGACTCGTTTTTTAACTCCGAGTCGCTAAGTTACTAAGCACGGTCTATAGGCACTTTTACTAGAATAATCATTTTAAAGAAGCGATTAAACAAACAAATGACCCAGCCTTCAAACAATACCTGGGGAATTTCTATGTTAAAACTACATAAATAAAATAAATAGATAAAATTAAAAAGCTCGCGGGAAGAGCGGTCTGGGTGTGCACATTTTCCCATTATCATCATAAAAGATCCCCGTGGCTGGGGCAAGCAATCCCTGCCGGAGGTGATTTCTTTCGATAAGCCCCGGGCTCGCCCTCTAGCCCTCTAGCCCGCCCGGGGCTCCGCGACCTCCGCGCCCCGTGGCGAGCAGACGACGGAGGATGAGTGTGCAAATCGCGCGGCCCGGGGCCGGTTCCGAGCTCCCGGGACCGGCGGGACCGTTACCAGGGCGCCCCTCCCCCACGGCGGGCGCGCGGCCGGAGGCGAACGGAGCCTGCGGGGCTCGGCTCACCGCGCACACAAAGCCGGGGGTCTGTCCGCGCGGGGTGGGGGAGGCCGCGCGCCGCCGCAGGCCGCGGGAGCCGCCGAGCCTAGCCCAGCCCAGCCCAGCCCAGCCCAGCCCAGCGGAGCCGAGCCGAGCCGAGCCGAGCCGAGCCGAGTCGGTTCGACAAGGGGGACCCGAGGCCACCGCGTCCCCGACTGTACCTGGCTCCAGGTGATGAACTCGTTGGTGTGGGTTTCCTCCACCAGCGTCCACAGCTTGCTGAGGAAAGCCGGCACGTTGGAACTCTGCTTCATTGTTAGCCGGGCGCAGGGATTCCGAATTCTACTCCCGAACGTGGAGGTCGCGGCAGCGGCGGCGGCGGCGGCGGCAGCGACGGCGGCGGCGGCAGCAGCAGCGGCAGGGGCAGCAGCTGCTGCTCCCGGGGAACGCACAGCACGCAGGCGCGGCGGGTCTCGGGCTCCGCCCCCTCGGCGCCGCGGGGCGCGCGGGGAAGGCGGAGAGACCCCGCGGCCGCACGTGATGGACAAGGCTTCGCGCTCCACCCCCGCGCTCCTGCTCCCGCGCCCGGCTTCTGCGAGTCCAATCCGAGGCATCGGGGGCACCACGGAGCAAAGCGATTGGCTGCTGCCGCGAGGAGGGGTGGGTCCAGGAGTGGTCCAGCCTTCTCTGTTACCTTTTAGGCAGGCCTCTCTGTTAAGGCACTGATATTGGGTCCAGAGAAACCTTGTTTAGTGGATTCACATGGGACGGGTTTGGGTGCACGGGCTGTGGCTGGCAGAGTGCAGAAACGCCCAAGGCCGGTTGACTCATAAGTTTGGCCGGCGAAGAGTAATTTGCTCGAGTCTAAAGAAAGGAATACATCACGTGGGGCAGGGAGCTGCTTGCTAGCAGATAGGCTAGGCCCCTGGTTTAAATTGTCTTAAAGATAATGAGCATTTTTTTAAAATACATTTTTCATGGGAGAAAATGACTCATTTAAAGACACTTTTGTCAAAACCTGAAGCATCAATAATAGCTCCCTATTTGCGCAGTACTTGCTATTATCTAGACTATAAGAAGCCAGCATCTGTTAAGAGCAACTTACATGCTTTTCTCAATTCAGCAAGCATCAGGTGCCTGCCATAAACCCAGTTCAAAAGCAACAAGTCTAGTTTTAGAGTATCCGAGTCAAAATGACTGTTCTGCATGCACCTCACAGAGGTTTTCTCTGGCAAAATGTGATTTGGAACAGCTTCTTTAGCGCCATTTCCCATTCAGTGACAACGAGTCTTTCTACCCATGAAGAGTACCTATAATAATGTGGACCTCTGAAAAAAAAAGATTTTTTTGTAACTTTTTTTTTGTTTTATTTGTTACTTTATAGCAGATCATAGTGTCTTGATTCTGTAAGTCATGCCCTCTGGAGGCTGAGGTAGAACTGTGGAGCAGCGGAGGCCAGCTTGGGTTAAGTAGTAAGCTCCAGGTAATCCTGGGCTAATGAAAGAACCACATACACACCCACCCACACACACACACACATATACACGCGTGTATATGTACACCTTTTTCAGTAAGCATATACTGAACATAGTCATATACAGCACTGTTTGCTACATAAAAAATCAGATATATGATGGGGTAATTGTGATTAAAAAAAAAGACTAATATTTGGTGAGGTCTTATCTGACAAGGGCTTTACATGTCTTATCATATATAATCCTCACAGCAACCCAAAGAGGAGGCTTCAAAGGGTCTGATTCAGGTTGGGACAAATTCTGTTCAACCAATTACACCAAGCTAATATCGGAACCAACTCTGTAGCCAGATTCCCAAAGTGAGTTGGCTAGAAAGTTTCCAACCACATTCCAATGCGATGATGTGTTGCTTTAACCTCAGTTTGGGAATATTTTTCAGTCCCAGAGCCTCACAGATAAAATGGCAGTGAAAATCCTGCTATTCTTCCGTGACAAGGTCAAGCCCTAAGAAAGTGTTTCTGATCCATCACTGCACGCTTACAAACATGTTTTTGAAACACAAATCTTAACAGCCACTTCCAGACGGGAAACCACCCAGTGGTGTTCCATGCTTCCAGAACAAGTCCTGTCCTGGTAAAATGGCACAGATCTTTTGTGATCCCATTATCATCCTTCAGTCCACTCACTGTCGATCTCTGTTCATGTCTTTGTCACCCTTGATAGCTGTACTGCAGGTAACTATTCATATTCTTTCATGTCTCTATAAAATTCTGGCATGCTGTTAGCTCCGTCATGTTCTCAGCCTGCAGGGTCAAGCAGAATTCCACACAGAATTTATGACAACTCTTCTTGGTTGTCGACTTGACTACATCTGGAATTTAGTAAAAACCCCGAGTGGCTGGATACACTAATGAGGGTGTCTTCTTGATTGAATAATCCAAAGTAGAAAGATGCACCCTAAATTCAGATCTTTTGAAGCAGGAAGGTCCAGCTTAAATCTGGGCCAAAACTTTTGCCGGCAGCCTGAATAGAATATGAAAGAAGGAAGCCCTTGCTGGTTTCCCTGCTTGTTCTTGCTTTGGCTAGCAACTTCATGCCTTGGATTCCAAAATCAGCTGAAGAACAGCTAAGACATTCAGCTTCAAGAACTGAAGAACTAATGAATTCCTGGACTCCACAGAGGTAGATAGATATTGTTGGACTTGCCTTGTAAGCCACTCTAATTAATCCCATGTGTATGCTTGTGTGTATAATATATACATGAATATACATAAATCATACATAATATATAATGTATATATATACATGGTGATGTATATAAAATATATAAATGAATATATGTATTCATTTCATCAATTCTATTTCTCTAGAGAACCCTCACTAATACAGAATACGTATTTCTGTAAAACCTTCCTTAATGCTGTATTATCCCATTTAACTAATGGCACTTTTTTGTTCATCTACTTTCTATGCTAGATTATAAGAACGTATTGGATTTATACTAGATTATGAAAATATTTAATAGAGACATATTGTCTGTAATGCCTGTGTATATAATATTTGTTAAATAAATCAATGAATACTCAAGCATACTAATGCTAACCATCTGCTTAGTCTTCCATGACCTCTAACTCTGGATTAGTTGTTCCTCCTGTGGGCTCCCATAGCTTGTGGAAGCATAGCTCTGGCTTCATAAAGTTTATCATACTGCAGTTGCTCATTTACTCCCCAGCACCCTCATTAGTCTGGTAGACTACTTCCCTTGTGCACCCCAGGTATTTAGCACTAAACACAGTGCTAATAACATAGAAACTGCTCGATAAATATCTATCACATGAATAATTTCAGCTTTAAAAAAGTCATTTGGATAAGATGTAGTCTACCTAATCACCAGAAAAGCCCTTTTAATTTACTGTCAGTCAGTACAAATATTTTTGTTGACTAAGGAAGAAATGGAGGGGGTGGCTAAGATTAGTTCAAATTGGAGTTATATGGCTAAGAGCTATTAGCACTGAGAAAACATCAGATTCTTGAAAAGGCGACATAATAATGGAACGTCATTGAAACTTAGGTTTGAGGTCATCTGTGACATCAAAACAATGCCAATAGCAAAATGCTTAAGCACCCTTAGGGAGGTATTTCTGCAAGTGGAGAACTCAAAAGAAGACTAGAAAAGTTCACTAAAAATTTTTCAAGAAGGCTGATGCCTCACTTTGCTTTCTATCGCTGTGATAGAACGTCACAACCCAAAGGCAACGATGGGAGAAAATAGTTTATTTCAACTTACAGCTGTAGTCCGTCATGAAGTGTAGTCAGGGCAGGAGCTCAGTGCAGGAACCCAGAGGCTGGAACAGAAGTACAAGCCATGGAGGAATGCTGCTAACTGGCTTGCTCCTCATAGCTTGTTCAACCTGCTTTCTTAGAGAACCCAGGACCACCTGTTCAGAGGTGAGACTTTACCCAGTGAGCTGGGGCCTCCCACATTAATCATTAGTCAAGGAAATACCCTACAGACATGTCTACAGGTGAGTCCGATGGAGGAATTCTTTTCAGCCAATAATTCCTCTTCCCTGTTCATTCTAACTTGTGTCAAGTTGTCACAAAAACTAACCAGGGTGATTGGCCCCTTGTCAATTTGGCACATCAGCACCACTCTGTCAGATAGTAATCTCTCCTTTTTTTATTTATCCCTAAGATCCCATGTCCATATCAATATAATAATATAAACATCCCAACTTTTAAAAGTCCCATAGTGTTTAAAAAATTCAAACATTTTAAAAGTTCAATCTCTTTAAAACATTCGAGGTTTATTAATTGTGGGTGGCCTGAAAATCAAAAAGAAGTTAGATATCCTATTTCAAGAGGGGAAAAAAAATCGAAGTCCAGTTACAATCAAATTAAAGTAAAATCAAGTTTCAGTGGTATAAATCAAATCCTATAGCTCAATGTCTTGCACCTAGGCAAGAGCCTGGCAGCTCCACCTCTCAGGGCTTGCTATTCACAGAGCATGCAACTTCTCTTGTAACGTAGGCCAACCGCATTCGACACTTGCTGCTTTTCTTGGCAATTATCCATGGCCCTGCCATCTCCAGTATGTTTGGGTCTCCACTGCACCTGAGCTGAACCTTCACTAATTAGTCTTTCCTGGGTCCTCTCCAAGGACTCTAAACCTGCCACAGGCTGCCAAGCCTCAGCTCCACTCTCTGACCCACTAAGTCCTGGGGTTGCCACGCCAACTGAGGCTGCACCTTCACCAGTGCCCTCCTCCTGGCCTCTCACAGTGCCAAGCCTCAGCTACTCTCCAGGATTCCTACATGTCTTCAAAAGCAGGGTCACCCGGGAGACTTTCACGCAGTACCAAATCCACCTGACAGCATGAGCTGCAGCCTTGGTCCTCTCTGGACCACAGCTTCTCTGTGCTGACCAGGAGAAAATAGTTCCCGAAAACTCAGCTTCAGTGCTGCTGGTATCTTCTTAATCATACAGCTGACTTAACCCCTGCTAACCTGACTCATGTGTTCCAAGAAAGTTTCACTTCAGTGCTATTGGTCTTTTCCTAATCCCAGCTGATTCTTTAGCTCCAGATGACAACACCAGATTCTTAATACAAAACATCACAAGAATGGCTCCTATAGAAAACTTTGAGGGACTCTCAAATTTCACTCTGAAGTGTCCGAAGCCAGGCCTCCATTGTCTCCAAGACAATGCCCTGTTCTCAAAGTTATCTTCCAAGAGTCTACAACAGCTCATTAATCCCTAAACACTCATGCACTCATTGTTTTACAACCCTCCCCTCAATAACACAGCCAGATCTGTGAAGTCATCCCCTGCTCTTGGCATTTTTGTCTTCATTTGCTTTCTACTGCTATGTTTAAACATCATGACCCAAAACAACTTCAGGAGGAAAGGGTTTTACTTCAACTTCTGGTTGTAGTCCATCCTAAAAAAAGATGCGAGGGCAGGAGTTTCAAAGCAAGAACCTGGAAACAGGAACTGAAGCCAGGGCCATGGAGAAGTCTTGTTTACTCGTTTGCTCCCTTGGCGTGCTCAGTCAGTTTTTTTATATAGCTTAGCCCAGGAGTAACACTGCGATTAGTAAGCTAGACCCTTCCACATAATCAAATTAATATGGTTATTGATCAGTAAAATACCCTACAGGCAATCTGAGGCAGGCATTAACTGAGGTTCTTCTCAGATTCAAGGTGACCAAAGAACTAAGTAGCAGAGCTGAACAACGTCCTTTTACAAAAGGCCACAACGTGTCTGTGACACACAGGTGCGGTAGGGAGTGTGTTAGTGTGGCTTGCAGCAGACATGGGTTTAGAGTGCCATATTGTGTTGAGTGTGCTAGAATCCAGCCGACTTTCCAGTTGGAGCAGTGATATACTCTAGGCTTATGCAGGGCGTATCTTAAGTACTGAAAGTCCTATGTCCCCAAAACCAACCAAGATGGTTAGTCACTTTGGCTCTGATCTCTTCCAGTTATTGATGGTGGACAGAAAGCAAAATTTGGCAAGTTAAGCATCTAGTACGGATAGATGATATTAACACTTTAACACGGGCTGCCAGAGTCCCCTGGGAGGAGAGAACATCAACTGAGAAACGCCTCCATCACATTGGCCCATGGGCATGTCTGTCAGGCATATTCTTGATTACTGCTTGGTTTAGGATGGACCAGCCCACTGTGAACAGGGCCAGCCCTGGGCAGGGAGTTCTGGGCTTTATAGGGAAGTTAGCTGAGGAGGCTAAAGGAAGCAAAGCAAAGCAATAAGCTGCATTCCTCCGTGGCTACTCTGCTTCACTTCCTTTAATGACCAACTGCAACCTGTAATCCACATAAACCCTTTCCAACCCTGAGTAGTTTTAGGTGATAGTGTTTATCGCAGGAACAGAAACCTAAGTAGAACACAGGCTTTAGCCTTTTTGGAAACAGAGGGGTGGTGCTCGTTGACAGACACTTCTGTGGGCTGCAGATACATAGATGAAATCTCTGTGTCCTACTTAAAGTACTGATAGAGGTTTGCTGATTAGAAAGAGAACATGTCCAGACACGTGAAAGGCCTCAAGAAAAGGTAGTTAGCCTCAAGAAAAGGAAGTTAGATGGTAAGTAAATGACTTGAAATCTAAGCCTTCTGTTATTTTCACCAGAATAGAATCAGACTAAGACTACAATTTCCATTCCTCATCTTTCCAGTTGAAGGTGCAGGTGAAGATAAAGGAATTTGTAGTTCATCTTCCTAAATATTAGGATTTAAGTGATCTTTTATTCCAAATAATCTTGTCACAGATATCTCTGAAAACAGAGCTATGTGAACCACTACAGATATTAAATGATTTATGTATGGATTGAGCTTGAAGTCTACTCTTAATTTCAATACTAGATTAAAATGTAAATATTGGCTTTTGGAAGACACAATTATTCTTGTGGATATGTCATGATCTGAGAGGTGTTTCCTGGAGGGTTACATTGATGGGAACCTGATGTGTTGGAGCGGCGGGTCGCGTCAGAACATACCACACTAGGCCCAAACAGTTCCAAGTGTAAGAGGTTTAATTGGGGGGGCGGGTAGTGGCACGGAAAGAGAGGAGAGAGAGAGAGAGAGAGAGAGAGAGAGAGAGAGAGAGAGAGAGAGAGAGAGAGAGAGAGAGAGAGAGAAAGAGAGAGAGAGAGGGAGAGAGGGAGGAAATGTTCCCCGTGTATATATACATATGGGTTGTGATGTAGCAGCCACAGGTAAAGGTGGGAGGTGAGCCCAATGGATTCTGGGAATATGGTGGCTGTTGCCCTGGCAACAGGTCTGTGGACCCACCCATGTATCGCCACAGGCTTTGGATGTCCTGATGCTAACAGAACCTGTCTAACACTCTGCTGTTTAGCCATAATGGCAACCATCAAATCAGAGTTTGATACTGTGTTAATCATGACCTTGTAGGACATGAGAAATAATCACTGATGGATAGCAGAAATCTTAAGGTTTATACCTCTGTGGTAGCTGTTACAGTTACTTGAATTTGCTATAAAATGCCACTTAAATAATATTGTGGGGAGGGAAAAGGGTTTTTTGCCCCCCACCCCCCGGAGGGGAAACCGGGAAAAGGGATATCCCTTGAAATGTAAATTAAAAAATTAATAAAAAATAAAAAATTAAAAATATAATAATATTGTGGAGTGTAATAGCTCATTGTAAACTGTACTCTAGTGTAAGTTAAGACTTGAAATGTTGTAATGATGAATGCATACTTTTCTGTCAGTTAACTAGCGTTAACAAGATGGCTCAAATACCTACCGTATGAACGCTTATCTTTTTTATTTTTTTAAAGAACATCAGAAGTTTTGTTACTTCAGATGATGGATGTAGAAAAATGAACTTTTATTTTTTGTTAGTCCAAATAAAGTTCAAAGTATTCATATCAACTAAAACCAGTGTTTTCTTTTGAATTGCTGGCCCAGTAGGGAGTCTAACGTCTTGAGTGACAACCTATGACCTTGTGAAGATAGCCACACATTTGGGTTGTTGCAGGAAATATTAAAAAGACCAGCAGGCTTCACACGCTACTGCGAGCAACACTGCAGCAGGCGTGGTCCTGGGCCCTCTGCCTCTAGACCAGCCCTGTTAGCATCCAAAGCCTGTGGCGACTCGTGGGGCGGGTCTCAGAGACCTGTTGCCAGAGCAACAGCCGCCATATTCCCAGAATCCATTGGGCTCACCTCCCTCCTTTACCTGCCCCCCCCCCCACACACACACGGGGAACATTTCTCCATCTTGCTCTCCTTCTCCCTCCTCTCTTTCCGCGCCACTACCCACTCTCTCCCTCTCAATTAAACCTCTAACACGTGGAACTGTTTGGGCCTAATGTGTGGTATGTTCTGACGTGACCAGCCGTTCTAATACTTCAAGCCCCATCTGCAACCAACCGCAACATCCCCCATGTGATTTAGTTTGCTGTCTCAATACAATACTGCCCGTACCTTTTCAGCCATAATCACCCTGTGGTCGTGGTCCCACCTTCCACTGATCCAGTAAAACAAAACTCTAGAAGCTTATAATTAACAAGTCAGATGTATATATCGATAAATTCTCAATTCACAAATTAATAATTTCAGAGCCGATTGATAATGATACAAGCTGCTCACCTATACCAGACAAGTTATCCAAATTACTCTATCCCTATATAATATTCATAACTACCTGTGGTTATTTAAAACCACACGGGATCAGCATCTTCTTCCTGTCTGTCCATCTCTATCTTGGCTTCTCCTCTCTCTCTCCTGTCCTCTCTGCCTCCCCTTTCCCTGTCTAATCACAGGCCTCCTGCTGCACTAATATTTAAGCAGATTGGACAGGGGAAGTCCTGCCACATTGGGCTCTCTTAAGTTCTGCTGAGAGAATTGAGTGGCCTGAGGCCAAAGGAAAACATAGAGGGCTACACACCATTCTTAGAGCACTTAAAGTACAGGAATCAAATTAACCAATTGTTCAATTAAATACCTTGTTGGATATTCATAAAAACAGATTAAAAGATGCATAGAGGTTTTCTAAGATCAGTTTACAAGGTGAGTACATGGTTCAGTGATAAGAACATCTGCCTGATTTCCAACCCCAGGTATTATTGTCTGATGTTTTAGGGTGGTTTTTAAAAGTGACTACTCACATAAAGACTGTGTGTGTGTGTGTGTGTGTGTGTGTGTGTGTGTGTGTGTATGTGTGTGTGTGTTTTATTTATTTATTTATCTATTTATTTATTTTGAGACAGGATTTTTCTATGTAGCTCTTGTTGGTCTGGAACTCATTACGTAGAACAAGCTGGCCTGGAACTTGTGATTTTTTACCTGAGCTTCCTAGGTGCTGGCATTATGGGCATTCTCCACCATACCTGTCTGTGATCTATGTAATTACAACTATATAATTTTAGTTATATAACTATAGCCTATAGTTATATAATTATTGTTCTACAGTCATAGGATTACAATTGTTATAAATCTTTATTTCAGTACAGCCACTGGTTGGTTTTTCCTTATTAAAATTAACACAGAACTGGTGTTTTGTTGGCTATCTTGATCAAATTATTAAAAATTCAGTATTTTCAAAGCACAAAAAAGTAAAAACATCATCTTAAAATATAAAAGTAAATATTGAACATTGAAAATTACAAAGTTCATGTGAATAAAAATCCAGATTATAAAATTTCAAACTAAATATAAATAAGATAAATAGCTTCAAACCTTAAAATAAAATTTACATAAAATTGATATTTTAAACTTAATGTTTTGAGAACATAATCAAATTTTATTAAATATTTGAAGAAGTGAATTCTTTCCTTATAGTGAAACCACTCTGACACCTGCAGATTGCATAGCCTGTAACTTTTACAGTCAAGGCATTTGAGACTCAAAAATTTTCCTGGAGTCCTCCATTACTGGAGTGGTACGGAGTATTTCAGGTGTTTAATACTGAGTAGTAAAAGACATCCATTTGCTTATTAATACATTTTAAAGTTTTATTAAGTGATTTGTTAATTGTTCATATGTGGCTTTGATATTCTCTAAATCCTGGCAGAGACCCAATTTTCCAGAATATGAAGGTATAATCATCCTATTTCTATTGATCTAATAAAACACCATGAACCAAGAATATGCACAGAATAAAGAGTATCCTTGAGTTTACTGTTCTAGAAAGATAGGACTTCATGATGACAGAGCGAGTGGCAGCTAGAGTTGTAATCTGAGGGCTTGTTACATCTTGCTCTACATAGGGAGGGAGCACACTGTGAATAGTGCAACACTTTGAAACCTCTAAGTTTGTCCCTGGTGATGTGCTTTCTCTAGCACCCTCTAAACTTACCCAAACAATGCCACCAGCTGGAAACTAAGTATTCAAATACTGGAGACCATGGAGGTCATACCACCATAGGAGGTAGTAGTGCTGTTTCGCCTGCTGTCCTTCATCTTGGAAAAACACCTACAGTGACTGTGGTGTCTCCTAGGCAGCACACTTCATCAGGTTCATATAAACATGGTAAATGACTTTTTATGTCCTCTGGCTGACTCATCTTTGTATGTGTGGAAGAATTCCATCTGAGATTTATGTGCCTGGTAACATTCCACATTATCCTAAGATTGTGGAGGAACAACTGGACCTTTTTCCTACCAGTAATTCTTTGGGAGTGACCAAAAATTATCCAGTCATTGTTAATAATGAAATTAGTTGAGTTTCATTCTTCTGAGTGGAAACGTGACAAGAGTTTTCTAAAGTAGTGGAACAGAATAGCGTCGTCTTTCAACTATGAGTTCAGTGAGGGAGCTGCATTTCAGCGCTGGCTTGTGAAGTTCATTCCATGTGACTTTGCAGCGTCTCTTAATGATTAGAAATATATTCCAAGATCTTACCAGGCAGCACTTAAGGCAGCTTTACTGTGTGATGAATTTCCATTGTTTCCATATAGATTATGTATTACATATTTTCTTGATGTACTAGAACAGCTACTACCCATCATCAAGCATTTACACTAGGAAACTCATTTGACAACCTGGTGTCAACTTTCCAGCTTTTCTGCATCAGAGCATATATATGTTTATGTAAGTTATATAGGTTATGTATGTTTATAAACATATGTGTGTGTTTATGTATATTTATACATACACATAAAGAGTGGCTAGGGCTCTAGGCTTGTCTTGATTCCTGAGCCTTTTGCCTCAGAGCAACTGGGCCTACAAGCATGCACCACTATATCTTTCTAACCTTTTTAAGGGTTTACCTTTAACTTAATTTTAGTATAGTGAAATACTCTGTGTTCTTCTGTGGTGGTGTTTTTGTTTTTGTTTGAGACGGGGTCTCCAGGCCCCAGGCTGACCTTGATGAACTCCCTAAGTAGTTGTAGATGCCCTGGAATTACTGAATTTCCTGCCTCTGCTTCTAAGTTCTAGGTCACTGGTGTACTACCACATCCAGTTTACACTAACTGTTTTAAGTACAAGGTTTAATAGTGTTAAGTACATTCAAATTGTGCAGCAAAGCTGCAGAGCTCCTTTTATCTTGAAAACCCAAAGCTGTGGAAATCCGTACTCATGAAACAACCACTTTTCTCTTCCTACCAATTCCTGACAAAGAGCATTTTACTTTCTGTCTTTATAAATTTGGATATTCTAAACTACCTCTTCTACATAGAAACATATGTTGGGGTATATTATGTGAAGGTGTGTCTTTGTGTATTCAGTTGTCAACTCTGGGCAGAGGGCAGCTAAATGCTGGTGGGGTTCTAGTTTGTAAATATTCATTCTTCTTTAGCTGCCTAAGGCAATATCACAGTATAATATCACTTTGGTGGACATTAGTTACTCCCCATTTTTAACTATTGTAAATAGCAGGCTATGAACACTGGTGATACACAGCTAGAATGCATCAAAGATTGTCTCACTACGGATTAGTTGTAATAAAGATCCGATGGCCAATAACTGAGCAGGAAGTAGAGGGCAGAACTTCTGAGGGGGGAGGGCAAGGGGGAGGAGGAAAGGAGAGGAGGGGGAGGAAGAGGGGAAGGATGAAGGAGAGGGGAGAACAGGGAGGAAGGAGGGATAGAAGGGAAGAGAGAGAAAGGGGAGAGAGAGAGAAAGAGAGAGAGAGAGAGAGAGAGAGAGAGAGACAGAGAGAGAGAGACAGAGAGAGAGAGGTGAGAAGTCAGTCAGTGGACATGGAGGTGACAGACTAGAGCTGAGCAGAGAACTGGACCTGGCCATACGGCAGGACATAGTGCCAGGATTAGTCAGGCATGAGACTGCCCAGCAAAAGGCCTGAGCTTTAAAATATTAATAAGCCTTTGTGTCATTATTTATATCACTGGCAGTACTAGATAGTTCCACTCTAATCATACACTACTATCTTTCATCTTTCTTTCTCTTTTTTTCCTTTCTTTCCTTCTTTCTCTTTCTTTCTTTCTTTCTTTTTCTTTTTCCAAATTGCTTATTTCCTTTAGCCCAATGTTCTTAGGATTCATTTACCTTGTAGCATTGGTCAGAATTTCCATCATATTTAAAGTAGTATAATATCACTTTGGTGGACATTAGCTACTCCCCATTTTTGACTATTGTAAATAACATTCTATGAACACTGGTGAATATATGCCAGGCACACTCGTCTACTCCGGTCACATCCAAAATATCGGGGATAAAATCCTGATTAAGGATAAGAGGCAATAAGGATCCAAAAGGAGTTCTGTGCCTCCTGGATACTCAGACAGTTGCTGGTATCCCCTAACTCAGACGTGTTCCAGATCAGTCTTTCCAATCGTCAACACGCCCTCATAATTAGGTATAAAGGTACCCCAAGAAATGATTTGTGAATGGCTAAGATTGGACATTGTTTCCTGGCCAACACAATGTTACCAACATATCCTAGTTTAATACCAAGCTGTCCATAACTTGGAATTTCTCTCAAGGAATCTGCCTCGCAAGAGCTAGCAACAGAGGTCTAGCACATTCCTTAGGCTAATAGATAGTTCACAATAGTTAGAAATGTTTTGCATACTAGAGAGTAATGCAGGGCTTCCACTCAAGGACATTAGCTAGAAGTGTTAGGTCAGAACCCTAGTCATTGCCTCCAGCAAAACCATAGAATTAGTATAGGAATACCAAATTAGCCCCAGCAGGGAGGGGCACCATTGCTCTTCTGCCTGCTTCACAACTGGATTCCTGATCTTGGTCAGTAAGATCACTGACCTTGATGTGTCACCTGCCTATATGACTCTTGTCATCTGCCCTGCTTGCTGTATGCGACATAAGCCTGCTTTTCACTTGGTGCGGAAGGACTTGGACTTGGACTCGCATACAGGACTAGCACTATGGACTCGCAGAAGGACTAGAACTAGAACTTAGATGGGCTAGGACTCAGATTCATGCAATTCACATCTGGGCCCGGGGGATACAGCACCAGTTCAGAGGAGATAGCTACTGCTTTAAACCCAGTGTGTTTTAGATGGACTCAGATGTACCTCAACTATTGAGCTGCCAGATTTACCATCTCTCTTTTGCAATGACTGTAAAAGTCTGATGCCATTTCTAAGAAATACATTCAGATCCTATACTTCATGTGTCGTCTCTGCCATCATTTCTTCGCCTACGCCTTGTCGACCTGACTAGGACTCCCGTTTCTCCCGTGGGTTGAGGGAGGCCCAGATCAGCCAGCCTGTGGCAAATATATACAGCTTGCCATATTTTGTTCTCTCTTGATGGCACATGGTAGAAATTCAAGCTGACACAGCTATACTTATATTACTTATAATTAATATACTTATATTACTCCTTTTAATGATTTCATGGCATTCTGGGGTGTGACGAGCACACCACAGTCAAATGTTTTGCTACCAACGGGAATCTTTGTAATCTCAAGGCTTAGATTTATTTTGTTCTTTAATGACACTGAATATTAGAAATTTTTCTTGGACATAAGTCCTTAAATACCTATGTTTCTCTGCATTAGTGGATTTAGGGTTTTGTGCATAATTTGAATGGTAAATCTAATATTGTAGAGCAGGCAAAAACAGAATCCTGCTGATTAAAAAGTCTTCCATTTGAGGCAACAGAATGCTATTATTATATATGCTTCCAAGGATATGATGTGCCTAGCAACCAGAAATGTCAACGGCATGCTTTTATGGCAATAGCAAATGTTTAAGCTTCACAAAAAAGAATCTAATAACGAGCGTTCAGGGGAGATTTCATCACAGGCTAGAAATGAAAAAAGTACTTTAATTCTTTGTTGTTTTAATAAGATATTATTGTATTACCAATAACTAAATTTTATTACTTGTAACATTTTGGACATTGGTTATAGCAACTGACGATGTAATTTTGCATTGCTGGGGGGGCAGTTTCTTTCTGCTATAGTTTTTCATTAGGTTAATTTATAATCTTCCACATTTATCTCTTTTGGTTCCCCTCAGCTAGGAGATCAAAAGGAAGTGAACAAGTATCCATAAAGAGGTTTGTAGAATCGAGATCCAGAGGCATTTGTTCATACTCTCTTTGGTTCACCATCATTGTGTATGTGTTTGTGTGTGAAGTGTTGGAGCATGTCTTCCTACTATATGATTTACCTCCTCTAGCTCTAAAGGAATGCAAGTGAACTTCATACTCCAGGTCTGTTGTAGCCGATGCATCTGAAGTGAGGCCTACTAGGCCCGCACCCATCTCCACCCAAAATGGAAGCCTCCCTTTTTGCATCCCCTCAAACTTATAAATTGATGTATAGTTTTCTAATTTGGACTCCAGTTTCCATGCAATGTGCTAACCAGGCATCCAAACCTACCCACTTGGTTGGGCAGCTTTCTTGGCTCTTAATCATGGCCTGGTAGATGAATATAACTCGAAGATTTGAAAGGCCACTCAAAAATTAAGACTATATAAGAAACTGTAGTAAGATTCTATTGTTCCCCTTGATGGTGTCAGTTTAATGATTTATAAAATCTCTAAATCTGCAACCAACAAATCTACCTCTTACCTGAATAAAAACATGTTCTGGTTCCTGTGTCTAGCTTGAATGTAAATAAAACTGAGTATCCCAACCCAGAGTCTTCTTTTACCAGATAGATCTCTTAGTTACTGAAAGTAGGAATTACAGACTCATTTGTTTTCCCCCTTGGAAAGAATTCTTCCTTGGTAACTCAGAACGTGACTGTAGTGCAGATAAGGTCTTTAAGAGATGTAATTAAAGCAATTGAGGTAATTGTGGAAGCTCCTGATCTAATACAATTGGTATCTTCTCAAAAAGATCTTAGGAGACCAATGCAGTATAGACTGAGGGCCACTATGTGTAGACACAGAAACTGCAATAATTTCCAAAGCCACGCTAAAATATCTCTGGAGAAACCAGGTATTTGGAAAAAATGTTTAATAACAGTGGTAATTATGGTGACAGTCCAAATGCGTAAATATCAGGTGAGCCATGGAGCAGTTCAGCTACCTTTAACCTCCCTGTCACAGGTATCAGTCACTATGCCTTCTGCATGTGACAACTGGATTTTCTGGCCGTCTAGTCTCAGCTACTCTGAAGCGCAGCTCCTTCTCTGACACTGGTTATATAAGTTTACTCTTCCAAGATCTGATCTCCTGCCTCTGAAACTGCGAACAGGTGCTCCATGAGAGGTCCGCTTCCTTCAGTTAACCCAAAACGTCTGGTCGCCCCGAGAGACCTGCTGCTCTGTGTGGGAAAGCAACTCTAACAACACATTTTACTAAGATACTTGATTTCTAGTTGGCTGAATACACTGGAAGATCATTAATGTTTTCATTTTAATAACTGAAAGTTAATGAGAAAGCACTATTCTAAGTCTGTATAAAGCAAAGCATTTTCAATTATGTTAAAATTAAGGTTAATCATTCAATATTTGTTGAGTACTATAAAAACTTCAACACATTTTCATATCTAAGGGAATAACTTAGTGTTTTAGATAATGGGCCATTTTCTTCTTTGTTTTTGATTTAGTTTATTTGTTTTTCTGTTGCTGTTGTTCTAGGGCTTGAACCCATACCTTCACAGATGCTAGACAAGCACCTAACTACTGAGATGCAGCTCCAGCCCTTTTTCATTTTTCATTTTGACATAAGATTTTGCTAAATTGCTGAGGTTAGTTTTGAACTTGCCATCCTCCTGCCCGAGTACCATAAATAGCTGGGATTACAGGTCCGTACCAGTAAGCCTGGCCTAATCTCCTGCTTTTGATTTATTATTTAAAAAAAATTGCATGGCTTGGTACGATTCATTTGGAAGAATAGATAATATCAGGGCCTGTCACTCCTGTAGTTTATCTTCCTTCAAGTAAAGCCAGAGTCCTTATTTATTTATTTATTTACTTATTTACCTCATGTATGTGAGTACACTCGCTGTCTTCAGACACACAAGAAGAAGACGTTTAATCTCATTACAGATGGTTGTGAGCCACCGTGTGGTTGCTGGGAATTGAACTCAGGACCTCTGGAAGAGCAGCCAATGCTCTTAAGCACCGAGCCATCTCAGAGCCATCCATCCCTCCAGAGTCCTTTCAAGGTCTGCAAATACCCACCTGCTTTGTCTTCTCTCATTGTGTCCTGGATTTCCTGGATGTTTTGGGTTAGAAGCCTTTTGCTTTTTGCTTTTTGCATTTTGTTTGACTGTTGTGTCAATGTTTTCTATGGTATTTTCTGCCCCTGAAATTCTCTCTTCTATCTCTTGTATTCTGTTGGTGAAGCTTGAATCTATGACTCCTGATCTCCTTCCTAGATTTTCTTTCTTTTTCTCATTTTTTTAAAAAATTTTATTGCATTATAATGAGAAAAGTTACACGATTTCAATTTATCTAAATTTGTTAACATTTAAAAACATATTTTAAGTAAAT
>NW_022196909.1:14598715-14599100 GCF_008632895.1 Mastomys coucha
GTCCTCTTCTTCAAACTTGATACAAAAGTTACAAACGTCAAGCAAAGCATTCAGTCTCACTCTTTGTTTTTCCCTTAAAAGCAACCTCCCTAGTTAATTGTCTATGTTTCTTTTGGGTGTATAAATACTTTTGAAATATATAAGCTGTTCTGAAAATCATAGTATAGTGTAAAGACATGAAATAAACAATACTACTAATAGAGAAGCTGAGATAGGAGAAGCAAGATTTCAAGACCCTTATGTTGTACACAGCCAGACACTGTCACAAACAAACAAGCTGAAAGTGTATATAGATTGTACGTTGGACCTATTTCTCCAATACCAAATTAGAGAGACCATTGGATGACAATCAACAAATTTCTAATTCCTCATATTATTGGATTTC
>NW_022196909.1:14601289-14629769 GCF_008632895.1 Mastomys coucha
TTGCTATGGTGGGAGAATTGGGTTCTGATGATGGCAAGTGACATTGGTTTGTGTTGTTTATTTTCTTAAGCTTGCCCCTGGCCATCTGGTTAACTCTAGTGCTACCTGCTCTTGCTAAATCTGACTGGAGCCTGGTTGATGTCAGAACTCCTCAGAGTCAAGCTGTCTCTGTGATCCTGTGATTCTGGGATCCTAGGACCCTGGGCTTGTTAGATCACCTGGGAGTGTGGCTTTTTCTGTGTGTTGTGGGACTGGCTGCAGAGCTTGTGCCCAAGGTCTGCTTAGAACACTAACCCAGACAGACCTGAAGGAACCGGAGTCACTGGGATGGCGGAGTTCATGTGTGCCTGGTCCTATTGGTCAAAGGACTTTTTTTTACATCTGATGGCCGTGTGTTTTCTGCCTTTCGCTTTATTTACGTCGTGGATTACATATATTCACTTAATGTATGTTGAACCAACCCTGTATCTCTGGGATAGAGCCTACCTGATCATGGTGGTAGATGATCTTTTTAATATGTTCTTGGTTTCAATTTGCAAGTATTTTATTAAGAATAATTGGAATTACCTCTTTGAAAGTCCAGTAGAATTCTGTGCTCAAACCATCTGGCCTTGCACTTTTTTGTTTGTTTGTTTGTTTGTTTAGCTTGGGAAACTTTTATTTACTGCTTCCATTTCATTAGGGATTATAGGTCTGTTTAAATTACTTATCTGATCTTGATTTAATTTTATTAGGTGGTCTGTATCAAGAAAATTACCCATTTCTTTAATTTTTCCAATTTGGTGGCCTACAGACTTTTAAAGGATGTCCTTATGATTCTCAAGATTTCTCTGGTGTCTGGTATAATTCCCCCTTTCATCTCTAGTTTTTAAATTTGGATCATCTCTGTGGTGGTTTGTACAAGCTTGGCTCAGAGAGAGGCACTGTTAAGAGGTGTGGTCACTCTACTGTTGGAGTAGGTGTGTCACTATGGGCGTGGGCTTTAAGACCCTCATCCTAGCTGCCTAGAAGTCAGTCTTCCACTAGCTGCCTTCAGATGAAGATGTAGAATTCTCAGTTCTGTCGGCACCATGCCTTCCTGGACTCTTCCATGTTCCCTCCTTCATGTTAATGGACTGAACCTTTGAACCTGTAAGCCGTCCCCAATTAAATGTTGTCCTTATAAGAGTTGCCTCCGTCATGGTGACTGTCCACAGCAGTAAAACCCTAACTAAGACAATCTCTCTCTGCTCTTTAGTGAATTTGGCTGAAGGTTTGTTGGTGAATATATTTTTTAATGAAAAGCAGTGAGCAAGGGTGATACATGAAGATTTGAGAAAATGTGCACCAATAGGCAAGTGGAAGCAAGCAGAGATAAGAGCATTGCCACATGTGAGGTGGACAGTCTGTAAGAGGGGCTCCTTACAAGTCTGCAGGAATGCAAATATGTCGCTAGCCCCTTTCCCTCTCTGTGTTCGCTGGTGGTAGACTTGTAAAAGGAGCTACAGAGATGCTGAAAAAAAAAAATGCTTTCAAAATGTGTTTAAAATAAACATATATACAACCTTTTCCTAAGCACATTAGCCTTAATATAATATTTGGCAAAAATGGGCTCCCACAGACAGAGTGACATTTTCATACTCTGGAGAATGTAGAAATCTGCTGTTTCCCACGGTTATGGTATCTACATCATCCTTATGTGGTTAAGTCTGGATGTGACTGGGTTCTAGGAGGCACTGCGAAGGTTTGTGGACAGTCACTGGATGGCTTTGCCTCTTGCTCCCTCTACTGTCCATATTATGTTACTGCTGTAACCCATCAGCACGTAAAAAACAAAACAAAACAAAAACAACAAAAAAGCACAAAACACCTGTGCTAAGAAATATCAGATGCATTTCAATATCATACGTGTTAATATGGTGCTTAATCTGATTAATTCCTTATTTTTAACTTTTCCAGAATTTCATGTTCTCATGAAAGTTATGTTTAGAAGGTAATTTATGGATTTGTGCTTTCTGAGATAAAAAATTTCTCTCCTTATGCCAGTTTCCTTGTACATAATGATAAATACAAATACGTATCATGCATTTCTCTTGGAAGGTATGGTTTTACAAAAGCTACCTAGGTGATGTTCTATGCTCATGACTTATCTTCAGAAATGGGATTTCAAAATATTCTTGAAGTATGTAGATGTTTTACAAAATTTATTTCTTAAATTGAAAATTGTGGTCACCTTTGAGACACTGGGAAACAAAACTGTAATATACTTATAACATTTAATAAATTTTATTTATATGGATACTAGAGTAAAACGATGTCACATGACTGAAGGCTGAACTTTATTCAAAAATGACGGATAAGGAGCTGAAGGAATGGCTCAGATTTTAAAAGCATTCGCTGGTCTTCCAAAGGACCCAGGTTTGATTTCCAGCACCCACAGGGTGAGTTCCTAACATTGTGTAACTCCAGTTCCAACTGATCCAAGTCCTTCTTCTAGGTATTACAGGCACTAGTCTTGTGATGCACATATCTATATGTGGGTATCCACCCATATTCATACAATTGATGGTGTATATAAGTGTATAAAATACATTCAATACTGAAAATGTAAAATTTAATGTGAAACTTTATGGTTTCCGTTTCCAATGCCAATTCTAATTGTATATAAGTTCATTAAGTTGTATAGGCTTTATGTTTGGCTAATGTTTTGCAAGTGATTTTTATAATAAAGTTTGTTTTAAAATAAAATATATAAATCTTAAAAATTATAATTGACAGATGTAACAAAATAGCATTCAAAGGATGTGGGTGAGGAAAATATGGAGACAATCTGTGATACCTTCATAAAACTATAGAAAATCCAAACTTATTCCAAAACAAAAAAAAATTATTTAAAATTGCAACTCTTTAATGAAATGCAGTTAAAGAAATTTATGATAAATTAAAATTTTGGGCTGAACTTCCTCACTGTTTATGTGTTTGACAATATTTATACTTCGCTACTTTTGTATTTGGTGGACAGCTTTGCCCAATTCGGATTCCTAGGTAGAAATCATCATCCTTCAGAATTTTGAAACTATTCTTTTTTTTTTTTTTTTTTTTTACTGCAACCACGTAGTTCTTACGATTCTGATGTTTGTGTTTATTCCTTTTAGGGGAATTTACTTTCACCTGCACACTAGCAAATCACTCCCAGTTCCACTCCTCTCCACAACCTGCCTCCCACCCCATGCCTCCTTCCCTTTGCCTCTAAGAGAGTGTTCTCTCACCTATCCACTCCCGGCTCGCTCACCTCTCCAGCATCCCTGTTCACTGTGGTGTCAAGCCTCCACAGGACCAAGGGTCTTCCCTCTCATTGATGCCAGATAAGGCAGTCCTCTGCTACGTATGTAGCGGAAACCGTGGACTCACCCATGCATACTCTTTAGTTAGTGGTTTAGTCCCTGGGAGTTCTGTTGGGTCAGTTTAATTGATATTGTTGTTCTTCCTACGGTGTTGCAATCCCCTTCAGCTCCTTCAGTCCTTTCCTTAACTCTTCCATTGGGGTCCCTGGCTCAGTCAGATGGTTGCCTGTGAGTATCTGCATCTGTCTTAGTCAGGTGCTGGCAGAACCTCTCAGAGGAGAATCATACCAGGATCTTGTCTGCAAACACTTGGCATCAGTAATTGTGTAAGGGTTTGGAGTCTCCAGATAGGATGGATCCCAATAGGAGAAGTCTCTGGATGGTCTTCAGTCTTTGATCCCTTTTTTTATCCTCATGTTTCTTTTAGACAGGAACAATTCTAAGTTAAAAATTTTGAGATGGGTGGGTGGCCTCATCCCTCCACTGGTGGCCACCCTCTCCTGGAGGTGGTCTCTTCAGGGTCTATCTCCTCCCTGTTGGGTATTTTGGTTAATGTCATCTCCATTAGCCTGACAGCTGGGACTTCCTAGAGGTCCTCTCCCCCACCCGGTTTCCCACCCTCTCTGCTATTTATTTCTATTTGTTCTCTTGGCCCCCTGGACTTCTCTCCTGTCTCTTCCCACACCTGGTTCTACCCCTCTTTCCCCTCCCACTCCCCTCTCCCACCTAGGTTCCTCCCTCCCTCTGACTCCTGTGATTATTTTGTTTCTCTTTCTAAGTAAGATCCACACTTAGGCCTTCCTTTTTGTTGAGCTTCATATGGTCTGTGAGTTGTATCTTGGCTATTCTGAGTTTTTGGGCTAATATCCACTTATCAGTGAGTACATACCATGTGTGTCCTTTTGGGTCTAGGTTACCTTACTCAGGATGATATTTTCTAGTTCCATCTGTTTGCCTACAAAGTTAGTGAAGTCCTCATTTTTAATAGCTGAATACTATTCCCTTGTGTAAATATACCACATTTTCTGTATCCATTCTTCCATTGAGGGACATCTGGGTTTTTTTCTAGCTTCTGGTTATTATAAATTAGGCTGCTATGAACATAGTGGAGCACATGTCCTTGTTATATGTTGGAGCATCTTTTGGGTATATGACTAGTCGTATAGCTGAGTCTTCAGGTAGAACTATTTCCAATTTTCTGAGGAACCACCAGATTGATTTCAAAAGTGGTTGTACCAGCTTGTAATACCACCAGCAATAGAGGAGTGTTCCTCTTTCTCCACATCCTCTCCAGCATCTGTTGTCACATGAGATTTTGATCTTAGTCATTCTGATTGGTGTAAGGTGGAATCTAGGGTTGTTTTTGATTTGCATGTCCCTGATGAATAAGGATGCTGACCATTCTTTAGGTGCTTCTTGACCATTCGAGATTCCTTAGTTGAGAATTTCTAACTTGGTACCCATTTTTAATTGGATTATTTGGTTTTCTGGAGTCTAACTACTTAAATTCTTGGTATATTTTGGATATTGGATGTAGGGTTCATAAAAATATTTTCCCAACCTGTAGGTTGCCATTTTGTCCTGTTGACAGTGTCCTCTGTCTTCCAGAAGCTTTTCAGTTTAATAAGGTCTCATTTGTCAATTGTTGATCTTAGAACCTTAGCCTTTGGTGTCCTGTTCAGAAACTTTCCCCCGGTGCCAATGTGTTTGAGGCTTTCCCCCACTTTCTCTTCTATTGGATTCAGCATGTCTGGTTTTATGTGGAAGTCCTTGATCCATTTGGATTTGAGCTTTGTACAAGGAGACAAAAATCGATCAATTTGCATTCTTCTACATGCAGATTGCGTTAGACCAGCACCATTTATTGAAGATGCTTTCTTTTTTTCCATTGTATATTTTTGGCATCTTTCTCAAAGATTAAGTGTCCGTAAGTATGTGGTTTTATTTCTGGGTCTTCAATTTTATTCCCTTAATCAAAGTGTCTGTCTCTTTAACAATACCATGCAGGGTTTTTTTTTGTTGTTGTTTTGTTTTTTGTTTTTTGTTTTTGTTTTTGTTTTTTTTTTTTTTTTTTTTTTTTTTTTTTGCTATCTGAGTTTTTTATTTGTTAGTCAGAATAAAGTGACTTTATTATAAAAATAAATAAATGAAAAGATTTAGCCTTTTACAAGTGAAAAATATACTTCCATCATATAGCTCAAACCCAATGATTAACTTAAAAGGAAACATGAAACCTGGTCTTATATATTTATTAATACCATGCAGTTTTTTAATCACTGTTGCTCTGTAGTAAAGCTTGAGGTCAGGGATAGTGATTTCCCACACTGTTCTTTTATTGCTAAGGATTGTTTTCAGAGCTGGAGAGATGGCTCGGAGGTTAAGAGCACTGACTGTTCTTCCAAAGGTCCTGAGTTCAAATCCTAGCAACCACATGGTGGCTCACAACCATCCGTAATGATATCTGATGCCCTCTTCTAGTGTGTCTGAAGACAGCTACAGTATACTTACATATAATAATAAATAAATCTTAAAAAAAAAAGAATTGTTTTCACTATTCTGGGTACTTTTGTCTTTCCAGATGAATTTGAGAATTGCTCTTTCCATGTCTTTGAAGAATTGTGTTGGGATTCTGATGGGGATTGCACTGAATCTATAGGTTGCCATTGGTAGGATGGCCATTTTTACTATGTTAATTCTGCCAATCCATGAGCATGGGAGATCTCCCCATTTTCTGAGATCTTCTTTGATTTCTTTCTTGAGAGACTTGAGGTTATTGTCATACAGATCTTTCACTTGTTTGGTTAGAGTTACCTGAAGATATTTTATATTATTTGTGGCTACTGTTAAGGCAATTGTTTCCCTAATTTCTTTCTCAGCCTGTTTGTCATTTGTATAAAGGAAGGCTACTGATTTATTTGAGTTAATTTTACATCCAGCCACTTTGCTGAAGTATTTTTCAGCTGGAGAAGTTCTCTGGTAGAATTTTTAGGGTTGCTTATGTATACTATCATATCATCTGCAAACAGTGATGCCTTTATTTCTTCTTTGCCAATTTGTGTCCCCTTGATCTCTTTTTGTTGTCTTACTTCTGTAGCTAACACTTCGAGTACTATATTAAGTAGATATGGGGAGAGTGGGTATCCTTGTATTGTCCCTGATTTTAGTGGGATTGCTTCAAGTATGTCTCCATTTAATTTGATATTGGCTGTTGGTTTGCAGTAAATTGCTTTTATTATGTTTAGTATGGGCCTTGAATTCCTGATCTCTCCAATACTTTTAACATGAAGGGGTGTTGTATTTTGTCAATGCTTTTTCTTGCATCTAAAGAGATGATCATGTGATCATCCTTTGAGTTTTTTTATATAGTGGATTACAGTAATGGATTTTCCTATATTAAACCAACCTTGCATTCATGGGATGAAGCCAACTTGATCATGTTGAATGATAGTTTTGATGTGTTCCTGGATTTGGTTTGCAAGAATTTTTTTTTTTTTACTTTGTATATTGTTTATTTTAATTCTCAAAATGACTTTATCCAATATAAAGAACAACCATAGCTTTTCATTTTATAGATGAAATGCCTGCAGCTCAGAGCAGTAAAGTAACTGGCTCAAGGTCATTTAACTCTGACCAAATGGGCCCTCTCTTCCCAGGGAGGTTAACTGAGATTTTCCAGTTGTGCATCTCCAGCTTAGACCCCTTCTCTCAAACCCCGGAACCCATGTCCAGCCAATAGACTCCATGTCTGTACACTGCAGTCCCAAACACAGACTCAGTTTCCTGAAGGAGCCTATAATTTCTTCTACCACCTGGTTTCACTTTCAGCATATTTTCCTTAGGGAAGGGCATCATTACTCTTTTAGCTGCCCAATTAAAAAATATCTAAGTATCAATTTTATCACCTCAACATATGATCTCAACATACCCATATATTCTATCACCACATCATGTACATTTCTTATTCTTTCTTGTCTTCTTTTTTTTAATTAGGTGTTTTCTTTATTTATAATATCTCCTTTTCCAGGTTCCCCTCCCCCCAAAAATAAAATAAGATAAAATAAAAAACCAAAAACTAAAACAAACCCCTGTTCCTTCCTCCTTCCCTTGCTCACCACACAAAGTACAAACCACAAATCACAAGAAACTCAAGAAGAAGGAAGACTAAAGTGTGGATACTTCATTCCTTCTTAAAAGGGGGAACAAAATACCCATAGAAGGAGTTGTAGAGATTAACTATGGAGCAGAGACCGAAGGAAAGACAATCCAGAGACTGCTCCACCTGGGAATCCTTCCCATATTCAATCATCAAATCTAGACACTATTGTGGGTGCCAGCAAGTGCTGGATGACAGGAGCCTGATATAGCTGTCTCCTGAGAGGCTCTGACAGTACCCGACTAATACAGAAGTAGAGGCTCACAGCCATCCATTGGAATGAGTACAGGGTCCCCAATGAAGCAGTCAGAGAAAGGACCCAAGGAGCTGAAGGGTTTGCAGCCCCTTAGGATGAACAACTATATGAACTAACTAGTACACTCAGAGCTCCCAGTGACTAAAACACCAACCAAAGAGTACACATGGTGGGACTAATGGCTCCAGTAGCATATGTATAGCAGAGGATGGCCACATCAGTCATCAATGGGATGAGAGGCCCTTGGCCCTGTGAAGGTTCTATACCCCAGTGTAGGGGAATGTCAGGTTTGCAAGAATTTTATTGAGTATTTTTGCATCGATATTCATAAGCAAGATTGGTCTGAAGTGCTCTTTTTTGGTTGAGTCCTTGTGTGGTTTAGGTATCAGAGTAATTGTGGCTTCATAGAACAAGTTATGTAGTGTTCCTTCTCTTTCTATTTTATGGAATAGTTTGAGGAAAATTGGTATCAGGTCTTCTTTGAAGGTCTGGTAGAATTCTATACTAAATTCATCTGGCCCTGGGCTTTTTTTTTTTTTTTTGGTTGGCATGTTTTTAATAACTTCTTCTATTTCCTTGTGTGATATAGGCCTGTTTAGATAGTTTACTTGCTCTTGATATGTGGTATTTGTCTAGAAAAACAATCATTCCATCTAAATTTTCCAGTTTTGTTGAGTATAGGCTTTTATAGTATGATCTGATGATTTTTTTGAATTCCCTATATTTCTGTTGTTATATCTCCTTTTCATTTCTGATTTTGTTAATTTGGATACTGCCTCTCTGACCCTATAGTTAGTTTGGCTAGGGGTTTATCTATCTTGTTGATTCTCTCAAAAAACCAGCTTCTGATTTTGTTGATTCTTCGTATCTTTCTCTTTGTTTCCATTTGGTCGATTTCAGCCCTGAATTTTACTATTTCCTGCCTTCTACTCCTCTTGGGTGAGTTTGCTTCTTTTTGTTCTAGAGTTCTCAGGTGTGCTGTTAAGATGTTAGTGTAAGGTCTCTCCAGTTTCTTTACCAGGGCACTTAGTGCTATGAGTTTTCCTCTTAGCACTGCTTTCTTTGTGTCCCATAAGTTTGGGTATGATGTGTCACCATTTTCATTAAATTCCAGGAAGTCTTTAATTTTTTTCTTTATTTCTTCCCCGACGAAGTTATCGCTGAGTAAAGAGTTGTTCAGTTTCCACGTGTATGTGGGCTTTCTGTAGTTTTTGCTGTTATCGAAGACTGGCCTTAGGCCATGGTGATCTTATAGGATGCATGGTATTATTTCAATCTTCTTGTATTGGTTGAGGGTTGTTTTGTGACCAATTATATGGTTGATTTTGGGGAAGGTACCAAGAGGTTCTGAGAAGAAGGTATATATATATATTTTGTTTTAGGGTGAAGTGTTCTGTAGATATCTGTTACATCCATTTGGTTCATAACCTCTCTTAGTTTCACTGTGTCTCTGTTTAGTTTGTTTCAATTACCTGTCCATTGGTGAAAGTGAAGTCTCCCACTATTATTGTGTGGGGTTCAATGTGTGTTTTGAGCTTTAGTAAAGTTTCTTTTATGAATGTGGGTGCTTTTGCATTTGGGGCATAGATGTTCAGAATTGAGACTTTCTCTTGGCAGATTTTCCCCTTGATGAATATGAAGTGTCCTTCTTCATCACACTTGATAACTTTTGGTTGAAAGTCCATTTTATTGGATACTAGGATGGCAACCCCTGCCACCTAGAACCATTTGCTTGGAAAACCTTTTCCTATCCTTTTACACTGAGATACTGTCTGTTTTTGTTATTGACATGTGTTTCCTCTATGCAGCAAAATTCTGGATCTTGTTTGCCTATCCAGTCTGTTAGCTTACATCTTTAATGGGTGAGTTGAGTCCATTAATATTGAGAGATATTAAAGAGAGATGACTGTTGGTTCCTGATGTTTCTTTGTGTAGGTGGCTTTATGTGCTTGCGGCTCTCTGCTTTTGACTTTGTTCCGAGATGCTTAACATCTTGTCCTTTCTTTGGTGCAGGTACTTTCCTTGTGTTTCTTTTTAGGATCCTTTGTAGGGCTGGACTGTTTGAATTTGGTTTTGTCCTGGAATATTTTGTTTTTTCCATCTATGTTGATTGAAAGTTTTGCTGTGTATAGTAGCCTGGTCTGGCCTATATGCTTGTTCTCTTAGAGTTTTCATGACCTCTGACCAGGCTCTTCTGGATTTCATAGTCTCTGTTAAGAAGTCTAGTGCAATTCGGAGAGGTCTACTTTTGTATGCTACTTGGCCCTTTTCCCTTGCAGCGTTTAATATTCTTCCTTTATTCTGTGCGTTTAGTGTTTCGATTATTATGTGGCAAGAGGATTTTCTTTTCTGGTTCCATTTATTTGGTGTTCTATAGGATTCTTGTACTATTATGGCCATCTCTTTCCTTAGATTGGGGAAGTTTTCTTCTATGATTTTGTTGAAGACATTTTCAGGTCCTTTGAGCTGGGAATCTTTGTTCTCCATCTGTAATTCCTGACCTCTTTCCTAGGTTTTCCATTTCTAGGTTTGTCTCAATTTTTGTTTTCTTTATTGTTTCTACTTCCACTTTGGGTCACTTTATTCAATTCCTTCACCTGTTTACCTGTGTTCTCCTGTATTTCTTTCAGTGAGTTATTGATATCCTTAAAGGACTCTATTATCTTCATGAGATAGCATTTTAGGACAGATTCCTGATTTTCAGGTGTGTTGGTGTATTCAGGGCTTGCTGTGGTGGTAGAACTGTGTTCTGATGATGCCCACATATATTTACTTCTGCTGCTTATGGTCTTGCACTTGCCTCTCGCCATCTGGATATCCCTGGTGTTTGTTGGTCTGGGTGATCTGTTGCCCTGGCCACAGTGGATCTCCTGGGAGGCATTCAGACTGTTGGGTCTTCAGTGGAGCAGTCAATATGTTGTCCAACTGCTTTGAGTGCAGCAGATCCTCAACTGCTCTGAGTGCAGTGGGTCCTATAGGATGTTTCAGGATAAGGTGTCTTCATGGGAGCAGACCAGCTAAGAGTCTGCCTCAGCAGAAAGGAGTGGGTGGAAGGGGTAGAAGAGATGGAAGGGAAGTGGTGTTCAGGAGGGTGGGTGATGGGTCCCAAATTCATCAGGCTCCCAATGGCAGCTCTGGGAATCTGCAGGGAGGGTTTCTTACCAACTGCTCTGAGTGCAGCGGGTCCTCTAGGATGGGTCAGATTATGGTGTCTTCATGGGAGTAGACCAGCTAGGAGTCTGCTCCAGCAGAAAGGACCAGGTGGGTGGAACTTTCCAAGACTTTTAACAGGAAGGGGTATTGTATTTTGTCAAAGACTTTCTCAGCATCTACTGAAATGATCAACTTTCCCTTTGAGTTTGTTTATATAGTAGATTACATTGATGGTTTTCCTTATATTGAACCATCTCTACATTCAGGGGATGAAGTTTACTTGATCATGGTGAATGATGGTTCTCATGCATTCTTGAATTTGGTTTGTGAGAAATTTATTGAGTATTTTGCATAAGCAAAATTAAAGTCCAGCCTTAGTCAATGACAATTAGATAGAATTCGTGGTATTATTTCATTCTCTTTCTTTGTTAGGTCTTTGTGTGGTTTAGGTAACAGTATAAGTATGGCTTCATAGAATGAATTGGGTAGTGTTCCTTCTGTTTCTATTTTGTGGAATAGTTTAAGAGGTATTGGTATTAGCTCTTCATTGAAGGTCTGGTAGACCATCCAGCCTTGGGCTTTTTTTTTTCTTTTTTGGTTGTGAGACTTCTAATGACTGCTTCTATTTCCTTAGAAGTTATGGGGCTGCTTAGATAATTTATCTGGTCCTGATTTGACTTTGTTACCTAGTATTTGTCTAGAAAATCATCCATTTCATCTAGATTTTCCAGTTTTGCTGAGCATAGGCTTTTGTAGTAGGATCTGATGATTTTTTTGAATGTCCTCAGTTTCTGTTGTTATGTTCCCTTTTCATTTCTGATTTTGTTAATTTGGCTTATGGTTTAACTATATTTAGTTAGTTTGGCTTATGGCTTGTCTATCTTGTTGATTTTTTCAAAGAACCAATTCTTCTTTTTGTTGATTCTTTGTGTAGTTCTCTTTGTTTCTAAATGATTTATTTCAGCCCTGAGTTTATTTCCTGATGTCTACTCTTCTTGGGTGTGTTTGCTTCTTTTTCTTCTAGAGCTTTCAGATGTGTCATTGAGTTGCTAGGGTAGGATATCTCCAATTTCTTTACGTACGTGTTCAGTGCTATGAATTTTCCCCTCAGCACTGCTTTCATTGTGTACCATAAATTTGGGTATGTTGTACCTTCATTTTCATTAAATTCTAGAAAGTCTTTAATTTCTTTCTTTATTTCTTCCTTGACCAAGTTATTACTGAATAGAAAATTGTTCAGTTGCTATGAGTATGTGGGGTTTCTGTTTTTGTTTTGTTTTGTTTTGTTTTGTTTTTGTTATTGAAGACCAGCCTTAGTCCATGGTGATCAGATAAAATTCATGTCATTATTTCAATTTTCTTGTATCTGTTGAGGCTTATTTTGTGTTTGATTAAATAGTCAATTTTAGAGAAGATTCCTTGGTGTTGAGAAAAATCTTCTTTTGTTTTTTGGTGAAATGTTATATATATATCTGTTACATCCATTTGGTTCATAACTTGTTAGTTTCACTATGTCTTTGTTTAGTTTCTGACTCCATGATCTGTTCATTGATGAGAGTAAGGTATTTATGTCTCCCACAATTATTGTGTGAGGTTCAATGTATGTTTTGAGCTTTAGTAACGTTTCTTTTACAAATGTGGATGCCCTTGCATATGGCGTGTAGATATTCAGAACTGAGAGTTCTTCTCGGTGGATTTCTTTCTTTGATGAGTGTCAAATGTCCTTCCTCATTTGTTCTGATAACTTTTGGTGGAAAATCTGTGTTATTGGAGATAAGAACGGCTACTTCAGGTTGTTTCTTGGCACCATTTGCTTGATAAAATTTTCTAGCCTTTCAGTCTGAGGTAGTGTCTGTCTTTGTCACTGAGGTGTATTTCCTGTATGCAGCAAAATTCTGGGTTGTGTCCAGTCTGTTAACCTATGTGTTCTTATTGGTGAATTGATGGTGAGAGATATTAAAGACCAATGATTGTTGGTTCCTGTTATTATTATTTTTGTTAGAGGTGGTATTATGTTTGTGTGGTTCTCTTCCTTTGGGTTTGTTGTGAGATGATTAATTTATTGGTTTTTCTTGTGTGCAGTTTTCCTCCTTATGTTGGATTTTTCCTTGTATTATCCTCTGTAGGGCTGAATTAGTGGAAAAAATACTGTTTAAATTTAATTTTGACATAGAATATCTTGGTCTCCATTTTAGTGATTGAGAGTTTTGCTGGGTATAGTGGCCTGGGCTGGCATTTGTGTTCTTTGAGGGTCTGTGTGACATCTATCCAAGATCTTCTGTCTTTTAGAGTCTCTATTGAGAAGTCTAGTATAATTCTAATAAGTCTACTTTCATATGTTACACAGCCTTTTCCTCTTACCACTTTTAATATTCTTTCTTTGTTCTGTATATTTAGTGTTTTGTTTATTATGTGACAAAATAATTTTCTTTTCTGGTCCAATCTAGTAGATATTATGTATGCTTCTTGTACAGCTATGGCCATCTCTTTTTTTTAAGCTAGGGAAGTTTTCTTCTATGATTTTGTTGACGATGTCTTCTGGCTCTTTGAATTGGAAATGTTCACTCTTTCCTATACCTATTATTCTTAGGTTTGGTCTTTTCATTGTGTCCTGAATTTCCTGGATGTTTTGGGTTAGGTGCATTTTTCACTTTGTATTTTCTTTGACTGTTGTGTTAATATTTTCTATGGTATCTTCTATGCCTGAAATTCTCTCTTCTTTGTCTTGTATTCTGTTTGAGATACTTTGTATCTGTTACTCCTGATATCTTTCCCTGGTTTTCTATATCCAGTGTTGCCTCTTTTTGTGATTTCTCCATTATTTCTACTTCCATTTACAGGTCTTGGATCACTTTGTTCAATTCCTTCACCTGTTTGATTGTGTTTTCCTGTTATTCTATAAGGATTTTGTGTGTGTGTGTGTGTGTTTCCTCTTTAAGGGCTCCTACCTGTTTACCTTTGTTCTCCTGTATTTCTTTATGAAAGTTATTTATGTTCTCCTCAAGGTCCTCTATCATCTTCATGAGATGGAATTTTAGATCAGGAGCTTTCTTTTCAGGTGTGTTAGAGTATCCAGGACTTGCTGTGGTGGAAGAACTGGCTTGTGATTGTGCCAAGTGGCATTATTTCTGTTACTTATGCTCTTACATTTGCCTCTCACCATCTGGTTATCTCTGGTGTTACCTGCCTTGATGTCTATTAGTCTGTGAGCCTGGTTATGACAGACCTTCTGAGAGTCAAGCTGTCTCTGGGTGTGGGAAGGGGTCAGGAGTGTCAAGACTGTGCCGGGCAGAGTTGCTGCCCAGAAGGATGATGTGCCTCAGGCAGGGCACATAGGTCCTGCTTCCACTGGGCCCCATGAGTGTTCCAGTTATGCTAGGTTTTGGGGTGGAAGGGGTTGTCTCACCTGTGAGCCTAGTTGTGACTGACCTCCTGGGAGTCAAGCTGTCTCTGGGTGTCCTGTTTTTAGTTTTTATACAAATGTGCTCAGCTATAGTCTCCTTTTTACTCATTGTCCCAGACATAGCGGAGTATCTTTCCTTCTATCAACTTTCAACTGAAGAAATACTTCAGCTAGAGGAATTTCTTCACTCATTGTGTATCACCTGGCCTTTACATTCTCTGGCCTCTCTTTATCATATTGAGCCATTGACTAACCCAACTGTATCTTGCTTGCTTTTAAGCTTATTATTTGGTTCTATTTAAAAAGTTTTACTATTCTTAATATTCATATTTAATTTCCAAGGATACATTCTATTTCTTATATCTAATCTTTCTTCCTCTTTCTGTCTCTGTCTCTCTCTCCCTCCCTCTCTCTCTATTTTTTGAGACAAGGTTTTTCTGTGTAGCTCGAGGCTATCCTGGAACTCGCTCTGTAGATGAGGCTGGCCTCTAACTCAAAGGTCCACCTGCCCCTGCCTCCCACATTGCTGGGAATAAAGGTGTGCACCACCACCACCCATCTCTCACTTTCACTCTTAATAACAACTTATCCTTATGTTTGTTTGCTCTATATATGCAAATGATGCAATATCCACTCAAATATCCCAGAGAAGAGTCTAAGTAAAAGTATTCCCTCCCTTCACCCCAACCCTTTCTCTTTTTGTTGGTGAATTGCCTAGTTTCCCCAGAGTCTTTTTTTTTTTTTTTTAGTTTGACATTAGGCTTTCATGTTGCAGTTTTGGTTTTACCTGTCATACCTTTTGTGTTTGTTGTTTGTCCATTTGTGTTTAGGAAAGAGGTGAGACAAAAGCTGAGTGAGCCTTGTCTAGGGCCCTTACTACACTGACAGGAGTTATTCTGGGATGTGGGGTTGGGGAGGTGAACATTGTCCTCTAGGACTCTTAGGTGTCAGCATTGCAACTTCCACACAAGGTGCCTGATTTCCAAACAAACAAAGAATACCTTTATAGAGAAAACAAAAGCATTCATTTCCCCCTCCCCTCCCTCTCTTTCCTCCTCTCCCCTCTCCTTCCCTTTTCTTTTCTTCCTATTTTTTTTTCTTTCTTCTTTCACCCAAGGCTGGGATAGGGTCAATGGCAGCCATTAGATCTCAAACTCGGGTGGGGTGAAGGTAATATGTTCTGCCTGAAATCTTTCAATCAATCTTACCTATTACATTCCATAGCTCACTTCTGCTCTCTGATGTAACCAGCACTTCAAAGTTCAAAGTTTTCTGTGCCCTGGGATCTGTGGGTCCAGGCAGGTGTCTACATCTGACCCTTGGTGGTATTTGTCAGCCATAGGTCCATTACCAGCCGTTGATTTTCTCAAAGTGATTTTACAGTGAGTTTTCCCATTTTCCTGTTTACTGTTAGTTTGTGCTATTTTCTGTGTGTACTATCACAAACTATCAGCAATCTGAACTGGGATTGCAGTAGGGGAAGAAACAAAAGCAATTCTGAGACTCCTTTAAATACTAAGTCAGTGAGGGCTAGAGGGATGATGACTGAACAGCAAGAGCACTGGCTGCTCTTCCAGAGGACCTGGGTTCAATTCCCAGTACACACATGGCATCTCACACCTGTTTGTAGCTTCAGTTCAAGGGCATCTGGCACCTTCAGACACACATGCAAGCAAAGCACATAAAATAAAAATAAATGAATCTTTAAAAAAATTTAGCCAGTAGATTAGATCATGGGTTAGACAAGGAAAGCGATGATATATTCTACGATGTCTTTCAAATTTCATAGTGTCATAGATTCACTATGGATATCACTTTTGAATGAGATTTTATTAAGAAAATAGTATGTTTCGGAGAGTCAAGGCTTAGAAATATAGTTTTAGAATAGTGTGTTTTCGAGCCAGGCATGGTAGATGATGCTTGTAATCTCAGTACTTAAGGAACTGAAACAGGAGAATTGCTATGAGTTTCAGGACAAACTGAGCTACATAATGAGTTCCAGAGCAATCTGTTTCAACACACACACACACACACACACACACCACCACCACCACCACCACCACCACCACCAACAACAACAACAACAACATCATCATAAAGAATATCCAAAATGTTTATAAAATAGTTGTTTTCATAAATAATAATTATTGTAAGAAATTAAGTACTATCTCTGTATCTGAAGTTTATATTAAGGATGTTTACTCTCAGGAAGTACTTTGGCCATTCATTTAACCTACCTTGCTACATAGATGTCATGAGGCCCAGAAGCATCTGGTAAAAAATTCAATTTATCTTTTCTCAATTTGGGGGTAATTTTGGCTCAGAAATTTTTGTAATCAATATTTTAGGATAGTTCTGTCAACAACACAAGCTTTGCTGCTTATAGGGAAAACAAAGGAGAGATGGATTTTTTCCTTTTAAAAATTATTTTATGATAATACAAGTGTTTTGTTTAATTTAAAATAGGCTTTGTTTTCAAGCTAAAAGGAAATCTAGTTATAGGGTATATAGTAAAACGATAAAATAAAATACTAAGTAACTGCAGCTGTAAGCATGCATATTACGTTTCAGTTCACAGACCTGATCATGTAACGGGGAAGACTGTGAAAGGACTTCAGAACTTTGGGCTAGAAAAGCTACTGGAGTGTTGAGAGCAGTGGACAGTTCCGTGGGAGCTTGGAAGATAAAAATGTTGAGGGCAGTGCAGACGACGGAGGCCTAGATTATGACCTTTCAGAGGGAAGCAAAAACTCTGCCAGACCATTTACGTGAAGAGTCTGTGGTGTTTGTTCAGCTGGAGCTGAAGAATTGGCTGTGACTAACGAGAGACAAACTCCACTAAAATAAAGGCTTTGCTTTGCTGGGGTGATGGATGCTGGTCCACTGGGGCTGAGGAATCAGCTGTGTTTAGAAGAGACCAGCATCACTGAGGTGAAAGCTTCCAGGACGTGTTCCCTGAGGGTCAGCACAGAGTAGCTGTACTCCAGAGGTAGCCAAGGCGGTACCTTGCTTTGGTCATGGTGTTTCACCACAGCAATAGTGTCCCTAACTAGTACAACATCTGGTTTCATTTATGTAAAGGTCAAAGAAATATTCCAGAGGACTACATGAGATGAAGTTGTTTCATAAATGTAGTAATGATGACCTTGCTCATGCTGTCTATATGAGGCACACACTTGCTTATGCTTAATAAAAGTTCTACACATTGCCTGTAGGTGGCGCAGAAAGCACAAGAAGGAAAAAGGAGAACATTTTTATATTGTAATCTGAAACTGAATAAAGTAAAATCTATTTCTGCGTTTTCATAATTTGATCATTGAGCTGACGCTATGTCATATATTTGAGAAATTTGAATGTATGCAATTTTTTTTTTTTTTGGAGGAGAGTGAGATGCTTTGATTGTAAGGAAGTTTGACGATTACCTTCCATTTACTGTGACCATTGTAGAGGATGCTTGCTGCCGTGCACAGAAGCTGTCACAGGGTGGCAGCACAGGATTGTGTAGGAAACGATCGAGCTGTGAATTAATTGGTTCAGAAATAAGGCAGTGGGATAGAATCAATTATCTATTTAGTAATATGAATTAATATGAAGGCTTTACTAATTCATAATAATTGACTTTTCTGAAAATAACTAGTCTACATTATCATTACCACATTATCACAACAGATCTTAATAACCTAGTGTCCTACGGTTTAATACAAGTCTCTTAAGAGACTTCCTAAACCACAGCTACATGTGTGAGAAACTAAAGCACCCTGCAGTTTACATCTAACACTACAAGTCTCAAAGCCAGGTCTCACCCTTGGGGATGGCAAAGAACCTTTGTCATATTTCTCTTCCTACATTTCTTTCCCCTCTCAGCTTCTTCATGCTTCCACCAATTTTAATTATTAAAAGAAATGCATGCTAATACAAAGAGTGCCAAATGGTACAGGAATATAATACGCATGGTTTGGGGATGCACCTTCCTCAGTAGAGTGCTTATCTAGCATTCAGGGAGCCCTGGGTTTGATCCCAGCCCTGTATCAGGCGGCACATTCCACAATCCCAGCAGTCTGGAGATGCAAGAGGGCAGATTACGAAGTTCAAGGTCATCCTTGATTATATAGCAAGTTTGAGAGTAGTCTGGGATACATGAGCTCCTGCCTCAAAAGATAAGGATGAAAAAGAAATGTAGTGGAAAATGAAGGACATAAAAATTTCCCATCCTGGCCAACTGTTTTCTTCTTTACATTTCCTTGAAAGTAACAGTTATTAATAGATTTTGTTCTTCATGCTTTATCTCATAATATTTGTATGTTTTCAAGGGTGAGATATGACTATGTATCTATGTAGCAGCTTCCTTTTTATTACTGGATGTTTGCAATAAGTTTTTTTTTTTAAATCATGTGTGTAAGACAGCTTTTATATTTTTTATGGTTACTGACTTGCATGTCCGTGCATGGGTTTGCCTGTGCCATGGGATATGTGTGGAGGTCATACGATAGCCGCTCTGACAGTGGAGTCAAGATATTCAAGTGATGCTTCCAAAATGGTGAGACACTAGGATACAACATTGTGATAGTAGTCATGTGAATAAGAGTCATAGTATTAAGGAGTATCTCAGAGGCCTAGCAGATTACATGAAACACAGTGAAATCTGCATTGATGTTTGTTGTGGCCTTGGCTGGAGTGAGGGGGTAATTATACTTCACAGAAATAAGAAAAACAAATTGGAAAAATTGTAGGCATGCTTCTCTTGTAGGTTAAATAAGGAAATTTTGTAGGAGTGTTGAAAATATGTTGTTGCCATTTATATGGGGATGTGGGTGTGTGTGCCTGTGTGTGTGTGTATGTGTCTGTGTGTGTGTATGTGTGCCTGTGTGTGTGTATGTGTGCCTGTGTGTGTATGTGTGTGTGTGCCTGTGTGTGTGTATGTGTATGTATGTATGTGCCTGTGCACCTGTGTGTGTGTGTGCACCTGTGTGTGTGTATATGTGTGCCTGTGTGTGTGTGCATGTGTGTGTATATGTGTGTGTGTGCCTGTGTGTGTGTATGTGTATGTATGTATGTGCCTGTGCACCTGTGTGTGTGTGTGCACCTGTGTGTGTGTATGTGTGCCTGTGTGTGTGTGCATGTGTGTGTGTACCTGTGTGTGTGTGTGTGTGGGTGTGTGTGTGGGTGTGTGTGTATACATCCAGAAGTACATTAAAACTCCTGAAACATTCACTGGAAAAGGGATAAGGATGGAAAGATGACTCAGTGGACCTGATTTTGGGTTCCAGTACCCAATGCCACTGTACTCATGACTGCCTATGACTCCTGTGTCAGGCTATCTGACACCTTTGGCCTCTAGGGCATCCACACTCACATACACCTAATTAATTTTATACACATACCTAATTATAAACAAAATAAATGTATTTTTAAAATTGAGATCTTCAGAGTTTTTATATAGGCAAATTATGTTATTCTTTAATGTTTCTAGGATTCTCAGCTGAGGGAAAGCCAAGGCCTAGTTTTGTCTTCATTTCTTTTGTGTAATATTTATCCACTAAGCCTTAGTTTCTCCCTTTAAACCACAGGAATGATAATAGTAATTTATAAAAGCAAATCTCCTGAACACCCCAAAACTTCAACCTTGGACTTAAAGGAATGGACTGTGTGCAAACATTTAAAACAGGTCCTGACATGTACAGTACGTATTCAGTGTTTCTATTATATTCATGATTGAAAATAATGCATAAGAATTCTTAGCTTTTGTTGTAGTTTCCCCTGAAAAGAACTCTTTCCCTGATCATTTAGCCTTGCCCTGCTACGCACACTCGTCTACTCCAGTCACATCCAAAATATCGGGGATAAAATCCTGATAAAGGATAAGAGGCAATAAGACTTCAAAAGGGGTTCTGTGCCTCCTGGATTTCAGACAGTCGCTGGTATCCCCTAACTCAGACGTGTTCCAGATTAGTCTTTCTAATCGTCAACACGGCCTCATAATTAGGCATAAAGGTACCCCAAGTAATGATTTGTAAATGGTTAAGATTGGGCATTGTCTCCTGGCCGACACAATGTTTCCAACTATCCTGGTTTAATGTTTTACATACTAAAGAGTAATTGAAGGGTTTCTCTCACTTTAGGACATTAGCTAAAAGGCTTAGGTCAGGTCGGGACTCCCCTTTGCCTGCCTCCAGCAAGAACCAGAGAATTAGCATAAGAATACCTCAACAGGGAGGGCTCCACTCCTCTTCCTCCTGCTTTACACCTAGCTACCAGACCCTGCTGATCTGGGTGTGGGGGTTGCTTGCCTACATGACTTCAGTCTAGCACTAGGACTGGGAGAAGGAGAAGGGCTAGCACTAGAACTTAGATGGGCTAGGACTCAGATTCATGCAATCCGCATTCCCCTAGGCCCAGAGCACTTGGGCCCGGGGGATGCAGTACCAGTCCAGAGGAGATAGCTGCTGCTTTAGACCCAGTATGTTTCAGATAGCCTCAGATGTACCTCAACTATTGAGCTGCCAGATTCACCATCTCTCTTTTGCAATGACCGTAAAAGTCCGATGCCATTTCTAAGAAATACATTTAGATCTTATACTTCATGTGTCGTCTCTGCCGTCATTTCTTCGCCTACGCCTTGTCGACCTGACTAGAACCCCTGTTTCTCCCGAGGGTTGAGGGAGGCCCAGATCGGCCGGCCCGTGGCATTGCCCTATCTATCACTTTCTGAAGGGTTTTGGCATTTCTTAGAAAGGAGTTTAGATTGTTTGTGATGTCAGGTCAGGAAGAAAAATGAAGATGTGGGAAGGATAGATGGTGGGCTGATTTCATTCCATGAGTCAGAATTCATGGGCCAGTTTAGAAGCAAAGATAAGGTGTGGAAGGAAATGAAGATAGAGGAAGAAGCATGGAGGAAGAAAGAGAGACCAGGATTTGGGGGGATTAGAAACCAGGAGATTGTGGATTAGCATTCCTGAAAATTGGGGGGTAGAAAGATACCAGAGACAATGGTGGCATTGTTGTCACTGTGGACTGTGCATCTAGATTTCTTCTTCATAGTTTTTGACAAGCTTAAGCAAGGGGCTTGGAGCCAAGACTTGTATTCTACTATATGTAATGTGCCACTGTTCCAGCTGCTGGTGTTGATTGGCAAGGCACAATAGGGTACAAGGAAAGTGACCCCTTTCATGTGTGTACCAGTAACTTACAACACAGTGTTTGGTAGCAGTCCCGATAACCATCTATGTTCCCTTTTTCACATGGGTCACAGTGACATTATCATTTTTCAGATTGTTCTGGCCTGCATAACATTCTTATCTCTTACCAAATCCCATCTACATTTACTCAGAAAAATACCATGTTCCTATTATAATTGCTCCAGTTCAACGGCTACTTTTAATGTCTACTTGGGTTAGGTTGGTAACATGGCCTCAGGGCTGAGCTTCATGACAGAAGAGATTGAGAGTTTGAGAAGGAACAGTGCATAGCATTGAATTAAATCCTCTCTCTTGGCTCCAGTTGAGTTGCAATGAACAACAGCAACAACAAAAAATCTAGCTGGTGGATGACCTGAGTGTTGGTTCTTTTCCTGCTGAGGCTCTTGGGACACTTGACTGAGTCTGTGGCAAAGACATTGAACCCCCAAACAGTCAGATTTGGTCAATGGGGAGCCTATCTGGACTATGGAAGACCACTTTCCAGAAGTCAGCTGTGTATCTTCTTAGTAGTGGTATGTTAGAGAAGAATGTGTAGCCTTAGGTTGATTGATCATGAGAAGGAGGCAGAAGGAGGAATTTCAGTCTTATACGGTCAACTCCTGTTCCCCAAAGCTTAAATCTAAGCATGAGACAGTTATCCCTCACCTTTGTACTGTGGCCCAAATGCTTATATTTTCTCTAAGTTTAATACAAAGTGCCTAAGTCTAGAAACCTGCTAAAAGGCAAATTTCCCTCAACACCAATGTAACAATCGTTCTTCATAGATTTAAGAATCAGAATTCCTTTTGATTGTTCCTGTGTTTCTTAAGGGCTTCTGTTTGAAATCATGTTTTCTCCTGTGCTTTTCATATAGCAATGTCCTTTCTCTGTGAAGCTGAAACTAGAAACACTCTTGCTAGGCAAGCTGTCTACTCCTGAATGACACTGCTAATCCTCATCTCCCAACTTTTTCAATTTCTCCTTCAGGGATGCACAGTGGAGATGCAGATATTCAAGAGCCTTCATAAGCTGTCACCTGCCCATCTCCAGTGCTGTTTGTGCAGGGTGTGTGCCTTTTGTTCTGGAGACCTCCTTACATTCTACTACTTGATGCTCACAGTGATGTATTCTCAAACCAACAACGCATATGCTCGCCAGTCCATGTTGCCCAAGTCAAGCACTTACATTATCCCACATTCCATGTTCTCTGAACAGACCAACACTTAATCAAGATTGCTTCATCCATTGTCTGGATCCATTTTCATGTCCCACCTTTGCTTTGACATCCTTTTATCCCCAATTCCATCCTTGCTCTAGCATATGCTACCAGGGCTCTGGGGACTCTGACACTCACCCTGAAGTTCTTGGACTATATAGACCCCTCCAACCTATGCACATTTAAATTTTAATTAGCAGCTTGCTATTCCTGTTGGAACTGCAAGCTTCTCCTCTCCGACTACTGTGACAGGGAATTCAGTGTTTGCATCTGGAGAAGGTACCCTTCACAGTTTGCAGAAGTCTGGACTGCTTGAAGAAATTTCTCTTCTGTTTTCTAAGATCGTGCCACATTTTTTTTCTGTTATTAATGTGGGTTGTGACCCCCTTAAGGACCACATATCAGGTATTCTGAATATCATATATTTAATTATGATTTGTAACAGTAGCAGAATTGCAGTTATGAAGTAGCAACAAAAACTATTCTGATTGGAGGTCACCACAACATGTGGAACTCTATTAAAGGGTTGTAGTATTAGGAAGGCTGAGAGCCACTCTCCCCACCCTTTGTCGGTCGACCTTCTACATTTGACCTTCTACCTTGTCTTCTACATTTCAGTTGCTTTTTGGTGGAAACGTTTCTCTTCTTTCTTAGTTGATTTTTTTTCTTGTTTTTATTATTCTTCCAAGAAAAGAAGCTCGAAAAATAACCTTCAGTCAGATTTGAGAGCTTCAGATCCAAACTTTCTCTGTAGGCTTCTGTAATATGGCTGCCCCTACTCTGTGGACTGTTGTAACAGGGCAGTCCCCAAGGATTGCCTGAGGACTTTTGAAAGAACCAGTGCCAGGGTTTTCTGCCAGAGACTCTGAGTTCATTGATACAGACAGAGCTTGAACAATGGTGGAGAAGATAAACGTCTTCTCAAATGATTCAAATTTTCAAAAACTGGAAATTTACTCTATTTTATAGCTAAAAACGTGGTCCATAGTTTCAAATTGGAAACTGCAGTATGAGCTCAGTGCTTTATAACAAGAATACTGGGATGCAACATATATGTATATATATATATATAAATTATTGGTCTCGTTCTCTTGAATCCGAATCATTTAGAGTTTTATACAGAGGGCCAGGTGATGCTTGTATAGACAGTAGGTCTTGTTACAGAGTTTTAAGAGTGATGGTCCTGTCTCCCTTAGGATGCATGTGACCCAGTGACTTAGAGTGTCAGACACTCAATAGCCATGAGAATTCAACTCAAGATAGTGGCTCTCAAGTTTGTTGTCTTACTCTGACAAAGAGGAAAAATACAGACATCACAGAGAACAGAAAGCGAATGTAAACATTAGGAGGAGATGTTGGTGCTGTTTGCCAGCTCCAGTTAGGGAGGCTGAAGTCTCTCCTTAGTCTTGCTCTGATGTCTGCCTTGTTAGCTTCTGACCTTGACCGTTACCTGTTATTCCCGGGTAGTGTTCCCTCCGTAGACCTTGACAGAGTATTTCTAACTGTTGATTAGACTATCCGTTCTTTGTTCTCTCATTTACACAATTAGCTTCTTATTTTATTAGGATGTGTGGGTGTGGTGGGTTAACACTTTCATAGCTACATTTAGTTGACAGTCTTTTTTGTTCACCTCGCGTCTAGTTCCTCGTTTGTGGGGTGGTCTGGGAGTGGGTGAGACAGGTAGAAATTTGTTAGAGGCTATCCTTATCCACAACTCATTTGGTTCCATTTAATTACATTAGAATTAGAAGTATGGCTATATAGAAGCAGAACAGTGCCTTGCGTGTGTTCTTAGGGCTGCAGGAGTGCTAGCCGAGTACTAACATTGACCTCCCCTCCTAGAGCTCCCATCCTTCTTATCGCTTAGCCAGTCTGCTCATATCCAGCTGCAAGCACTCTCTCTTGCTTATCTTCTTTAGTATTCTCATTCTCATTTCAGCGTTAACATTTTGTGTAACTTAAGCATCCATTTCACCTTTGCGACTAACCTGCAGTTTTCACCTTGGGCTCCCTTTCCTTACCACCCGTGGTGAGGTAGCTCCTGCTTAGGTCTTACTGTATACAAAAGGGGTATGGTGGGAAATATCAGCCATTATTGCTTCAGAGGAAGATAATATCTGTATCTTCCACATCCTGGAGCACATGTCAGGCCCTCTGCTCATGAAGGACACAGTCTTTATTAACATTCTTCTAGAAGGAAGGGCCAGTGCTTTGTCTCACTTGATGAACAAAGGTGAGAGCCCCATGGGAAACCAGCTGCTAATATAGTTGAGACTCCTTCTGCAGAAAACATGGACTTCTAACGTTGTTTAAGTAAGGTGAAGTTTTAAAGAGAAGTGGACAGGCTGTGGGGTATTAATTAGATATGAACCAAGGGAGGTAGGAGGATGAAACCCAATAGCTTTTTCCTGAGCCATAGTTAAACTCCCAGGATACATTTCGAGATCTTTAGAGCTCGCTTGTAAAATTTCTTAGATGGAACCAGAACAACTAAAGATTCACTTTATTTACTGCAAATACTAAGGCAAAAACTTTTTCAGATACTCTATTTAATGTTCCATGAATGATGAGCCCTTCTACTTGTGCTGGGGAATGTAGCAACTGTTCAAGGCTCTTTACATGGTCCAGTATTGTTCCCTCTTTCTTTCTTATGGTTCTCTCTCTCTCTCTCTCTCTCTCTCTCTCTTGGATGATTATCAGTACTCAGTTTAGTGCTCTGCACAGCCCTCAGGAGCTCCCTTGTCTCCAGGACTCTGCTTTTATTGAACCTCAGCTACCCTGTCCCCTGGGACATTTAACTTTATTGTTTGGGGCCATGTGTTTCTACGTTTCGGTGTTACAACCTAAAAGGTCTCTACTTCAAGTTGGGTAATAGTATAGATAATTTGTGCTTTTCATTGTGTGTGTGTATGTATTGTAGCAAAACCATTGTTGTTCAAAACCATTGTTGTGACTTTCCTTGTTACTTTATTGCTCTTGGGTGAATGTGGAACCTTTAGCATGAATTGCTCCCCGCCCCCATTTCTCTTCCTGCTACTGTTCCTCTTCACCCCTCTTCCTATTTCTCTCCCATTTTCTTCTATGTAATAAGCAGTATTTTTGGCCTTATGGTCTTATCAACATTATATTTTTTCTAGAAACATCAATCTTGTGTCTATGGGTCTAGTTGTGATATGCTTATTTTCATTACCCTAAAATTCGCAAGTAGATAATTAACACAATCTATTTCACTATAGATAAATGTTTAGGCTATTTTGTAGCTTGGGAATATCATAAATATGCTTTGTGTAAAGGTGTGTGTATGTGTGTGTGTGTGTGTGTGTGTGTGTGTGTGTGTGATGTAGCATATAAGTGTGTGTACGTGCGGTGCTCATGTATACCTAGAGGGAAGCCAGAGCAGGACATCCAGTATCTTCTGTTGCTCTCACAGAGCTAGAAGCTCATCATTTCTTCTAGGCTGGCTGGCCAGCCAGCAAGATCTCGAGATCCATCAATTTTTTGCTCCACAACAGTAGGATTACAATTGTGCTGCTATGCCTAGCTTTTGAGTTAAGTTCTGAAGATTTTAACTCAAGTCCTCATGACTACAGAGCAACTCCTCTTATCTACTGGGCTGTTTCCCAAACATCTTTTTTGATAAATAATTATTTGTGCTTCTGTTGGGTGTGTCCAAACAGTAATTGATTTTTATGGCCACAAAGTTCATATAGATTAGGTTCTGATATTATTTAGTTTCCTAAGATTTTATGCTAAGTGTGACTCTTATTAGCTGTGGGAACACAGTCCAAGAATGCTGTCGTGTGAGGAGAACTCTGAGCACTTGTGAGAAAACTCTAAGAAACTAAGGCAAGAGTCTTGTGACACCTCAGTTTTTTCAAAGATAGTGGTTTGTACTTGGATTATGATTTTTGTGCCTCTCTGGGGTATAGCACACAGGAGAGAGTTTCCTTCAGATTACCCAATACAATTGGCTGTGTTATTTGTTTTCGTACCTCTATGGGAAAGCATGTTTTTGTCATGTGTGGCTTATCTACCACACATGACACTCTTGCTACTTGTCCCTGAGTTTGTACACTTTACTCATGTGACTCCTCTTAACCGTCAGAGTGCAAACTGTCTGGTGCTCTTAATAAAGTTGGCTAGTGCATGAGATGTTAGTCGGCCTAATTTATCTGGTTCTTTCTCTGAGGCCCCACTATCTCTAAAGTAGGAAACAATTACCAGTAGATGTTATGAATGCTTCATATGTTATACATACCTTGACATTTACATATTTACTAAACTTTATATGTTAATTTTATTAAAATTTTTACTATGCTACTACATGCACGCCATTTACCTGAGTTTTTTTTTTTTTTTTGAGACAATTTATTTTCATATATTTTCTTGTTACTGTGATAAAATTGCTGGACAAATGCAACTTAAGGAAGGGTTTATTGTTGTTCACAGTTTCCTGTTGTAGTCCATGATGGCACAGAGGTCACAGGGGTACAAGTTAGAGAGACCTGGGCACACTGTACCTTCAGTCATGAATCAGGAAATGATGCTCTCAGTTTACTTTCTTTCTCCTTTATATATTTTTCAGGACTCAAACCCAGAGATTGCCACTGCCCATTTTTACTGTGGGTCTTTCCTCTTTAATGAACCCAGTCAACATAACCCTCTGCAGATGTGCTGTTTAGCTTGTCTTTAAGTGATTCCAGATACAAATAAAGTCAGAAGTTAACAATCACATCACACAGTGCCTCCTTGTTTAGCCCTGGGTGGCTGGAAATCGCAATGCAGATCAGGGTAGTGTGGAACTTACGGCTGTCCTCCTGCCTTTGCCTCTGGAATGCTAGGACTGCATGTATCACCAAGCTCTGGCTCAGTTTCATATTAAATAACAAATGGAAGTAAGCATTTTTCATATGCTTACTGATCTTTTGCTTATCTTCCTTTGTGAGGTGACTTCAAAAGTCTTTACCCATTTTCCATTGAGATAGTAGTTGTCATTTTCTTATTGAGTTCTGTGTGCTCTTTATATATTCTGAATACTAGCCCTTATTATATTTTGTAACTGTTTCCTATAGCTCTGAGTATTTCCCCCTTGTTCTTTGAATTAGGGCACTTTATAGAACAGAACCAAAAGTACACAAACAACCTGAGAAGTCTCATCAACTTTTTGTCTATAAGCTGGAGAACCAGTGATGGTAAAATTCAGTTAAAATTCCAAAGTCTGAGGTTTTGAAAATCAAAGAACTAGGGAACTGATAGAAGTTAATTCTAGGTCAAGTTTGAGAGCCTGACAACAAGGGCAATAATGTCAGGGTCAAGAGAAGATGAACAAATGTCCCAGCTCAAGAAGATTGTAGGCTTAGTCCCTTCTCTCTTTTGTTGCATTCAGCCATTTAGAATGCTGGACCCACTCACACTGGGTGGATCTTTTTATGATGTCACCTGATTCAAATACTAAAATTCTAATCTCTTCCGGAAACACAGTCATATACTTACCCGTCATATAACATCTTAATAACTCAGGTGGTGAAAGTGACATGTAAAAGAAACCATCATATGCTCTTTATTATTCCCCGAGTAACAAATATTTTACAGTCCAATTTATGATAATTCAATCTCCACTATATGGAGTTTGCCTCCCTTTTTCCTGTAAAATCAAAGAGTATTTTTTTTTTTTAAGAAAAATTTTCTGAGTTTTAAAAAACAATAGAACTTTCTTTAGCCAAGACTTCAAAGGATTCAGAGGTAGGGGCAAGAGAGAGGGCTCAGTGGTTAATCGCACATCCTACTCTTTTTTTTTTTTC
>NW_022196909.1:14630004-14648737 GCF_008632895.1 Mastomys coucha
AGCCATTAGTCCCACCATGTGTACTCTTTGGTTGGTGGTCTAGTCCCTGGGAGCTCTGAGGGTACTAGGAAGTTCATATTGTTGCCAGCAAGTGTTGGATGACAAGAGCCTGATATAGCTGTCTCTTGAGAGGTTCTGACAGAACTAGAGGCTCACAGCCTGGACTGAGTACAGGGTCCCCAATGAAGGAGCTAGGCAGAGAACATGCATTTGACCCTCAGTATCTATGTCAGATGCTTCACAGTCACTTGAATCTCTAGCTTGCGGAGACTCTGACACTTCTGGCTTATCTTAGTATCTACATTCACACACACACACACACACACACACACACACACACACACACACACATACCTACCTCTACAATATAGTTAAAAAACTTAATAAAACATTCAAGATTAAATGAATTAAAACAAGTTCTTGTACTAAGGATACTGGTCCTGAAGTCTACCAACTATTATAGTACATTTTATCCTGATTCATTATCTGTATGAAGTTATAAAAGTAGCTGTAGATGACTAGGAATTATGTCACTTGTATTAAGCCCAGATCTATTTCTGAGTATGTGGTTCATGCTGTTGTGAAAATGTTTTACCTTTGTCAGTTTGTAATGAGAGGATTTCCTTCTACCCTCTGTAACTCAGAGAGCACTGATGTATCATCTCCAACACAATAAACATGTTCCTGAAGGCAAAGAAAAAAAAAGTTCTTGATGATGAAAGCTTTCACTTGAACTCATGAACTTCTTTTAGTCTTTGGCCTTGTGTAGAGTTCAGAGAAAAAGCTTGCTGTTCTTACCCTCCCCACCCATTATTATAGTTTGTTGCAAAGGCTCATATATTGTGTACTTAAAGTATATTCTCACTCCACACTATCAATCCTGTCTTTTCTTAATCATTTCCCCTTTTGATCTTCCCTCTGTTCTCCCCTCACATATTTGTTTCTATGTTTAGATCATCTGTACACATATGATTTTATATATTTATATAACACATAGCATCCATAAATGAGAAACACATGCAATGTTTTCTGATACTGATTAACTCACTTAATAAAACTATTCCAAATCGTTTACATTTTCCTGAAAACGACATAAATTTGTTCTTTACAGCAGAAAAGCTGTTATGTATTTTGAATAACAAGTTCATTTCATTGCTTTCCAGCCTTCTGGCCAAGATCATATGTGCAAGATTCCTTTATTTTTTTTCCTCCAATTTCAAGATTACAAGATATTCTATGTTTTAGATTCTTCTGTGTTATAATGGATACTGTATTTGTTTTTAGTTACTTTATGATGCAACAAACTTACAGACTCGAAGTAGACATTTTGATTGTATTTATAGTTACATTTTCAATATTTGCAGTGTTACTATATAGCACATTGCAGCCATGTACAGATGAGAGATCCACCACTGTCACCATTAGCTGCTTGCATGGTGATCATCCAACTCTGCCTTGATGCCTTCATCATTAAGCGTTTTGAAGTAGACTGCTTAAGTTCTAAAACTCTCTTAACAAGATCTGGACTAAATACTTTTGGTGTTCAGTAACTTAATTTTAATTTCAGCTGTGTTAACCAGATGGGGCAGGGCAGAAAAACAATTGTCCAAATGTTTTAAGTAGTCAAAAATATAGATAAGTTTTGTTCTTTTGCCTATTATGGAGACAGTATTGTGTTCTCCCCCCTCCTTTCCCCTCCCTTCACTAACTCCTCTTCCCTCCCTCTTTCCTTCTCCCCTCTTGTCATCTCAAAAATCTGGAGAACTATCTTAGCCTAGATAAAAGTGAATCAGCTTTGGAACTAGTCCATCAACAATTGTTTATTTAATATCTACTGTGTGCCTGGTACTGTTTGAGGAGCTAATTAATGCATTAAATGAAATTTTTATTCATAGTGATACTATTTGAATAATTAAAAATATCACTTGATTTTTGAACTCCTGCCTTCTCATGTGAAATAATGTTACTGAGATCTAATGAGATAATGAATGCTAAGTAGCTAAAGTACAGCATACACCCAGATGATGCCTAGCTAGCTTTGAACTCACTGTGAAGCTGAGAATGACCCAAAACTTCTGATCCAGCTGCTTCTGCTTCCTGAGTGCTAAAATTATAGGCTTACACCACCATACCCAGTTTACTGTGGTATTGAGAGCACAAGTATGACTTTGTGCATAGTGGATAAGTGTTCCGCGCTCCTTGCTGTCCAGCAGCAATGATGACAGAACACCGAGACTTCTCTCGATGGTTTACTCAGGACATTTCTTTTCTGTTTTTCAGCCTTTTCTGGTTCCTAGGTGTCACAGCTCTCCTAGGTTCTTAAGTGTTACAGCTCTTCTAGATGTCACGGCTCTTCTTGGTGTTGCTTCTTCTTCTTCTTCTTCCTAGGTGCTGCAGGTCTGCTTGCTTCTGTGGAGTGGCATGGCTGCTCTTGCTTCTGTGGAGTGGGGCCCTGACTGTCTAGAGAGAGCTCCTTATATACCCAAGCTTGAGCTCTCAAGTCCTCCTGGATTGGTTCTCTGCAATCGTCTCATTAGCATGCACCCGCTCGGGAGACACCTAATTTGCATGAGCCTGCTCAGGAGGGGTTGACACATGCTCAGTGGAACTGGTTTACTGCTACAGTGTATCGGGAACAGGTACCATCTTGGATCTTATCGTCCAAGTGGCTGCCTACAGATAAGTACTTTACCAACTAAGATTCAACCCCATATGCTTGACCCCCCTTTCTCTCCCTCTTCCCTCTTCCTTCTCCTTTTTTTCTTTGAAATACATTAAACTTAAGGTAGGTTAGACAAAAGTTTCCTTGACAATAGATATACACACTGGGTAGTCTTTTGAACTTCCCAAGCAGGCAACTCAAATTATCTTTTAAAACTTGCCAATTAGCCTTCTCTCTTAGTTAGGGTTTTATTGCTGGAACAAAACACCATAAGTAAATGCAAGTTGGGGAAGAAAGGTTTTATTTAGCTTCCACTTCCACATTGCTGTTCATTACTAAAGGAAGTCATGTCAGGAACTCAAATGGGGCAGGAACCTAGAGGCAAGAGCTGATGGAGAGGCCATGGGTGAGTGCTACTTCCTGGTATGTTTCTCATGGATTGCCCAGCCTATCTTCTTATATAATCCAGGACCACCAGCCCAAGGGTGGACCACCCACAATAGGCTACCCTCCACCCATTGATCCTTAATTGAGAGAATGCCTTACCGCTGCATCTCATGGAGGCATCTTCTCAACTGCTGCTCTTTCTCGGATGACCCTAGCTTGTGACAAGTTGACACAAAACCAGCCAGTGCACCTTCTATAGAAACTCTTTGAGGCTGATGCTTTTCATGCACCAATAGATAATTTGCTTCCTAGCATGACAGAGACCTAGGTTCAAGGTATGGGATTTTCTTTTAAAGCTAGAGAATTTGATAAATGGTTTCTATCACACACCATATTCCTTCCAACCCAAAGTCTGCTGTGAATATGTGGTAAAGGCACAGGAAGTGGTCGGCCTTGGCAGATTAGTCTTTATGAGTCTCCAGTCCTTCTGTTTCATAACAGTGGTGTGAAAGCCAAACAAAATGGTTTCTAGTTGATTTATACTGTACTTGTGAATCACTTTTCCTCTTGGTCTGGGAACATACAATAGCCACCGAAGGCATGGTCTGTGATAACCACTAAGAAACATGGTTAGAAGGAGCTCATGCTAAATTTCATTTTTTTTCTTACTCTGCTTGGCTTTGAGGGAGAGGGCCCTAATTGTAGACACTCTGTTTTGGAATGAAGCAAAGTTTAGCAACTTAAGATGAAGGCACTATTTCAAGAGCCTTTTGGTCATTGAATATCCTTTATTTGCTTCTATTTTAGGGATTAGGGACACAATGATTTTTTTTTTATCATTATCCTACTATAGATCAGAATGTAATTCCAATGAAGGTACATTTGAAAGACTTGGCTAACATTTTTGTGTTTGTTTGCTGAGGGGTTTGGTAACTTGATATAGGACTCTACTTAGGTTTGTGAAAAGGATGACTTGGATGATGGATTCCTTTCAATGAAAGCGACATGACTTAGCTCTCTAGGAGTTAGTGTTAGTGTCATGCAGAAACACACAGTGTTCCTGGCCCCAGGCTGCACTCAAGCCTCTGTTTAGCTGTCCCCTGGATACTCTTTCAAAATTGAAGGTTGGGGCAGACATCTATTAATAGAAATCAACTCAAAGTTACATCTTGTGTCCATTGTGTGGAATTTCACCTATGAAATTATCTTACCACTAATTATCCCCTCTAGTAGGAGAATGTGGAGAAAAATGAGATGGAAATTAAATGTGTATTTCAGGAGGATGGTACACTGAATAATTTCAGCTTACCCCCCTCTATTGCTTAGAAGAGGTTATTAGTTGTGACTATATTTGTGATATTATCATAAAAATGAACATAGCCCCTTCATGGGAGAGGCCTTTAATATATAAGTATTATCTCTATAAATCACAGTATCTTAAATAACATGGGTTTTATATGTAAAAGTAATTCTTTTTTCATTTTTAAAATGTTTAGTCATTAAAAAAATTTTTGGTGTACGGGCATCTTAGAGCATCCATGTACCTGTAGAGGGCAGGGGAAGTCATTGGGTTTCCTGGAGCTGCAATTACAGTTGTTAAGCCACCATTTTGGGTGTTTAGGCTTGAACCCTGTTCTGGAAGAACAGTCAGTGTTCTTAACTGCTGAGCCGTCTCTGATATACCTAGATCATCATTTGTAGTTTTTCTAAATGCATCATTGCATTCATTTCCAGAGGCAGTACAGGGCAGTATGGTAGAGTGAGATGATTTTGGTGAGGAAAACTCAGATCTGGATTATTGTTCCTTTATTGCACATGGCTTGACTAGTGCTCATCTCTTCAGTAAGAGAAGGTCAGTAATGTTCACTTTCTAACAATGCTATAATATAAATGTTATACTTTACATCCTTAGCCTCAGAACAGGGACGTAGGACTTGTTCAATCAACAAGGTTGCTTTTCCCCTTGAGGGTTTTATAAGGGCTGTAAAGAGGACTGACCTGTGTTCAACCTTTTCGTTGTTATCGTCTTGAATACTGGAGTGTTTGCAACTTGAAGACAGAAGAGAAGCCACTCCAACATTACGGATGGAGACAATGCCTAACAGAGGCAGCGAAGATGTTGCTTAGAATGGAAATTACCTCCTCAATGATTGAGAGGACTCTGTTGACTCTTCTCAAAGCAAACAAATACCCAACCCTTAAACCTCTGGTAAGCTAAAGTGTACTGCCTACATTTGTTCTGTTAACTTTCTAAAGGTATTTCATAGAAAATGTTATTAATGTCCCTATCAATTTCATCTTAAAATGCACACATACAAGCTTCTAAGCAACCGTCATTCAACCTGAGATTCCAAGCCATCCTCAATTTTTATTTTTTCTTTCCATTGATATATTTCCATCAAGAGCTGGGGAGGTCAGAAGCTCCATTTTTTAAAAAAATTCTCCCTGTTTTATTATTTATGCCTATTCTCCCACTTTGGAATTTGTCACAGAAGATGGAAAAGGCAGAGGGATGGAATACATTGACCTGGACTCTGAATCTTTATTTTTCTGTGTTCTCTCTTTTCATCACCAGTTTTCTTTTATTCATTCCTGTGCCGAATTTCAGATAAATGCTTCATACAAAGCTATGCTAGCTTTAAAGCAAGCACTTAAATTAATGTTTTGGTTTTCAGTAGAGAAGGGTGAAATTCATGTGGGTTGTCTGGAACAAGATGTGCCTTTGAGAATTTGGAATTCTGTGATTTTTTTTCCTTCCCCTCCTGCCTTTTTGTAGCAACTGTCAGAGTTGGTACATGGTGCATGTATCATTGTTTAATTCATCTCAAAAAGAAGTGGAGTCCATAGACAAATGAGTTTTCAGTTTATTAGACCACAGACATTGGCAATTTAGGATATGAAATTGTTCTTTTCAAATAGAACTATGTTGATACTACACAAACTAATTAGTACTGTGCTTTGGGAAGTCTTTAAATTGTAAATTCTTATGAAAGCCCATGAAACTTCTTTTCATTGTTGTGTTTTGAGACAGGGTCTCACTATTTGCTCTGGCTGTCATGGAACTCACTTTGTAGACCAGGCTGACCTCCAACTCATAAAGATCTGCCTGCCACTGCTTTCTGAGTACTGGAATTAATGGCATGGCCTCTACAACTATGTATGAAACTCCTCCTCCTCCTCCTTCTCCTCTTCTTCCTCCTCCTCCTTCTCCTCCTCCTCTTCTTCTTCCTCCTCCTCCTCTTCCTCCTCTTCTTCCTCCTCTTCCTCCTCTTCTTCCTCCTCCTTCTTCTCCTCCTCCTCTTCCTCCTCTTCTTCTTCCTCCTCCTCTTCCTCCTCTTCTTCCTCCTCCTTCTTCTCCTCCTCCTCTTCCTCCTCCTTCTCCTCCTCCTCTTCTTCCTCCTCCTCCTCTTCCTCCTCTTCTTCCTCCTCCTCCTTCTCCTCCTCCTCTTCTTCCTCCTCCTCTTCTTCCTCCTCCTCCTCCTCCTCCTCCTCTTCTTCCTCCTCCTCCTCTTCCTCCTCCTCCTCCTCTTCCTCTTCTTCCTCCTCCTCCTCTTCCTCTTCTTCCTCCTCCTCTTTCTCCTCCTCTTCCTCCTCTTCCTCCTCCTCCTCCTCTTCTTCTTCCTCCTCCTTCTCCTCCTCCTCCTCTTCCTCTTCTCCCTCCTCCTCCTCCTCCTCTTCTTCCTCCTCCTCCTCCTCCTCCTCCTCCTCCTCATCCTCCTCATCCTTCTTCTTCTTTGTTTTGTTTTTTCGAGACAAGGTTTCTCTGTGTAGCCCTGGCTGTCCTGGAAATCACTCTGTAGACCAGGCCGGCTTCGAACTCAAAATTCATCTGCCTCTGCCTCTCAAGTACTGGGATTAAAGTACTGGGATTAAAGGTGTGCGCCACCACCACCTGACTATGAAACTTCTTGATAGTCAGGCTTTCTGAAGAGTGTTGCTGAGGTGACAATGTATGGAAGAAGTATCTGTTTTTGAATCTGGGTAACTGCTCAGCATAATAATTTAGATTTCCCATGATGTTCTTTCAAATTGGAGATGTGATACTTCCTTGTTAGTTGAATCTAATTTGTTTTCAGTATTTTGCTTCAGTAGTTATTGTATTTTACCCTAGAAATATCTCACATTTTTAGGAGAAAATGAATTAGCTGTACTTTGTAAATGTAGCCTAGTAAGAGACAGGGGCAATCTGTATACTTGTAACTAAACTGTACTTGTAGGGTAGGAAATTTAGTCTTGAACCCACAGCAAAGAAAAATGAAAATTTCATGGTAAATAAAATTATGAACGAAAAGACACACTATTTGGTCTTAAATGTGTTTATAAATTTGCTTAATGACTCTGACTCATGTATATAGTTGGGTTTAATTTTGTTATCAATAAAATTATTGTATTCCAATGTTTTTAATAGTTTTTTTTCTTTTCTTCTTGGTACTCCATGTTAGGGTTTAGGTTAAATGATCATCAAGTTTCAAACTAGTAAGCAGTCCAGGAGCATCATGAGTACAAAGCTTTAAATTCAAAATGATTTCCAGCTTGTGCTTCAAGCTGGAAATGAGGTACAAGGATAGACTCAGGATGATGCGAGTCAGATCTGAGGTCTGTGCTGTCTCTGCTTAGGGCACTGGTAAAACCCAGAATGATAAAGCATGAAAACAAGCACATGAATCTGGAGCCCCACAAAAGTATCAACGGTTGAGGTGAACACAGTCTTGCCAATCCCTCGTATACTTCTGTCGAAGACATAAGTCCCTGTCACAATTGGCCAGGAGCTGATGGGGGAAATAGTAAATATACTGAATCTAGGCTGAGAAGACAAATTTATCTTTCTATTGTAAAAATCAAAGCATCATTATATTTCTTTTTTTTAATTGTCCTTCATTTATGGGTTTTAATGATGATCATGTTTTGTGTGCCATCAAATCGGAACAGAAATTGATAGGCAATTGAATGTCTCATAGAATGAACATTCCTTAAATGGTTACTTGTTTTGGTTATGGTCACTAACATTTTATTTATTTATTTATTATTTACTTATTTATTTATTTACTTATTTGGTATTATGAAACAGGGTTTCTCTGTATAGCCCTGTCTGTCCTGGAACTCACTCTGTAGACCAGGCTGGCCTCGAACTCAGAAATCTACCTGCCTCTGCCTCCCAAGTGCTAGGATTAATGGCATGTGCCACCACTGCCCAGCCAGGTCACTAACATTTTAAAAGGCTGTATTAAGTAACATCAAAGTTTTGAAACTCCATGACTCTGAAATTGTGGATTTAAATTATAAATTAGACATATCTATAATCATGGAGGAAATAATTCTTGATTTTCCCCCCTGTATCTAGGAGTAGGTCAGATAGATCAGAGAATGTGGATATAATTTTTATGAGTAAAATATGAAAGTGAAGAAGGACTTTCAATGGACAAAATGATTAATGAGGTACAGGTTGGGCATGCCCATGGGAAGCAACACCATCAATCTACCTGCTGAACCCTTGCTTTTAGTCTAGCATTACTTGTGCCTTTCTTATTTCTTTCAAGCATACAAGCTTAAGATTCAAAATTCATCCTTGGTGTCTTTCTTTCACTAGCCTTTTGAGATCAGTAAGATTCAAAGCCTGGTTGATTCTCCATTGACAGTATATCTAGCATCTACTTTCTTTACATGTCTGTTGCTATCCAAGTTTCCCTACACTTCCTATCCTGACTTAACTAGAGTCCTTAAAGTTCCCTCTAACATGTAATACTTCTCTTTATTAATTTTCATCATTTCCATAAATCCTTTTTTTTTATTTTTTTAACATTGACCTTAATGTTTTGAACAGTTACAGTGATGAGCTGCATTTATAAGCTGGTATGGAGCTTTATTTGTTTAATTCCAGGGAATATAACCTGTAACTATGATAAAATTTGGTCCTTTTGTGATCCAGATATTTTGAGACTATCTATCTGAGTAAAATATGATTTTATTATGTTCAGAGGGACCATACAATTTATTGTTCTAACTAGATCACCCAGGATAGTGAAAGTATATTAATAATTAATTATAATTATAGGTGGACCTAGTATAAATTGAAACCGTTCAATGCAAAGCTGGGAAGTAGCTGGAGTGAAACATTCCTTTCCACAGAATGGATATTTCTCTTATTCAATCCCCTTACAATATTTTGTCTTTTCTTCTCTTACTGTGTAGTCCTGGAACTCACTTTGTAGACCAGGCTGACCTCAAGCTCTGTGGGCTTCTACCTTCCAAGTGCTGGGTTAATGGTGTATACCACCATGACCAGTTCTGTTACAACTTCTTTTGCTTTTTTTTTCAGACAGAGTTTCTCTGTGTAGCCCCGGCTGTCCTGGAACTCACTCTGTAGACCAGGCTGGCCTCGAACTCAGAAATCCGCCTGCCTCTGCCTCCCAAGTGCTGGGATTAAAGGCGTGCACCACCACTGCCTGGCCTGTTACAACTTCTAACGTAGACTTTATCATTTATATTTTTGACCAAGCTTCTTTGACTTATATTAATACATTTCAATTATATGTATGTACATATTACATATATCACCCATATTACATTGTTTTCTTCACACCTTTTCAATTAATTATCTGCTTTCCTTAAAGATCCTTGAAGGCATCATTGTTACCTTATACTATTTTCCTCTTGGTACTTTGGAGTTTTCCTTCACTACCCTCTCATTATTTAAACATGAGGCACACACAGAGCAACATGGCAAATACAAGAGGGAGTGTTCATGATGGTGGAGAAACATGGAGAACAGAGATTCCAAATGTAAGCTCCATGGCTGCTTCAATAGGAACTAGAAGAAACCTTGACTAAATCAGGGTGTCATTGACATGGAGGAGGAGGGTTCAGTATGTTTGGAACAGATTATGAGAGAAACTAGGAGAAATGACAAGGACAGAATTCTGAATTTTCTCGGGCTCTGGGAAATTGCTACTCAAAACAGCACACAGTGCAGTAGGTCTGATATCATCTGGGAACTCATAGGGATGTTGATCCAACTCCCTCTTTGCACTATCAAGATCTCTAGGTGATTTGTCCATGAAGTCTAGACCTAGAAGGCTTGCTTTTCTTTGGCTCTCCGAGTTAACTATTCAGGAGTGACATTCAAATATCTGCTAATAAATGAGAGCTAATTAAATAAGAATCCAAGAATCCACTTTTATTTCTCCCTTGGTTTCTTAGTGTCTCAAGTGACTTTGTAGATCTTAAGTAGATTTTAACAAAGGTTAGGGAGCATGGAGGATATTTGAGAATGATGTGTGTCATAATAATATTTTTCAGATAAAAATGTGTCTTAATAGGAGTTGGGTGGAGAATAAATGAAGTAATCTAATTATGGGTGAACCAGAGTGTTCAAGAGTTTGCTCATGTTATTAGATCTAAACTTTTTTTTTTGACATAGAATCTATTCTTCCCAGTTTCTAGAGCCCCAGGACAGGAAAATAGTTGGCCATCTGGTTTTACTAAACACTTTCTCACATATGAGGACAAGATGTGTTACTTGGATCTACTAGGAGGTGCACTGCTGGAAAAATTTAGGACAGTTTCTCTATACAAACTATCTCTTAGGGATGGAAAAACTTGGCTGGTACCAAAGATTAAAGAAATTCCTGCCTGAACTATTTCTGCTTCTGCTTCTTTCTTGATATGCTCTATCTATCTATCTATCTATCTATCTATCTATCTATCTATCTATCTATCTATCCAAACAAAGTACATGTCACAGTTTGAAGTATACCCAGCAGTTCACTAATCCTTATTTTAATAGAATAAAAATACTTCACTTTCAACCTTCTGTTAGGTGACTTCTGTCATATTTTTCTTGTTATATTCGTTATTAAATTAGAGATGGTACTTGCTCAATCAGATTGTTAGTAAATAAAAAGTAATAAATATTAAATCATGTTTTAAAAGAGGCCAACAATAAATTCTTGATAAGAACAATATTGTTTCATTAAAGAAAACATGAAATGATAGAAAGTAGCAGAATTCATTGTTTCATGTTAAAAGTATTATTTCTATAGTGATAACTAACAATAGCCCTTTGACTTTGCTAATTCTGTACCTGAAATATACATCTCTTCTCTTAATCTAACTAGCCTCTAGTAGATATTATATTTTCCCCAATGATTCTTGTATCATTTGCCCAAGGGTGCTATGATTATAGTTAATATCTATGTAGATATAGATAAAATTACTGAATTATAACTAGTATGTTAGATTGAAACAGATGTCTGTTGGTATAGGTGTCTATCAAGCTACATGCACTATTACTCAGCAAATGATAGATTATGTTTCTGTATTAGTCCAATTATTTGTTTAACCACTAATTCACTCTTGAGATAGTATCATACAGGCATCTGTCAAGACATTAGCCAGTTACTGAATTTTGAGTATAGCATGTCAAGAACAAGATATTTACTCTGAAGAGCAAGAAAAGTAGGGGAAAAGGAAATCATGTCCTCACATTCACTAGGGTCAAAGTAGACGTAGCAGCAGAGGATTTATCACTGCCATGATTCCTTATATATGTAATTTTTCTTGAAAGAATTTAATGCTAGGGATAATAAAATTGGTAACAAGGTAAGCAAAATATTCATGTCTTAAAGTTCGTGCAAAATGTCACGCAGGCACTACTCATCTGACAATCTCTATACCCACCACTGGTATCAGAGTGTCTCCTCCTACCCTTTTTAAGATTTTCATATGCTGAACAGTATTTAAGGATTTTTGAGACCAATGTATATGGACTCTTCTCTTGGGTTAGTCTTAAGCTGTGTGGGATAATGATTACTGCCTCATGAATCTCTTATTTTTCCTTGGTAGAGGTGTATGAAGACAGCAAGATTATAGCCAACATTATTTACATCCATACTACAAAATTCTGAATAATAATTTAATATCACACCCAGCCTAGATAAAGAGCATTTGTGGATATCCTTAGTTTTTAAAAAGAAATTTGGCAATTTGAGAGATAAAAAGTTGCTCTGCTTTGCTTTTTGCTGTTGTGATAAAATCACAACCAAATCCAACTTGGGGAGGTAAGGATTTATTTCAGCCTATAGTTTATGGTCTGCTATCATTAGAAGCTAAGGCAGGAATCTAGAAATAAAAAGTGAAACAGAGACCTCAGAGTAAGACTTGCTGGCTTCCTCAGCTATCTTTGTCATATAGCTCAGGTCTATCTCCCAAAAGTGGTATTGCTCACAGTGGACCGAACTCTCACATGTAAATTAACAATCAAGAAAATGCCTCACAGTGCTGGTGAGATGGCTCAGTGAGTAAGAGCACTGACTGCTCTTCCAAAGGTCATGAGTTCAAGTTCCAGCAACCACATGGTGGCTCACAACCACCCATAATGAGATCTGACGCCCTTTTCTGGTGTGAAGTCAGCTATAGTGTACTTATATATAATAATAAATAAGTCTTAAAAAAAGAAAATGCCCATAGACCAATATGATAGATAACATTCCTTAACTGAAGTTTTTCTTCCCAGGTGACTGTAGACTGTGTCACACTGACAAATGTTAATCAACATAAAGGCTAGTAAGCTAATATCCAAGAGCAATATGAGGAGTAAATCAACATCATCAGTAAACATACCCCACACTAGGTGAGTTTGTTATATTAGAGAAGAGCAGAGGGAGAAGATGCTTGTTATCTCAATATAAATGGTTGCTAGGGAGCCAGGTCATTGTGAGAATTACCCATCCTTACACAGTAGGAGTTGTACAATTAGCACACCTCACAGTAAAGTTAAAAATGGATGGGTCCTCAACTTGATCACCCAGAGGTGGCATCTAGACACTGTGGACTAACTGGTCAATCAATAAATAAGTATTCTTTCTCCTCATTTTACTAAGTCTTCATTAAAATTTTCATAGGGACCCATGAAATTTAAAACTTATTTTACCCCAAAACTCTGTCCAACCATTGGCATGGGTTCCTTCCAGTCTAGACCACTGCCCTGAGCAGACCTTGGGCGCAAACTCCTCATTCAGTCCCACAACGCCCAGAGGAAGCTCCATTCCCAGGCACTCTAACACACCCAGGATCACAGGACCACAGGATCCCAGGAGCTTGGTCACACCAGGATCTCAGGGTCCCAGAGGCAGCTTGACTCTCAGGAGCACTGACACACCCAGGATCTTAGGATCCTAGGATCCCAGAATCATAGGATCACAGAGACAGCTACACTCTGAGGAGTTCTGATACAACCAGGATCACAGGAAGGACAGACTCCAGTCAGATACAGTGAGGGCAGGTAGTACAAGAGATAATCAGATGACTGGAAGCAAGTGTAAGAACATAAGCAACAGAAACCAAGGTTATTTTAGTATCATCAGAATCTAATTCTCCCACCATAACACGTCCTGGATGCACCATCATATCTGAAAGACAAGATTCTGATCTAAAACTCACTTCTCACGATGATGATAGAGGACCTTAGAAGGACATAAGAACTCCCTTAAAGAAATACAGGAGAACACAGGTAAACAGCTAGAAGCCCTTAAAAAGGAAACACAAAAATCCCTTAAAGAATTACAGGAAAACACAATCAAACATGTAAAGGAAATGAGCAAAACCATCCAAGATATAAAAATGGAAATAGAAACAATAAAGAAATCACAAAGGGAGACAACCCTAGAGTTAATAAAACTAGGAAAGAGATCCGGAGTCATAGATGCAAGCATCTCCAACAGAATACAAGAGATAGACTTGAGAATCTGTGGTGCAGAAGACACCATAGAAAATATTGACACAACAGTCAAAGAAAATGCAAAAAGCAAAAAGCTCCTAACCCAAAACATCCAGGAAATACAGGACACAGTGAGAAGACAAAACCTAAGAATAATAGGTATAGAAGAGAGTGAAGATTCCCAACTTAAAGGGCCAGTAAATATCTTCAACAAAGTTATAGAAGAAAACTTGCCTAACCTAAAGAAAGAGGTGCCCATGAAAATATAAGAAGCCGAAAGAACTCAAAAAGACCAGAAATTGGACCAGAAAAAGAAATTCCTCCTAAGAATCAAAACACCAGGTGCACAAAACAGACTTTTAAAAGCAGTAAGGGAAAAGGTCAAGTAACATATAAAGGTAGACCTATCAGAATTAGACCAGACTTCTCACCAGAGACTATGAAAGCTAGAAGATCCTGGACAGATGTCATACAGACCCTAAGAGAACACAAATGCCAGCCCAGGCTACTATACCCAGCAAAACTCTCAGTTACCATAGATGGAGAAAACAAGATATTCCATGACAAAGCCAAATTTACACAATATCTTTCCATAAATCCAGCCCTATAAAAGATAATATATGGAAAATACCAACACAAGGAGGGAAATTACAACTTAGAGAAAATCAAGAAAGTAATCTTTCAACAACTCCAAAAGAAGATAGACACACAAACATAATCCAACCTCCAACAACAAAAATAACAGGAAGTAACAATAACTTTTCCTTACTATCTCTTAGTATCAATGGACTCATCAACAAAAAGACGTAAACTAACAGACTGGATGCATAAACAGGACCCAGCATTTTGCTGTATACAGGAAATGCACCTCAGTGACAAAGACAGACACTACCTCAGAGTAAAAGGTAGGAAAACAATTTCCCAGGCAAATGGTCCCAAGAAACAAGCTGGAGTAGCCATTCTAATATCAACTAAAATCAACTTTCCACCAAAAGTTATCAAAAAAGATAAGGAAGGATACTCAATTCTGGTCAAAGGAAATATCTACCAAGATGAATCCTCAATTCTGAACATCTATGCTCTAAATGCAAGGGCACCCACATTCATTAAAAAAAAAACTTTACTAAAGCTCAAAGCACACATTGCACCTCACACAATAATAGTGGAAGACTTCAACACCCCACTCTCAGCAATGGACAGATCATGGAAACAGAAACTAGAACAGAGACAGAGTGAAACTAAAAGAAGTTATGAACCAAATGGATCTAACAGATATTTATAGAATATCTCACCCTAAAGCAAAAGAATATACCTTCTCAGCACCTCATGGTACCTTCTCCAAAATTTATCATATAATTGATCACAAAACAGACCTCAACAGATACAAGAACATTGAAATAATCCTCTGCACCCTATCAGATAACCATGGACTAAGGCTGACCTAAAATACCAACAAAAACAACGTAAAGCACACATACACATGGGAGCTGAACAATGCTCTACTCAATGATAACTTGGTCAAGGAAGAAATAAAGAAAGAAATTAAAGGCTTTTGAGAATTTAATGAAAATGAAGATATATCATACCAAAACTTATGGGAAACAATGATAGCAGTGGTAAGAGGAAAACTCATAGCTCTATGTTACCTCCAAAAAGAAACTGGAGAGAATTTACACTAGCAGCTTGACAGCACACCTGAAAACTCTATTAGCAAGTACACCCAAGAGGAGTAGGTGGCAGGAAATAATCAAAGTCAGGACTGAAATCAACCAAAGAGAAACAAAAGAACTATACAAAGAATCAACAAAGCCAGGAGCTGGTTCTTCGAGAAAAATCAACAAGATAGATAAACTCTTAGCCAGACTCACCAGAGGGCACAGAGACAGTATCCAAGTTAATAAAATCAGAAATGAAAAGGGAGACATAAGAATGAAATATAATTAAAATAACTATTCTGTTTGTTGAATATCAACAGTTGAAAATATTAAAATCATGTTCTACAAGCATCATGGAAAAATTATTGATATTTTTCTCACTGTGCTTGAAATTAACGTTTTCTTAATGTTTAACTTCCAAGAGTTTTTGCTATTTGAAATTTTAAAAATATTCCTACTGTTAAAATGATTTCTCTTCTATAAACACTGATAATCTTTTTAGAGTAAACTTATAGTTATACAATGTACACAGATATGTAATGCGTTTTAAATACTCTCTCACTATGTCAGGTAGTATCATATCAAGGCTTTTGAATATATTTCTCAATGATTCATTTTTAATATTTCATGCTCTTTTACTATGCTTAATTCCCAATGAATACTTTGTATTTTTTGAAATAATTTAGTATTGAACTTTAGATATAGGATCCTCAGTTATGGATAGTATTAAATGTTCATTAATGGTATTTTTAGGGTAACCAAGGATATGAATATAAAAGTTGACAAATTTTTTATGTATTATTTGCTTCTCAAAATATTCAATATTATTAATATGTTATATGTATAAAATTCATTTAAGTAGTAAAAACATAAGGAAAAAACCTTACCTTAAGTCAAACTATCCATAAGGAAAATGGTTCTACAAAGATTGTTGTTCCAGGTTTGACTACTCTAGAGGAATCCCCAAGTAAATACATACTTTCAGTTTGCAATATTAGATTTTGTCAGCATGAGTACAATTATATTGGATTGATTAACTGATTTATTAATTAATATTTATTTTATTATTAATACTAATTATTTTAAATAACTATTATGGTTCCGGGAGTATGTGCTACTAAACAAGCAATTTACCCTGGAGTTATAATGCTTATCCTATTTTATATTTTGAGACAAAATCTCTGTAAGTTACTCAGACTGGATCTAACCTTTGATGTCGTTCACACCGACCTTGAACTCATAACCCTTCTGCCTCAGTCTTTCACGTGATACCAGGACTAGTGCATATATCTAATTTTAAATTTTAGGGGAACAAATGAACAAAGTAAACCTTAGAAGTTTCTAAATTGAGAAGTTTCTAAAGTTCCTCAGCACTTTTCAATCAGACTTGGGAACTGGACTAGGGAACTGCAAGCTAAACTGAAAGTGGGGTGGAGTCTTAACTCTGATAACTCTATGTGATCCTCAGCAAGTCTGTTACTACAGTGTTGTCAATTCCCCCATTTGGAGTGTATACCAACATACACATAGAATAAGATAATCTAGGGAGCAGCCATCAGTGTTACAGATATAGTAAAAGTTCAATTCTGGTTTGATATTCTTATATATTATTGAATAGGGAAGGTCTTTGCACCAAGGTTGAGTGTTTAAGATAGTCTTATGGCCAATCAATAACATTGTTCTTGTATAATAACAGAAAGGCGTTTAACACTATTTGAATTTCTGTATCTTGAAGACAAAACTTAGTCATACTCATTGTCAGGAAGTCCATAATTGCCTTTATGATTCCTGGAGGCTTTTGTTCAGCACTGATTCTATGGTTGGCACATTGGTGACAATTCCAGAATTGAATCGACGACTCTGGAATTCCCAATTCAGCTCACGTCATTGAACTCAACGTGACTTAAAAAGTAGTGGAGAAGTAGGAGCCATCCTCTTTTCTGATCATAAGAGATGTGAGGTTAGTTAAGATGAGCTTCAACTAACTTCCTTTTATTAAATTAGGTGGCTTGCAATGGATAGTTGTCTTTTTTTTTTATGTGTCTCAAGTGATGGCTAACACCTGAAATCCCCTAGAATTCCTGAAATTATATACATATTTATGATTAGACCTCTATATTTCTCTGGCACACATCTGTAAATTCAAAATATCTGGAAAATGAAAAAATAGTATCCATACTGTACTGAGCCTGTATCTAGCACGGACTTTTCAAAAACAGGACAGACTGACAACTACTTATGCAGTATTTAATCTCAGTACGTATTATGGTCATGCTATCTATGAGTTAAAGCTCTCAAGAGGAGATGGCACAGTGCGGCTTTCGTTTTGAACTGCCGAAACAATGGCAGAGCGACTGAACATTGGACTTGTAGCAGAAGGCGCATTGGTGACTTGTCTGAACTGGTTTGGGGTATGGCTCTGGTTTCTTGCTTGCATTTTCATATGTCCTAGGCTCAAAGAATTGTGAACAGCTCTTTAACATCTTACCAAATAAAACTATTGCTGTTTTTCATTGTTTGCAGCTTCAAGCCCTGCTTGATGAGGGTGCCACATTCCTCAAACATCTGTATTTCATTCTCATATTGAATCTTTGCCTTGATTTTCCTTCTCTTGAAAGGTATCTCTTTGATACCTTTCTCATGCTGAATCCTCTTTCCCCAAGCCTCCATTTTTAGGTCCCAGTTATCACACATGCAATATTAAGAACTAGGCCTGCTGAAACTTAGAAGCAACTCAGTCCTTAATAGGTTGTTGAATAATGCATAAAACAAACAAAATTCCATTGTATCTGAATGGACAAAAGCTCATCCACAGAGGTGAATATGTTCTTCAGTAACTTTACCACTTGATATAATATTTTTTCCTTAAATCTTGTATGTTTAGCTTATTTCCTTTATTGAACCCTTCTACAATGAAGTTTCAGTTGTTTATAGAAACAAAACCCCAGAACATTTTAATTTTATTGACATTCATTCTCTCCATTACTAATAGGTTAAAAATTGTGCATGGAAGAGACCTAACTCTAGATGTTTTTCATTCTGGCTTGTATATAAGTTTCTTCCAACCCAAATTCCATTTAATTTAAAATTTATGAAAAAAAAGTTAATATGCTGGGATTTAAGATTATTTGGTGATAAATTTGGCAATGGTCCCTAAAATAAAAGGAGAACAGTTCTAATGTCTAAATCATTTTAGGAGTTTTCAATTATTTTCTAGTTGGTAACAGTAAAGTGTGGGAAGCCCTGTTGTGCTCTCGGAGATTCTCAAACCGAAACTACAAGTTGACAGCTAGTCTCTGCGCGCTGGGGGGTTGG
>NW_022196909.1:14650152-14651107 GCF_008632895.1 Mastomys coucha
TCCCTCACATTCCCGGTTCGTGGAAACCCACGCTAGTAGGAAGCTGCTGGTCGGCATCCTACAGTAAAGCATTATTGTATCCTAAAACCAAAAAATCATCACACTTAAAATCGGATTGTAGGAAATTAGTAGTAAATCCTGGTTGAAACCTAACAAAATGATTTTGTGTTAAAGATGATGACTTAGCACAATAAAACACTCTGTAGTCTTATACATGGTTCACTGGCCTCTATATGAAATAAGACCTCTTACATTACCAGCAGAGTTTCATAGTTTCAAAATAAGGAACAACCCAAAGACGGGCAAAAGCCCCATCAAATATTATTCTAAAAAGAAATCCATGATATCATACAAAACATTGGAGTTGGCTCTTACTCTGTGAAAACAAGAGCATGAAATAGCTCTCTGTTGGTGCTGTGACGGCTTCCGCGCGTTTATTTGAAACATACAGACATGTTATTTTACAGATCTCTAGGTTGGAAGTTTGATATAAGCTCCACTGTGTTGAAAAACAAGATGTTAGCCAGGTAGAAAGTCTTTTGGAAGACTCTGACTAAGTTTGTGTGCCATTTTGAGCTTTGAGAGCCTGCCCGTTTTCCACACTGGGTTTCCATATTCCTTACCATCTTCAGGGAAGTAGAAATATACCTGATTATCCTTCAAGAGCTATTATTCTCTATAAAGACTCCCTCCTCTAGTTTTCAGGAACCCCATGATTGGATCTACATGGGTGCTTAAAGATAATATCCTTGGTTTTGTGTGTTTTTTTTCCTTAAACAACAGCAAAATCCCAAGATACTTATTATGGACTCTACTTTGGGAAACACTTGCAGTAGTTGGACCACAGTTTCCCAGGGCTTCTATGGAAAATAGTTCTAACACACTGGGGCTTCCTGCTAGGCTACTGGATGCAACACTTTTTTAGTCTCTTCTTTCCAGTTTTTTTTTTTTTTAA
>NW_022196909.1:14654213-14660248 GCF_008632895.1 Mastomys coucha
CAGACAGAGGCATATAAACAAAACTATGAAGAAAGAAGAAAAAGAAATAAAAAGTGGCAATATATGTTGAGGTATTTAGATATTCTTATGCTAATTCTCTGGTTCTAGCTGGAGGCAGTGACCTGGAGATTTCAATCTAGCATTTCCTGCTAATTCTCTGGTTCTAGCCCGGGGCAGGCAGTGGGGAGTTCCGACCTGACCTAACACTTCTAGCTAATGTCCTTGAGTGGAAGCCCTTCGATTACTCTCTAGTACGTAAAACATTAAACTAGGATAGTTGGAAGCTTTGTGTCGGCCAGGAGACAATGCTCAATCTTAACCATTTACAAATCATTTCTTGGGGTACCTTTATGCCTGATTATGAGGCCGTGTCATCAACACGATTGGAAAGACTAATCTGGAACATGTCTGAGTTAGGGGATACCAGCGACTAGTCTGAAATCCAGGAGGCTCAGAACTCCTTTTGAAGTCTTATTGCCTCTTATCCTTTATCAGGATTTTATCCCCGATATTTTGGATGTGACTGGAGTAGACGAGTGTGGGTAGCATTTACATGTGTATGTGTGCCATGTGCATGTGTGTTTGTTTGTATGTGTGTGTGGAGTATGAACATGTATGCATGTTGAGACCAGAGGTTGATGTTACATAGTTTCTTCGTGCTCTCTACTTTATATGTTGAGGCAGTCTTTCACTTGGAACTCCCAACTTGCCAGTTAGACTAGTCAAGTTAGCCAGACCACTCCAGAGACTTTCTCATAAGGCTGAGATTATAGGCAGGTTGCTACATTGGGGCCAGAATTTACCTGAGAACTTGAGATCTGAGCTCCAGTCTTGCTCTTCAGTGAGAAACTCCTTATCTACTGAACTATAGCTCAGTTCTTCCTTAACTCTCTCTCTCTCTCTCTCTCTCTGTGTGTGTGTGTGTGTGTTTGTGTGTATTTCAAAAGGTTTCTTCCTGAACATGGCACCCAGAGAGCTTCAGTGATCTCAGGCCCTCCTGATTGTGCAGTGTTCTGTTGCTGTGAAGAGACACTGTGACCATGGTAACTCTTATAAATGAAAGCATTCAATTGGGGGCTTGCTTACATTTTCAAAGGTTTAGTCCATTGTCATCAGGGTGGGAAGCGTGGTGCCAAACAGGCAGACATGGCACTGGAGAAGGAGCTCCGAGATCTACACCTGGATCTGTAGGCTGCAAACCCCAGAGCATTTGAAACCCCAGAGCCCACCCACCAGTGACACACTTCCTCCAGTCAGGCCACATGTCCATCAGCAAGACCATACCTCCTAATCCCTGTCAAGTAGCATGATTCCCTAAAGACCAAATATTCAAATATATTGGTCTATGGGGTGAGTCCTGGTTCAAACCATCACACATAGCTAGTGCGTTTAGTCACTTAGCCACCTCTCAGGCCTTCATTTCCCCATTTTAGCGGGACCTTTATTTTCTTGTACTTATGGCATTTTCACATATGTATACTATTGCTCTTTGCTCATCCTCCCATATTTTCCTTCCTCATCCCCCACTTACTTCCCATTTCCTCTCATCAACTTCTTTTTGAGTCTTGTGAATCTTGGGTATGAGCATGAAGGGCAGTGTTTTTTTCCCCTTAGTCTCCTCTCCCTTTTTCTTCTTCACCTTGACTCTTCCTTCTACCTTTATAGCTCTCTTTTCTATTTCATGTCTTATGTGTGTCATTTAAAAAACAAGTTCATGTTCTTTGCATGTGAGAAAACATGTGGTATTAGTCATTCTGAGTCAGGTCTTTTGTTTGTGGTGTGACAATCTCCAGGTCAAGTTGCATGTGATGCCATCCTTTCTTTCACTGGGATAAAAACCCCACTGCGTACATGCACAGCATCTTCTTTTATCTATTGATGGTATTCAGGTTGGCTTTACATTTTAGTTATTATAATTAGTGAACAGGAAATGTGGATGGGCACTTATCTTTATGATGTGTTTAGATTTTGGGGCTTGTATATCTAAGAGAATTATAGCTAGATCATATGGTACTTCAATTTTTAGTAACCTTACCTTTTATCTTTGAGGTTGAATCCCTTTTGCCATGTAATAGAACATATCTCTAGGTTCTAGGAGATAAGATGTAGACATCTTTGGTAGAAGTGCAAGTTTGTGATTAATATAGGGATACTCGCATAAAATTGTCAAACAACAACAACAGCAACAACAACAACACAACTGGAAATCAACCCTATGGAATGTAACTGATTCTCTGGACAGTCCTGTGACTACTGGGAGGACATTCCAAAGTCCTACCACAAAAAATGTGGTCCATTAGTCAGAGCATGAGTATTGCCTAGTAGCTTGCCTGAAATGCCCTTTTGGGCCCTTAACACCCTGACACTGATTTAGGACCTGCATCTTGACAAGCTACTAAGACAAGATTTGTCTGCATCCCCAAGGCAAGGAGAAATGCTCAATTTTTGTCAAAACCAGGGGAAGGTTTATCATGTCAGTAATAGTTCTAGAACCTGTTTTACATGTAAATCAGAAGAAGGCATCTGAGACCTTAAAAAAAGTTGAAAGCCCCGGCTCTATGTGCCATAAGAGCACTCTCCATGCAGCCTTTCTGCTCTTACCACAAGCCTATGCTCTCATCTGACACTAATAGGTTCATGTTTCTATAGAACAAAATTAATTTCCACTAGTTTGAAAGCAGGAAAAGGATGGTAGATGAAAAGTGATGAGCCATAGAGCCATTTGTTAAACTCCTTAAAGACAGAAAGAAGGAACATTGACACAAAAGATCTAAAAATGTTCGCTTAATCTTTAGGAAACTTGTGGATGGGATAGTAAGCTGTGAGTCCTGAGAGGAATTTTGCAAAACTGTGACATCGCGAGGTTTCGACGTAAATTCACTGAGAATAAGACACCATGCATTTTTATATCTTTTCTTCTAATGGGGTTGTTAATACAGTAAGTCAACAAAGCTGGTGCAGTACAGTTGTCTTACTTAGGGTTTCCATTGCTGAGAAAAGACACTATGAGCAAGGCAACTCTTAAAAGGGAAATATTTAATTGGGGCTGGCTTACAGGTTCAGAGGTTCAGTCTGTTATCATCGTGGCAGACGTGGTAGCAGACAGATGAACACAGTGCTGGAGAAAGCGCTGGGGGTTCTGCATCTTTATCTGAAGGCAGTCAGAAGGCTAGCATCCTTAGGCGGCTGGAAGGAAGCTCTCTTTGTCCATCCCCACAACGATACACTTCCTCCATCAAGGCCACACCTAATAGTGCCACTCCTACGTCCAAGCATATTCAAATCACAACAGTCCTTGAGAACATCACTTGGTATACTGGGTGAAGCGCTTTGTACACAAAAAGGAAGTTGAAGGACAGTTGTGAGCAATCCCACCTGGTTATGATCATGGTCTTCAAGACATTGATCTGGAAGTTTTGAGGGGTAGAAAGGGAAAAACGTTACCTTTGGACACTTGCTCATTAGTATATCTCACTAATTTTTGTGAGGCCCTTTAAGAAAATGAAATTTCAGTAATTTTTTTTTTTTACTTAAGGTAAATGAGATAACAAGTAGGACATTGAAAAAAAGAGTTAATTTTTGTATTCTTTAAAAAAAAAAAAACTTGGTAAAACCAGTGAGCTTTATTGGGGTAGTTTTAGGAATATAGGTGAGGGTTACTTATAGAAGGAGAAAGGACTCAAAGACAGGTGGATCACCAAAAGCCCACTTCAGCATGGGTGATGTGAGCTCCTGAAAGCTAGAGACTTGGGGCTCACTGTACAATCTACAGGCAGTTCAGTAGGCTGGACTGTGACCTTTGCAGGTAGCTCAGTTCATCTCAGCCTTTTTCAAGAAACTCAGCTTGTATCTGTTTCCTCCAGCTTGTCTGAGAGTGTCTCTTGCTAGTCCTTACTGCTTACAGAAATATGGCCGGGGAAGGCCTAGCAGATTTGGTCAGTTTCAGGGACATGCTGAAGCTGGTGTTTGCTTTCTTAGCTTAAGAGCTTCCATAAACTTTCTGCCGGGGCAGATCATCAGCGTGTCTGCCCCTCTGAAGACACCACAGTCTGAAGGCCTCCCAGGAGATCTGCTGTTGCCAGGGTCATAGGTCTCTCAGAAGACCTACAGCAGCCCCAGGACACAGAAGGAAGTAGGACCATTGGCCAATGCATGGCCCTTAGTGGCAGCACATATTTGGCCATCAACATGGCCCCAAGTGGCAGCACAGGATGCTTATATCAATATAACCTCCAGTGTCACCAAAGTTAAGGTCTAGATTTCCTTCTATCTCTAGTAACTATAATAAATTCACATGACTGGAAAACATTCAGCTCATCAGTTATCCAGAGCCCTTACTTTTAGAAACAAAAATTTGGAGATACGTTTTTTAAAATCTGAAGATATAAAACTTATAAGAGAGATGTCATTTCAGATTTACAGACATGAGAATTGTTACTATTGGATACACCCTACTCTTACTCCAAGCCACAGCCTTACATTTCATGTGGCATGATAATATGATAATTATAACCTGGTAAGATTATGATAATGAGTGGTTTCTAAGGGAACATGGATACAGAATGAGGTCTGGGAAGGTGTCATGGGTCATATTGTAGAACAAGCCAGAAGAGGAGGGAGTACATGTTCTAACTTAGTGACTAAATCTCTTTAATGGGATGTGAACTAACTGTCCTCATATTGTTTCTAGCCTAATAGTTTTAGGATGTTCCTCACCAAATCATGAAGCCTTTATAGCATAGTCAGACAACACAAAATCTGAAAAACTGTAATAAAATTGTTGCAAAAATCCATAGGAAAAAACTAATCAACAACATGAGTTGATATTTATCACAAATCATCCCCAACCCAATTTTCTTTGATAAATTTGAAGTCAATGACAGTGTTTTAAACAAAGTGATTATTCTGTCATCAGTGTGAAAGAAAATATATTATGTCTAGTTTTTCTTATATGTTGAACAAACTAAATTTATTGTTTGGAGAACCTTGATGAGGAAAAATGTCCATAAAGTAAAACCATGTAAGAGCGCATGAAACTCACCATAGCCTTGGTATTCTGCTATCATATCATGCTGTTTCCTGTTATTAACATGTTTGTTTCTCTAAGGCAGGGTTATGTCTGTGTGCCTATGCCTGTTTGTCTGGAACCCTTTCTTACCCCTGCACAAGCCACAAAACTCCAATTGTTCATCTTCCCTCAACCCTGCCTACATGGAAAAAACTCTGAACTAAGTCATCTATGCATTTCCTGCAACATACTAAAGAGTGCTTTCCCAGAGGCTCAGTTCTTGACCATATATGGGCACAATCCTAGTTCTTAGCTGACACATCATCACTCTTGAACTAGGCTCTATAAAGTCCCCTGCATTAGCCTAGGTGCATGACTTCATTGACCTTAACTTTTGAGATCTGTGAACTTGCCCTAGAGCTGCCAGATGAGAAACCTAGGAATGCCCAATGAGTCTTTTATTCAGTTTTACTGTAACATTATTTTCAGTTGGTTACTTTGAACATTTTGCTCTGTAATCATTTAGAAGCATGTTACTTCGTACATAAGTATGTATATAGCATCCATGCAAGTGCAATCATTTGGTACATCCCAAAGCACCCATTATTGCAGAATTCTAAATTGCTTTCAAAGTGGCTCCTTTTTGACTTACTCTTTTCCTCTTACGTGCTGCAGTCAATCCTCTTCATATTTAATATTGTTCATCTACTTACTATTTGCTAGGGGAGTTATACTTTATTATAAGTGTGAATATTAATATGTATTTTAAAATAAAAAAGGTATTACTATTATAATCAGTGAAAAATACAAATGCTTACTTTCTTAGTTAATACTGTATGTCCACTAGCCAAGCTGTCTATTTGTGAATGGGACATGTTTATCTATGGAGGAAAATATTAAAATGTTTTTATTTCATGAGATTACAAAATTCATAAATGAAAACTACTTCATAGTACAGTAACATATATTGCCACTTTTTATTTCTTTTTCTTCTTTCTTCATAGTTTTGTTTATATGCCTCTGTCTG
>NW_022196909.1:14662442-14687219 GCF_008632895.1 Mastomys coucha
GGACATCCACATGGAGACAGGGGGTGGGGAGGAAGTACGGGATATGGAACAGTCAGAGGGTGGATGGGGACGATAAAATATGGAGCGTTAGATAAATAAATAAATAAATAAATAAATAAATAAATAAATAAATAAAAGTAAAAATAAAAAAGAAAGAAACAGCTAATGTTACCTTTCAAGGCAACTACTTATGCTTTTTTTTTTTTTTTTCAAGATAAGGTTTCCCTATGGAGACCTGGCTTTCCTGGAACTCACTCTGTAGACTAGTCTGGCCTCAAACACAGAGACCAGCCTGCCTCTGCCTCCTGAGTGCTGGGATTAGAGGCATGTACCACCATTATCCAGCAATTTCTGCTATGTAAGTCATGTGTTGTTGATTTGTTGCGAATTTGTTTGCACACATAATTCATGTACCTGAAGAAGATGGTTGTTTTGGAAAATGATTCATTGTAAACATTTTAAAAATTCATAAGTTTACAGATAAATGGACCAGCACTGTGACAAGATGTTAGAAGTTAGTTTTAAGTGAACTTTTCATTGGCTAGAACAGGACGTCTCAAGAAAGAGAGCCTTTTTATACTTAAAATCTCATTCTGCAGGTGTTGTCATTTTAAAATTATGTTTTGAGACATTCTGTTATCATTCTATTAAAAGATATCCAGGTAAGAAAGGTCATTTTGTACAATAACCTCATTACAGTGGGGAATAATGAATGAGGTTCTCATCATGTGAAATGATGACTTCCCAACTTCTATATGAAAATACCAATCACACTTCAATATGTACAGGCCCTTTCTCTGAAGAGTCAAATGCCTTTTTGACTCTTGGTAGTCAAAATGCATTTTTCTCATGGAAGACCTACTCAATTTCAGCGTATTAAATGCTTGTTATCAATGAGCCATGTCTTGTGGTTGCTGATAGAAAAATAGAACAATTGTGAAATGTGAGTCTAACAGTTCAGTGGTTCTGAAACTTTTATGGGGCAAAGAAGAATGTTGGGGGTTTGTTTGAAAATATATTTCTTTTCATAGGCACCAATTTAGTCAGTCTTCAAAGGGGCCATTGATCTATCTCTTAACAAGTATTCTTAGAAAATTCTATGCAGAATTTCTAGGAGACTAACTTTGGAATCAGATTGACTAGATGTTGATGTATGGGTTACCAACTATGTGATCAAGTGTAAGTTTGTAACTCCTAAGTCACTAAATCTTTATTTTTCTTATCAGAGAATTTCCTATCTTGTAGGCGTTTGTGTTTCTATTGCTGCGAAGAGACACCATGACCAAGGCATCTCTTATAAAGGACAACATTTGGTTGGGTCTGGCTTACAATATCAGAGGTTTTGTGCATTATCAACATTTTGGGGAAGCATGTCAGCATGCAGGCAGCTGGAGAACGAGCTGAGAGTTCTACATTTTGATCCAGAGGCTGTGTTCCACACTGGGCATAGCTTGAGCATATAAGAGACATCAAAGTCTGCCTCCACAGTGACACACTTCCTCTAAGAGGGCCATATCTATCCCAACAGGGCCATACTTCCTAATAGTGTCACTTCCTATGCACAAGCATTCAAACAGATAACTCTATGGGGGCCATACCTATTCAAACCACCACAGCACTGGATAACAGTGTTTTAAAAATTCCTTAGGAAAAAGCTTTATTAAGACACTGATCAAGTGAAAAACACCAAAACAAAAAGCACAACAGGCACACAGTCACATTGAACCCCCCGACCCCAAACCCCAAATCAAAACCAAGCAAACTACCCATGGAGTCAATTTTGCGTTGGTGACAACTACTCTGATCATGGAATTGCCCTGGAATATGGTTGATTAACCCCATGACATTTTATTGGGGAAAACTGATTTTAGCTTTTCCAGCAAGTATCAACTGCAAATAGCTTCTTGGTTTGTGGTGGGACTGTGTGCACTTCTCACTGCTGGGATTTTGTTTGGTTTTACTTGTGTAGGTTGTGTGAATGCTGTTTCAGACTCTGTAGATTCATGTATATATTAGTCCCATTGTATTTGGAAGAAACTGTCTTCTTATTTGTTTGTATCTGGTTTTTTTTTTTTTTTGAGTGGGGGAAGAGTGAGAGAGAAAGAAAGAGAAAAGAAAGAATAGAAGGAAAAAGAATGATGTTGGGTGGGTAGGGAGGTGAGGAAGATCTCTGAGAAGTTGAAAGAGGGAAAAGATTACTATCAAAATTTATTGAATGGAAAAAATGGTTTCAGTAAAGATTAAAGTAAAAATAAATTAGCTAAATGAATGTTTGCACTAATGTGAACAAATATGGACTCCCTTCACAGGTTTTGTGCAATCCAGTGGGGATGTATTCAAAGTAGGGAGCCCATAGATAACTGAACAATCCAGAAGGAAATGAGTGACTATGAAAGTAAGAATAACTCAGAATTTAAAACTATATAAAGTTAGCCAGGCAGTGGTGGTGCATGCCTTTGATCCCAGAACTCAGGAGGCAGAGGCTGGCAGATCTTTGAGTTCAAGGCTAGCCTGCTCTACAGAGTGAATTTTAGAACAGTGGGGGCTACACAGAGAAACCCTGTCTAGAAGAAACAAAGTAAAACAAAACCAAAAGGTGTGTAAAGTTAAAAGGTTTATAGCTGATGAAAGAGATATAGCCCAAAGATAGAAGAGCCATGGTGACAAAGAGCAATAGAACAAATGGAGCACTTGATGCATTTCACAAGGGAAAAGCAAATTGCTATAGTTCCCCCTCATTCTGATATATTGGAAAGAACATGAACAAAAAACATTCTAAAGTGTCATATGATGGTTTGAATATGCTTGGCCCAGGGAGTGGCACTTTTAGGGAGTTAGGCCTTGTTGGAGGAGGTGTGGCCTTGTTGGAGGAAGTGTGTCACAGTGGGTGTGTGCTTTAAGACCCTTCTCCTAGCTGCTTGAGGACAGTCTGCTCTTGGCTTCCTTTGGATGAAGATGTAGAACTCTCCACAACCTCCAGTGCCATGCCTGTTTGGATGCTGATGTGCCTCCTGCCATGGTGATAATGGACTAAAATTCTGAACCTATAACCCAGCCCCAATTAAATGTTGTACTTTGTTAGAGTTACCCTGGTCATGGTGTCTGTTCACAGCAGTAAAACTCAAACTAAGACATGTCATTACAACAAAACAAGCAAACAAGTTCCCATTCTTTGTTGATATATGAAAAATATCAATGACAAATATTTTCCAGGAAACTCTTTGTCTCTAAAAAAGAAACAAAAATGAAAGGCTTGGCAGAGCTCACAGATAGGTAGAGTAAGGACCTATCTTGAAGTCTCTGTTGTCTTTCAAGTGCTTTACATTTACATCCAAGATCATGAACTAGATTCCCATCACATTTTTGTACACACATGAAGGAATGATATACTCAAACCAAATTGCTGTCTATTATGCTATTTTTTGTTTTCTTAATAATTCCTATAAAGTATTTAAGTAAGAAATAACTATAATTGTTATTAGAATGCTTTTGTGATGTTGGATGTAGGAATCAATAAAGGTAAACAGAAAAAATCATCAAGAATTAGTTTACTGGAAAGATAAATGTATTTTTATGGCTTGCTTATTCAAAGCTTGAGTTCACAGGATTAAAGACCAGATGATGCTTTATTCAAAGCTAGAAAACATACTGATCCTAATTAACTGAATTCTCCATTCATATTTTATCATCTGTGGGTGGGTATGTACATGTGTGTATACATGAATATGTGTGTCAGAATGGGGACTACATTGCTAACTTCATAGTAAAGCAGAAATCACATAATGGTTTTTTTGTAATTTGGTAGGTAATTGTTTACCTATTGTATTAGTCAGGGTTTCTACTCCTGCACAAACATCATGACCAAGAAGCAAGTTGGGGAGGAAAGGGTTTATTCAGCTTACACTTCCACATTGCCATTTATCACAAAGGAAGTCAGGACTGGAACTCAAGCAGGTCAGGAAGCAGGAGCTGATGCAGAGGCCATGGAGGAATGTTTCCTACTGGCTTGCTTCCCCTGGCTTGCTCAGCCTGCTCTCTTATAGAACCCAAGACTTTCAGCCCAGGGATGGCACCACCCACAAGGGGCCTTATCCCCTTGATCACTAATTGAGAAAACGCCCCACAGCTGGGTCTCATGGAGGCACTTTCCCAACTGAAGCTCCCTTCTCTGTGATAACTCCAGCCTGTGTCAAGTTGACACACAAAACCAGCCAGTACACCTATCATATTGTAAAGCTTTATAAATATAAATAAATATCTATTTAATAAATATATCTTACTAATAATATTATGCAACCTTTCTGTTCAATTAATCAAACTAATTTCCTCTACGAGTTATAACATAAAACCAATGGAGGTGGGTTGGACCGTGCTTGCAGAGCCACCTTTACTGTATTGGCAAGTGAAGTGAGCTGTTTGGAAGAGGCCTAAAAGTCTGCTCTCAGTATTTTTCCATGCTGAATGTCTAGAGTGGGAAATGTGCAACAGAAAGCACAAACTCATTGGAAATATTGGTGAATAAACTGTAGCTATCTTATAGACAATTTAAAAATGGGAATAAGTTTTCAGGAAATTATGCAACACTACTACGGTGGGCCCCTATTCAGCCTCCATATTAATTTGTTTACAAGATGAAGAGTTTGTGGCTATACGTGTAGCTCAGAGAAAAGAGGTTATAAAGTACTTATAGATGAAGATAAAAGACATTTGCTGACATCTACCTGTTAGGTAGGCATGGGGTGCATACCTTTAATCCCAGAATTTGAGAGACAGAGGCAAGCTGATCTCTGTGGGTACAAGGCTAGCTTGGTTTACATAGTGAGTTCTAGACCAGCCAAGGCTAGATAGTGAGACTTGTTATTTTGTGTTGTGTTGTTCTGTTTTGTTTTAGTTATACTGCTAAATGATGGGTAAGGCTGCCAGAAGCATTTCTGTATGTTAATTATCTGAAGTTTTTCTCATAAGAAGTGTCTGGAATCTCTTTTTCCATTTCTGTTTCTTTTTCCCCCTCCCTGCGCTCTTTCCTTCCTTTCTTTGTTATTCCTCGTCTTTTATATTTATTTACAGTAGAACTTTACAATTAGAAGTCCTGTTAAGGGGTAAAATTAAAAGGCCAAGTGACCCTATTTAGTATCTTTTGATTTGGTAGATCAAAATAATTTAAGAACTTTGGCAGACCTCACTGAGGAAAATGTAGGCTGGGATAATTGCCCAGCTCACCCTTGGACAAATGGCTTAACATAAACACGACCTCAGAAGATGTACAAGTCTCACCCAGATCCCAGCAGGCCTGGCTGTCTTTGTATTATATAGCAAACAGATTTGTCTTGGACTAAGAGAACTAGTCATTAAATGGGTTCAGCAGCCATGGAGAAAACAAAGCTTGTATAAGAAAACCCGTGAAGCCTTGCATATAGTACAGTAGTTAAAAAAAAAAAATCAATATAATGGAGACTTACAGGCTTATTTTAATGGTCTATTAAAACTTCTATCACTGCTATACCTGGTATATTTTAGATACTGATCTATAAATGTGTATGTCCTAATTAATTAGTTTCTAACAAGTTATCTGGGCATTTATAAATGAGAAGATTGTTACTCTTAACAATGGCATACAGATCAAATATCCTGTCCTACCTTCTCCCTCTTCCTTCCTTCTCTCACCTCCTTTCTTCCTGTGTTCCTTAATAGTGCCTTTTGATGTTACATTTTAACATGGTCAGTTTATAATCTTTTGTTTAATAGGGTATGCTTCTGATGCTGAAATAGAAACATGACATCTCATCTCTCACATATACCAAGTCCTCACTCCTTTGGCGTTCTGCCTCTGGGCTTTGATCCATCACTTCCCACCCTCATGCTCATATCATTTTGTCTCAATTGCTTTACTTTATAGTTAGCCAAGATCAGTGAGACGAAGGTCCATATCTTATTACTTGTCTTCAGTATTACATTTGTTTTGCCTTCAATCTTTTTTATTTTTCTTTGCTATTACATTTAATATTGTTGGGTCTTTTCTCAGTCTTATACATTAGAAAATTGGATTTACTAGCTTCAATAAACTGGCCTTCCATGAGCCTGTAACTGAATAATTTAATAGATTAATTTGGGGGTTTAGATTTCTGTTTAGTCTTCACTTGCATTTTCCATAATATTTTACCATTTTTTCTTGGAATCTTTTGTTAGATTTATTTTTAATATTTTGTTGTTATTTTCATTAACTAATTCATTCATTAATTAAATTTACATCTTGGACTCAGCTTCCTCTCTCCCTCATATCCTTCTCTTCCCAGTCTCACAAATCCCTCCCTCCATTACCCTCTTCCTGTGTTCTAAGAAAAGGGAAAGCCTCTCTTGGGTAGCAGCCTACCAAAAGACATCAAGTCACAGCAGGGCTAAAGGCATCTCTCTTTGAGGTCCAAGCAGGCACTCCATCTAGTGGAAGGGGATCCAATGGCCCCAACAGAGTCAAAGACAGCCCCTGCTCCATTGTTAGGGAAGGTCAAACTGCTACGTGTGTATAGAAGGGTTATGTCCAGCCTGTGCATGTTCTTTGGTTGGTTAGTGTGAGGTACTTATATGGCACTGTTATTATAAATGGAAATTTTACTAAATTTCATTTCCTAGGTATTTGAGTAAGTATATCATGTTAATTTTTATGTTATTCATTCAGCAACATTATTGACTTTTTGATTGATCTTCCATTGATTGAATGTCATGTCTCTTGGGAAAATGACTACTTTGTTTTCTATTAAATGTGTCAATGCCATACATATAAAATACCTCTTATTATCTATCATCTAGTTATGTGCTTTTGTATTCTTGGCTTATAGAGCCACTAGGACATCAAATATACTGTTCTATAGAAAATGCTATTAATAAATAGTTGATAGGAAGTATTTTTTCCTATAGTCATGCTTTCTACAGTAAGAAATTTCCTTCTATTTTGGAGCTGTTCAGGTTTGAAACAACAAAGGATCTTAATATTTGAGTAGACTGCAAAGAAAGGTGTGCAGTCTCTTTACACTGTTTTTCCTTTAAGGGTAACCTAAGCTCAGCTCACATCACAAGGACACTAGAGCTCTTTTTATTTGTCACATGGAAACAGCTCATAGTGGACTGTACAATGGCATTGGGAGATTTTTCTGATGGAAGGACATAGCTCCACTTACATTTCAGTCAGTTCAATGGTCATGCCTGATTTAAACAACTTAGAACACACAATGTTCCTATAGTGATACGGCTTTATGAAGCAGGCTACAAATATTTTGAACATAAATGTAATTGACTGTGTTGGGTAGATTCAAATTCTGTAATAGTCATGTCTAGGAAAGTTTTATAAAGCATTTGTCTACCACTTCAAATTTATTGACATGAAGTTATGTTTCTTCCTTCTTTCCTTCTCTTCTAAACAGGAGGGAGAATTATCTGATCAAAGAAGTAAACTATCAAGTTGAAAAGATTTTAGAGTAAATAATGTCAGTTGATTTGGTTAGCGTTTATGATTAAAAATTATTTCAGCCAGTCTCTCTGGACTGGTGTCCTGAGCAGACCTTGGGCTCAAGCTCTGCAGCCAGTCCCTCAACACCCAGAGGAAGCTCCACTCCCAGATGCTTTTACATGCCCAGAATCAGAGATGAGGAGGACCCAACATCTGTCCCAACATCAGGAGTAATTGGGACCAATGGGACCAGGCACACAAGAACTCTGCCAGCCCAGTGCTTCTGGTTCCTTCCAGTCTCTCTGGACTGGTGTCCTGAGCAGACCTTGGGCACAAGCTCCAAAGCCAGTTCCACAACACCCAGAGGAAGCTCCACTCCCAGGTGCTCTAACAAGCCCAGGATCCCAGGATCCCAGAATCACAGGATCACAGAGACAGCTTGACTCTGAGGAGTTCTGACACAACCAGGATCACAGGAAGGACAGGCTCCAGTCAGATTTAGCATCGGCAGGTAGCACTAGAGATAACCAGATGGTAGGGGTGGGGGCAAAATAAGAAAATAAACAACACAAAGGTCACTTGGCATCATCAGAACCCAATACTTCCACCACTGTAAGTCCTGGACACACCATCATACTGGAGAAGCAAGATTCAGATATAAAATCACTTCTCATGGTGATGATACAAGACTTTAAGAAAGACATAAATAACACCCTCAAAGAAATACAGGAGAACACAGGTAAACAGCTAGAAGCCCTTCAAGAGGAAACACAAAAATCCCTTAAAGAACTACAGGAAAACACAATCAAACAGGTGAAGGAAATGAACAAAACCATCCAGAATCTAAAAATGGAAATAGAAACAATAAGAAAATCAGAAAGAAAGACAACCATGGAGATACAAAACCTAGGAAAGAAATCAGGAGCCATAGATGCAAACATCACCAACAGAATACAAGAGATAAAAGAGAGAATCTCAGGGGCAGAAGACACCATAGAAAACATTGGCACAACAGTCAAAGAAAATGCAAAAAGCAAAAAGCTCCTAACCCAAAACATCCAGGGAATCCAGGACACAATTAGAAGACCAAACCTAAGGGTAATAGGTATAGAAGAGAGTGAAGATTCCCAAAGTAATGGACCAGTAAATATCTTCAACAAAATTATAGAGGAAAACTTCCCTAACCTAAAGAAAGAGATGCCCATGAACATACAAGAAGCCTACAGAACTCCAAATAGACTGGACCAGAAAAGAAATTCCTCCCATCACAATATAATGAAAACACCAAGTGCACTAAACAAAGAAAGAATTTTAAAAACAGTAAGGGAAAAAAAGGCAAGTAACATATAAAGGCAGGTCTATCAGAATTATGGCAGATTTCTCACCAGAGTCTATGAAAGCTAGAAGATCCTGGGCAGATGTCATACAGACCCTACAAGAACACAAATGCCAGCCAGGGTTACTATACCCAGCAAAACTCTCAATTACCATAGATGGAGAAAACAAGATAGTCCATGACAAAACCAAATTTGCACAATATCTTTCCACAAATCCAGCCCTACAAAGGATAATAGATGGAAAACATAAGGAGCAAAACTCTACCCTAGAAGAAGCAAGAAAGTAATCTTTCAACAAATCCGCACAAACCTAATTCCACCTCTAATTCCACCTCTTACAACAAAAACAACAGGAAGTAACAATTACCTTTTCTTAATATCTTAATATGAAGATTAATATTATCAACATATCCTAATCTATTGAAATCCAAAAATATGAGGAATTAGAAATTTGTTGATTGTCATACAATGGTCTCTCTAATTTGATAATTGGAGAAATAGGTCCAATATTGTACAATCTATATACAATATATATATAGTTTGTTTGTGACAGTGTCTGGTTGTGTACAACTTAAGGGTCTTGAAATCTTGCTTCTCCTATATCAGCCTCTCTATTAGTAGTATTATTTATTTCATGTTTTATACTATACTATGGTTTTCAGAACAGCTTATATATTTCAGAAGTATTTATATACCCAAAAGAAACATAGATGATTAACTATGGAGTTGGCTCATAAGAGAATAACAAAGAGTGAGACTGAATGCTTTGCTTGACATTTCTAACTATTGTATCAAGTTTGAAGAAGAGGACTTTATAAGTTACTCTTTCTCTGAGATGAATGCTTTTCCAAATTATCACAGCTAATGAACCATATTCTTACCCTCACGTAATGTCTGTGTCACCCTCCAAGCAGAACCATTGTTCATTGAAACAGTTGGCGAATAGACCAATCTTTATGGATAGACCATCTTATTACATACAGCATTTCTTAAATGAATGTAACCTGTTCTCTGTGGGCTAATAAAGTCACTCACTCAAGTCAAATAGTATTTTTAAGAAAATACTAGTAGTGATGTATTATTTTGAAATATACAGTTATTGTGTTTGGAGATATTTAAAATTCATATTGAGAAAAATATATTTTCACTATTGCTGTAGATGAGCATCTACATAAGACTGTTAAATTGATTGCTGTTTTATATCAAACAGCTTTTATAGCACTTATTTTTATTGTTATAATATTTTATAAATCTTAAGGAATATGACAAAAAAGATAATGTAAGTATTGAAGGCGGGTCTCTGGGAGGAGTTGGGGTACAAAATGGAAACAAGAATGTGGTTTAATTTTATTTACTTAAAATATGTTTTTAAAGGTTAACAAATTCAGATAAATTGAAATCATGTAACTTTTCTCATCATAATGCAATAACAGTTAAAATAAATAATAAATAAATAAAATTATTTCATAAGGATAGCTTGTTATTCTCCTATGTCGTGGCTGTAACTAAAACTCCTATGATAAATATAAGCTCTAAGGCATATATGTTTTCTCTCCTCACATAATGCCAAACTTTTAATACTTTAGATGTAATTGAAATATTATTGTCTTTGTCTTCCAAGGTTGATGTTATCATGGTTATGATACTGGGTTACACTTACACACACACACAGACAAACACACACACAGAAACAAAAAATTCAGAAGACTAATTTTTTTAAAAAACCTATAGATTATCACAATAAGTTAATCAAGGCAGAGCTGAGGAGGGATATGTGGATATAAGCATGTGTGTCTATATGTGTGAGAAGAAACCAATTCAAGATCATTGACAGTCACCAAAACCATAACCTTGGAGTATCTGGTTTCTGATGTGTTAGATTTGTAGACACCAGTCTGCTTCTTTGGTATGTATGGGAGTGATAGTTTTGTTCTGAGGCAAATAAGCTTCCTACAATTTTGTGAGAAGATGAATGTCTATGTTCTTTGTACTGTCCAGAAGTATAAAGTAATTGAATAAGCAGAGGGTCCTGGTATGGGCAGCACATACTTAGTCCAAATGTTTTCCTCTGAAAGACTGAATCTGTATTTTTCTCTCATGTTTTTCTTTCTCCTTCTCTTCCCCCTCCTCATTTTTCTCTTCTTTATTTTCTTGAGGAGAATATAAAGAAATTGTACCTTATTTGTTAAATTAGTTTTCTAAAATTGTACATCTCAGTTTAAACACTTTTCCTGATTGACCTCAAGCTGTACTACAGAGCAAGGGTGATAAAAACTGCATGGTATTGGTATAGTGACAGAAAGGTAGATAATTGGAATAGAACTGAACACCCAGAAATGAACCCACACACCTATGGACACTTGATCTCTGACAAAGAAGCAAAAAATATACAATGGAAAATAGAAAGCATTTTCCATAACTGGTGCTGGTCTAATTGGCAGCCAGTATATAGAAAAATGAAAATAGATCCATACCTGTTACCTTGTACAAAGCTCAAGTCCGAGTGGATCAGGTATCTCCACATAAAGCTAGATACACTGAATCTAACAGAAGAACAGTGGGAAAGAGCCTTGAACTCATTGGCACAGGGGGACATTTCATAAACAGAACTCCAATGGTTCATGCTCTAATATCAACAACTGATAACTGGGACCTGGTGAAACTGAAAACCTTCTTAAGACAAAAGACACAGTTAATAGAACAAATAAACAACCTACAGATTGGGAAAAACTTCACTAATCCCACATCTAATGGAGGACTGATATCCAAAATATACAAAGAACTCAAGAAGCTTACCTCCTAAAAATCAAGTCAAAACAACCCTGAGAATCCACCTTATACTAATCAGAATGGCTAAGATCAAAACCTCAGGTGACAGCATATGTTCATGAGGATGTGGAGAAAGAGAAACACTCCTCCTTTGCTGGTGGGATTGCAAACTGGTACAACCACTCTGGAAATCAATCTGGAGATTCCTCAGAAAATTAGAAATAGATCTACCTGAAGAACTAGCTATATCACTCTTGGGCATATACCCAAAAGATGCCCCACCATGCCCCAGGGACACATGCTCCACTATGTCCATAACAGCCTTATTTGTGATATTTAGAAGGTGGAAAGAACCAAGATGTCTCACAAAGGATGAATGGATACAGAAAAGGTGATTCCTTTACACAATGGAGTACTACTCAACTATTAAGAATGAGGACATTATGAATTTCACAGGAAAATGGATGGGATTAGAAAATATCATGCTGAGTGAGGTAACTCAGACCCTAAAAGACATGCATGGTATGTATTAACCAATAAGTGTATATTAGCCATAAAAGCAGAGAATACCCAGGACATAATCCACAGAACTCAAGAAGGTTAACAAGCCAAAGGACCTAAGTGAGGATGCTTTGCTTCAATCCCACTTGGGAGCAAGAAGAAAGCAATCATGGGGGGCAGAGGGAGGGAGGTACTTGGGTGGGAAAGGGGACAGGAGGGGAAAAGGAGAACATGGTCAGGTATGGGTTGTGGGGAACAGGAGTAAAGTTCCGAGGGCCAGCAGAATGAATGGCAACAGGCAACCTCTGGAGGTGGGAGGTCTGGGGGCCCTCTAGAATGTACTAGAGACCTGGTTTTTGAGAGGCTCTCTCAGGACTCAAAGGGAGGGACCCCAGATGAAACGCCCTACAGTGGGGTGAGGGAACTTGTAGAGTCCATCTTCAACAGAAGACAGGGCATCAAGTTGAGGGATGGGGTTGCCATCACACCATAAAAACTCTGACTCAGAATTGTTCCTGTCTAAGAGAACTGCAGGGACAAAAATGGAGATGAGACTGAGGGAAAGGAGGACCAGTGACCAACCCAAGGGCAGCCCTGTCAAGGGGAGCCTCCAAGACCTGACAGTATTACTGATGCTATGGTATGCTTACAGACAGGAGCCTCGCATGTCTTCCCTCTGAGAGCCCCAACAAGCAGCTAGCTGAAACAGATGTTGGAGACCCCTGTGGTTGAATTAGGGAAAGGCTTACAGAAGTTGTTTGGGAGGGTGACCTCATAGGAAGACCAACAGTCTCAATTAATGAGAACCCCCAAGATCTTTTAGACACTGAGTCACCAACCAGGCAGCATACACTAGCTGTTATGAGGCCCCCACCACATATACAGCAGAAGACAGCCTGGTCTGGCCTCAGTGAGAGAAGATGCCTCTAACCCTGCTCCAGGAAGTGGGGAGGCTAGCAGGGTAGGGTAGGATTTCATGGGGTGGGGTGGGAACTTTCTTTTGGAGCCAAGGGAGGAATGAGATGAGGAAATGTTGGAGGGCAGACTGGGAGGGTGGTAACTACTGGATAGTAAAAAAAGATTAAAGATAATTTAAAAAAGATTTACTTAATTTTTAAACAATGTTTCCAATATATAAAAATATTAAATTTGATTATCTATTTACAAGTCCTATTTCTATTTAAAAATGGACCACTTCTTTAAAAGTGTCATACATGTTTTGATTATATTCACCTCTTATGCCAACTTTTATCTTGATCTACTCTCATTTCCTACCTACCCAATTTGTGTTCCTCTTTAAAAAAAGCCCTTCAAGACCAACTTTTGCTCCCTAAACATTACTGGATGATGCCACGGAAGTGTGTCCCCTTAACACTTCCATCAATATCAACCTCCCAACTTTGTGTCCTCCCTTTCTTTAAAAACAATTACCTCACCAAGTCCCATTTCTTCTTCCCATATACTCCTGGGTGTGGTGTCACCCATCCAACATTGTTAGAACCACCAGAGGCTACACACTTAGAGAAGGTTAACTTTCCCACCTTTGGAAACCACAAATTGTCAACCACTCCTTTGTTACAACATGGGCTCATGACCATACCCCACAGAACCTCTTCTGGCTAGAATGATAATTGTCTTGAAACTTCAGATTTGTAAAAGAAAAACAATCTTTTATAGTTTTCAAGCACCATCTTATAAAAACTACAAAAATAACTTTGAAGCATAGTGGGAAAATCCTTGGAGTAGGATGTTTACTATCGATGCTGCTAATTCTAAACTTTTAGCAGTGTGACTGCCTGATCCCATTTTCTCCAGGGGTAAACATGGCAGCACTCAGAGAAAATCTTGGATTTTTATTTGGGTTTTAACATAGTATCTTCTTACTACATGCATTTCTGTTCATGGTAGGTATACTTCTGTAGGTACACATTTATCATAATTCACCTCTTTCACCAAAGCTTATCTACTTCCATTTCCTATCTACCCAATTTTGTGTTCCCTTTAAAAAAAAGCCCATACAAGACCAATTTGTGCTCCTGAAAATACAATTGGATGATGTTACTGGATGTATGGTCTTCCACTGAAGTGTGGTTGACTACTGGGGATTGCTTTTATTAATTTACTAAGAATTTCATACAATTTATTTTAATCATATTTATCCCCAACTCCCCTTCCCCTTGACACATTCATCAATACCAACCTCCTGAGTTTGTGGCCTCCCTCTCTTTAAAAAAATTTACCTCACCAAATCTCATTCTTCTTCCCATATACTCATGGATTGTAAAATAAATGAAAAACAGACAAGGCATCCTTACAGTATAATTTAAAATAATTTTGGAAAAGTTAGTATAAATCTTTTTTTGGGGTGGGTGGAGGATGGACAGGATTTCTCTGTGTAATGCTGGCTGTCCTGGAACTCACTCTGTAGACCAGGCTGGCCTCAAACTCATAAATCCACCTACCTCTGCCTCCCAAGTGATTGGATTTAAGGCATGCGTAATTTTTTCAAATCACATGAATTCTTGCATTTACTGAGTTTTGCCTGCTTTTCCAGTGTTACCTCCATATTTTCCATGCTGACCTAATAGACTAACAAATTTCATAAACAACCTCCTTCCCCACACATAGTAATGTTATTCACATTCAGTTAATTGTATTCTATACCAAATAGTTTAGTAGCTATCAATAGACTATTCCATTCAATAGCTGTAGCATACATATTCTTCTCATCAGGAGGCATATTCTTCTACATCATCTTCTCAATAGGAGGAGAGGACCTCGGCCCTGTGAAGGTTCTGAGCCCCAGTGTAGGGGAATGCCAGGGCCAGAAAGTGGGAGAGGGCGGGGTGGCAGGCATGGGGAAGGGGGAGGCAACAGGGGTTTGTTTTTGTTGTTTTTGTTTGTTTCTTTGTTTTTTTGGAGGGGAAACTGGGAATGGAGAAATTCACATGTAAATAAAGAAAATATCTAAAATAACAAAAAAAAAAAACCCCAAAAACAAAAAACAAAAAACTTGGATCTTTTTCCAGGAGTGATTACATACTGATCCACAAAACATATTTCAATAAATTCTTAGAATATTTAAATTACATAGTGTGCTTTTTCCTTTATTACAGCACAAAATTTAAAAGCAAACAATAAGAAACATTTAAGAAATGATACAAATATATGGAATATACATTTCATTCCTAAGAACCAGAGAGGACAAAGGAAACTAAGAAACAAAACCCTACAAAGACAGGGCTCTAGTAAGTGCCTAGATACCAGTGTAAAAACATAATAACAGCCAGGACAATATGTCTTGGATCCCAACAAACTGGAGCAGGCCCTGAGTATTGTAACATAGCTGAAGCACAAGACAGAGACCTTAAAATAGCCCTTATGAACATAATCATGACCCTTAAAGAGGAACTGAATAAGTCTCTTATGTTAATGTATACAAGCACAAAACTGTACAACAGACAGTGCAATACCTAAAACTAGAAATAGAAGCAATAAAGAGAATCCAGCCTGAGGGAAATCAGGACATGAAAATTTTAGGAACTCAAGCAGGAACCTCAGAAGCAAGCCTCACCAAAGGAATGCAAGACATAGAAGAGAGAATCTCAGGCATAGAAGGCAACATAGAAGAAATGAATGAAGAAAATCTTCCTATCATAATGAAGAATCTATCTATAAAAGTACAAGAAGCATATAGAACATCAAATAGACTGGACAAGATAAGAATATGACTCAGTACATAATCACCAAAATACTAAATGTACATAATTTAAAAATACCATTAAAAGTTCTGAGAAGAAAGACTTAGCTAGGGTTATTGAAGCATATACCTTATGGGAATAACCAACCAGTATATAATGAGACTTAAGGCCACCTTAAGGAGATGGGAGCTTTAGTCAACACTGCTTGTGTGACCAAGAACCAGAGAGCTTAGGGACCTAGGGTGAAACAAAAAAACACTAATGTTCTTAAAAAAAATTAACAAAACAGAAAACAATCAAACAAAACCACTCACGCAAAATATCATAAAATGACTCTTAAGGGCCTTCTGGTATACCCAGAGATCATTGTGCTACTTAGCCATCATCAAAGAAACTTCCTTCTGATGCAGATGAGAAAAATAGAGAGACCCACCATCAATCATTATGCAGAAGATGAGAGAGCATGGAATACTCAGACCTACTAGATGTTCCTATCAAATCCCTTTCTTCAGGACTCAGGAAACATTGCAGAAAAGGCACAGAAAGAGTGTAAGAGGCAGAGGGAGTAGAGAACACCAAGAATAGAAGGCCTTAGAAATCAATGTGACTGAGGCACATGCAAAGTCACAGAGACTGATGCCATATACACAGGACCTGCACAGGTCTGCACAAGATGGGGCCATATTGCTGAAAGAAGTAGACACATGCTCACATACCTAGCCCAGAAGCAATTGATAACTACTTGTAAATGAAATTTTTTTCAAGGGAGTCTCATTTGTAAACAAACTGCTCTTAAGGGGAGCCTGCATACCCTACAGTAGAAGGCAGCAGAAAACAATCTCAATGGGATCACTGCAGATTCCTTGTCTTATAATGTTGTGTCTAGGCTCTCTCTCTCTGTCTCTCTCTGTTTCTATCTCTCTCTCATGCTCTCTTCTTTCCCTCCCTTCCTTCTTTTTGTAATTTTATCTTAAATTATGCTTTATTTTCAATTTTATTTGTATATGTTTTTCTTCTCTCTTTTAACCCTACAAGGTTCTGTGAACTCTATTATGTCTTCCCGTTTAGTGTTTTACAGGATTCCTAAGTGTGTAATTGAATATTTCATTATTGTGTCTTTTCTTGGACTTTCTTCTCTTTGCTTGTTTTGTCCAATTCCCATGTGTTAGTTTTTGTTTTATTATATTATATTACAATTATTATATTATATTATATTATTATCCCTTAGACGCCTGTTTGTTTTCTCATGAGCAACAGAAAGAATTTGGCTCAAGATGAGAAGGAAATTGGGTAGAAACTGAGAGCAATAGAGGGAGGAGAAACATTAATAAGGATACATAATGTGAGAAAATATTATTTTTTGGCTTTTTAAAAATTGGATATTTTATTTATTTACATTTCAAATGTTACCCCCTTTCCCAGTTTCCCCTATGCAATCCCACTATCACATCCCCCCTTACCTTGCTCCCATGAGAGTGCTCCCCCACCTACCCACTCCTACCTCACTGCCCTAGCGTTTTTCTACACTGGGGCATCAAGCCTTCACAGGACCAAGGGCCTCCTCTCCCATTGATGCCAGATAAGACCCTTCAGCTCCTTCAGTTCTTCCTCTAACTCCTCCATTGGGATCTCTGTGCTCAGTCTGATGGATGGCTGTGAGCATCCACATTTGTATTGGTCAGGATCTGGCAGAGCCTCTCAGGAGACAGCTGATCAGGCTCCTGTCAGCAAGCACTTCTTGGCATCCACAATAGTGTCTGGGTTTATTGTCTGCATGTGGGATGGATCCCCAGGTGGGGCAGTTTCAGAATGGCCTTTCCTTCAGTCTCTGTTCCACTCTTTGTCCCGTTATTTCCTTTAGACAGGATCAATTCTGTGTTAAAATTTTGGAGATGGTGAGGCAAAACAGGAAACTTTTTGGCTCCTGTACAATCATAGCCCTGCTCAGGTGTACGCAGGTGGTCACACTTGGTTGGCCCAGGACTGTCCTTTCTCACAGGCCTCTACTGTAACAGGACCCCAGACCTTAGCACAACTGATTCCAAGATGGAAGCGGCATTCAGGCTGTACAACTCAGCATTTAGACAGCCCCACCAGCCAAAATGAAAATATCTAACTCATCAAAGCCTCAAATTTGGATTTTAGTTTCTGTAGGTCCGCTTCTGGTCTTATTAAATGAAGTATGCCAGCCCAGAACATCATTTTTGTGTTTAAAAGCTCATCCTGTGAAAGGTTCAGTGCTACACTGGGATCCGGAACTACACTGGAACACCCAGTGTACTTGGTGCCTAATACTTTCTATTGACTTGAAAAATATTGGAGATGGGTGGGTGGCCCCAACCCTCAACCAGTGGGCCATGCTTAACCTCTGGATCTGATCTTGACAGGTTCTCCTTCCCCTTTGTGGGGTATTTCAGCTAATGTCATCCCCCTGAGGTCCTGGGAGGCTCTTGCTTTCTAGGCATCTGGGACTTCCTGATTGCTTCCCTCAGTTTCCCACTCCCCATTGCTACACACTTCTGTTCAATTTCCTGACCCTCTGTACATATCCTCCATCTCCTCCCATACCTAATTCTTCCCCTGTTTTTATGCTTCCCCTATTCTCTTCCGCCAAAGACCCTCACACCCTCTACGTGCCTTGATTATATTGTTCTTCCTTCTAAGGAAGACTGAAGCACCCACTCTTTGGTCTTCCTTTCCAATTTGTATCCCTTTGCTCTCCTTTTTTTTTTGTCTAATTGATCTAGCTAGAACTTCAAGTACTATATTGAATAGATAGGAAGAGAATGGGTAGCCTTGTCTAGTCCCTGATTTTACTGGGATTGCATCAAGTTTCTCTCCAATAGTTTGATGTTGGCTACTGGTTTGCTATATATTGCTTTTACTATGTTAAATTATGGGCCTTGAATTCCTGATCTTTCTAAGATTATTAACATGCAGAGATGTTGAATTTTGTCAAGTGCTTTTCAGTATCTAATGAAATGATCGTACATTTTTTTTCCTTTGAGTTTGTTTATGTAGTGGATTACATTGATGGAATTCCATACATTGAACCATCCATGCATCCCTGGGATGACACCTACTTGATCGTGGTGAATGATTGCTTTGATATGTTCTTGGATTTGTTTTGTTAGAATTTTACTGAGTATTTTTGGATTGATATTCATAAAGAAGATTGTTCTGAAGTTCTCTTTCTTTATTGGATCTTGTTGTGGTTCTGGTATCAGCCTAACTGTGGCTTCCTAGAACAAATTGTGTAGTGTTTCTTATGTTTCTATTTTGTGGAATAGATTGAAGAGTATTGGTATTAGGTCTTCTTTGAAGGTCTGATAGAATTCTGCACTAAACCCATCTGGTCTGGGGCTTTTTTAGGGGGAGGGGTTGGGAGACTTTTAATGACTGCTTCTATATTTTTAGGGATTATGGGATTGTTTAGATGGTTGATCTGATCCTCTTTTAACTTTGGCATTTGGTATGTGTCTAGAAAATTGTCCATTTCATCTAGATTTTCTAGTTTTGTTGAATACAGACTTTTGTAGTAGAATCTGATGATGTTTTGAATTTCCCAAGTTTCTGTTGTTATGTCTCCGTTTTCACTTCTGATTTTGTTAATTTGGATACTGTCTTTGTGCCCTCTGGTTAGTCTGGCTAAAGGTTTATCTATCTTGTTGATTTTCTCAAAAGAACCAACTCCCGGTTTTGTTGATTCTTTGTATAGTTCTATTTGTTTCTACTTGTCTGAATTCAGTCCTGAGTTTGATTATTTCCTGCCATCTACTCCTCTTGAGTGTATTTCCTGCTTTTTTGTTCTAGAACTTTCATGTGTCCTGTCAAGCTGCTAGTGTATGCTTTCTTTTTGGTTTCTTTTTGGAGGCACTCAGAGCTATGAGTTTTCCTCTTAGTATTGCTTTCATTGTGTCCCATAAGTTTGGGTATGTTGTGCTTTCATTTTCATTACATTCTAAAAAGTCTCTACTTTCGTTCTTTATTTCTTCCTTGACCAAGTTATCATTGAGTAGGGCATTGTTCAGCTTCCGTATGTATGTGGGCTTTCTGTTTTTGTTGTTAGTGAAGACCAGGCTTAGTTCCTGGTGGTCTGATAGGATGTATGGGATTACTTCAACCTTCTTGTATCTGTTGAGGCTTCTTTTATGACTGATTATGTAGTCAATTTTGCAGAAGGTACCTGGAGAAGGTATATTCTTTTGTTTTAGGATGAAATGTTCTATAGATATCTGTTAAATACATTTGGTTCATTACTTCTGTTAGTTTCCCTGTGTCTCTGTTTAGTTTCTGTTTCCACGATCTGTCCATTGATGAGAGTGGAGTGTTGAAATCTCCCACTATTATTGTGTGAGGTGCAATGTGTGCTTTGAGCTTTAGTAAAATTTCTTTCATGAATGTGGGTGCTCCTGCATTTGGAGCATAGATGTTCAGAATAGAGAGTTCTTGGTAGATTTTTTTTCCTTTGATGAGTATGAAGGGTCCTTCTGCATCCTTTTGAATAACTTTTGGTTGAAAGTTATATTTATTCAATATTAGAATGGCTACTCCAGCTTGTTTCTTGGGACCTTTTGCTTGGAGAATTGTTTTCCAGCCCTTTATGCTGAGGTAGTGCTTGTCTTTGACACTGAGGTGTTGTGCCTTTATGCAGCAAAATCCTGGGTCCTGTTTACGTAGCCAGTCTGTTAGTCTACATCTTTTTATTGGGGAAGCTGAGTCCATTGATGTTAAGAGATATTAAGGAATAGTGATTGCTGCTTCCTGTTATTTCTGATGTTATTTTTTGTTTGTTTGTTTGTGTGGTTTTCTTCTTTTGGGTTTGTTTTAAGAAGATTACTTTCTTGCTTTTTCTAGGGTGTAGTTTCCCTCCTTTTGTTGGTGCTTTCCATCTATTATCCTTTGAAGGGCTGGATAAGATAGTGTACAAATTTGGTTTTGTCATGGAATATCTTGTTTTTTCCGTCTATGGTAATTGAGAGTTTTGCTGAGTATAGTAGCCTGGATTGGTATTTGTGTTCTTTTAGGGTCTGTATTTCATCTGATCAGGATCTTCTAGCTTTCATAGTTTCTGGTTAGAAGTCTGGTGTAATTCTGACAGGTTTGCTTTTATATATTTCTTGACCTTTCCCCCTTACTGCTTTTAATATTCTCTCTGTTTTTTTTTTTTTCTTTTTGTCCTTTTGGTGTATTGACTATGTTACAGGAGGAATTTCTTTTCTGGTCCAGTGTATTTGGAGTTCTGTAGGCTTCTTGTATGTTCATGGGCATCTCTTTCTTTAGGATAGGGAAGTTTTCTTCTATAATTTTACTGAAGATATTTACTGGCCCTTTAAAATGGGAATCTTCACTCTCTTTTATAACTATTATCCTTAAATTTGGTCTTCTCATTGCATCCTGAATTTTTTGGGTGTTTTGGGTTAGGAGCTTTTTGATTTTTGCCTTTTCTTTGACTGTTATGTCAATGTTTTCTATGGTGTCTTCTGCTCCTGAGATTCTCTTTTCTATCTCCTGTATTCTGTTGGTGATGCTTGCATCTATGACTCCTTGTTTCTTACTAGGTTATCTGAATCCACGGTTGTCTCTCTTTGTGACTTAATTATTGTTTCTATTTCCATTTTTAGATACTGGATGGTTTTGGTCAATTCCTTCACCCATTTTATTGTGTTTTCCTGTGTTCTCCTGTATTTCTATAAGGGAGTTATTTATGTCCTTTGTAAAGTCCTCTATCATCTGAGATGTGATTTTAAGTAAGAGCCTTCCTTTTCAGGTATGTTGTGGTGGAAGAACTGTTTTTTTTGTTTTTGTTTTTTTTCTTTGAGACAAGGTTTCTCTATGTAGCCCTGGCTCTCCTGGAACTCACTTTGTAGACCAGGCTGGCCTTAAACTCAGAAATAGCCTGCCTCTGACTCCCAAGTGTGGGGATTAAAGGTGCGCACCACCACTGCCTGGAAAGAACTGGGTTTTCATAATGCCAAGTAACCTTGGTTTCCTTTGCTTATGTTTTTGTATTGCCTCTCACCATCTGGTTATTTCTGTTCTTAGCTGGTCTTTCTGTCTCTGACTGTAGCTTGTCCCTCCTGTAAGCCTGTGAGTCAGTATTTCTTGGGGAACAGTTCTCTCTGTGTGGAATCTGGGTATGGAGTGTCTTGGCCCAGGGTCAGTTCTGGGATGCAGAAGGAAACCAGAAAGATTCTGTCCCTGGACATTCTTTGGTTCCCATGTCCTGATAGTTCTGGGTAGGTCCCTCTTGGGTCAGGAATTTGAGTGAGATTGGTGGTCTCACCTGTGCTCTCAGGTCTTTCAGCACTCTTGGGAGACCAGCTCTCTCATGACAGGACATGGATATGGAGAGCTGTTGCACAAGGTCAGCTCTGTGCACTGATAGAATCCAGAAGTGAATATATTCTTAATAAATGGAAACAAAGATAAACAAAATGAAGGGAAAAATGAAGAACTCAAGAATAGAAGCAAATAATGTTTATATTAATAAAAGTGGAGACTACATCTACAGCATAGAGCAAAATGGTACTGAGAACCTTTCTAGCAAATCAGCACTTATATAAAAAATCAGAGCCGGGTAGTGGTGGCGCACGCCTTTAATCCCAACACTTGGGAGGCAGAGTCAGGTGGATTTTTGAGTTCAAGGCCAGCCTGGTCTACAGAGTGAGTTCCAGGACAGCCAGGGCTACATAGAGAAACCCTGCCTCGAAAAACCACAAAAAAAAAAAAAAAATCAGGAAGTTCAATCAAACATCTGCACACAGAGTCTCTAGAATCAAAGGTAGAACAAACTACAAATTAAGAGAAGTAAAGAAATAGTGAAGAGGGGAAATAAATGAGAAATAAACAATGGATTAAAAATTACTGTAAAAGTCCAAACAAAAATTATAAAATAAACAAATCCTTACCTAGACTAAGACAAAGAAGATTCAAATAAGGGAAATCAGAGATGAAAAGAGATTAGAAAAGAACTACAGAAGTACAAGGCATCATTAAGTGTTGTTACATGTACTTAATATTACAAAATGTTGATTACTTAGAAGATCAATAAATTCTAAGATACCTATACCATAACAAGACTAAGTCATCAGGAAAAGGAAAGCATGCACAAGTTAAAGATAAGTAACAGTATTGAATATTAAAATTTTCCCCATCAAACAAAAGCCCACAACCAGAGAGTTTTATTGTGGAATTCTAGGAAACATTTAAAGAACTAATATTGATTCCCAATGGAAGAAAAAAATCTTCCAAATGTATTTGTTTACATCCATATTATGTTAACAACAGCTGAGAGACAAATACACAATATATGGAAACTATATGCTGATACATTTAAATAACATATATGCAGCCCTTGCCTCAAACTCAAACCAAATCCAGCAGCATGGAAATCTTAAAAGAGAAAAAGATAATGGGCATTCAAATTAGGATTAAAGAATTAAAGTCAGCATTGCACATGATATGATCTTAAATATTAAAACCCTAAACAATGTACCCAGAAAGATCTTAGAACTGATGAATGAAGCAAAGTTGGTACATACAAAGTTCATATACAAGAATCACTAGTATTGCTGTGAGTCAATAACAAACCACCTGAGATAGAATCAGTAGCAACCCCATTTATAAGCTTGAAGACATTATCTAGGAACACATTTAATTAACAAAGTGGAGCACTTCTTCACTAAAAATAATAGATCATCAGTGTAACAGGCAGAGGTCAACGTGATGAGCTGGAAAGACATTTCATGTTTTTAGACTGAAAATAAATATCATTAAAATGCTCACAAGCACTCAAATTGATTATAATTCTCAATTTCCATAAAATATCTATGATGTTCTTCCCAAAATTAACAAAAAATCCTAAAATTTGTGTTGAATTATAACACAGCTCCATAATATCTAAATTCATCCCAATTAAACATTCCAGATGGGATATAACCCAGTCACAAAAGGACACACATGGTGGTATGCACTCATTGATAAGTGGATATTAGCCCAAAAGCTCAGAATACCCAAAATACAATTCACAGACCACAAGAAGCTCAAGAAGAAGGAAGATCAAAGTGTGGATGCTTTGGTCCTTCTTAGAAAGGGGAACAAAATATTCACAGGAGGAAATACAGAGACAACGTGTAGAGCACTGACTGAAGGAAAGACCATCCAGAGACTGCCCCACCTAGGGATCCATCCCATAAACACTCACCAAACCCGGACACTTGCTGATGCCAAGAAGTGCTTGCTGACAGGAGCCTGATATAGCTGTCTCCTGAGAGGTTTTGTCAGAGCCTGACAAATACAGAGGTGGATGCTCGCAGCCAACCATTGGACTGAGCATGGGGTCTCCAATAGAGGAGTTAGAGAAAGGACTGAAGGAGCTAAAGGGGTTTGCCACCCCATAGGAAGAACAACAATATCAACCAACCAGATCTCCTAGAGCTCCCAGGGACTAAACCACCAACCAAAGAGTACATATGGAGGGACCGATGACTCCAGCTGCATATGTAGCAGAGGATGGTCTTGTCAGGCATCAATGGGAGGATAGGCCTTTGGTCCTGTGTAGGTTCAATGCCTACACAGTGTAGGAGAATGCCAGGGAAGGGAGGCGGGAATGGTTGGGTGAATGGGGGAACACCCTCATAGAAGCAGGAGTATGGGATAGAGGTTTTCAAGGGTTGGGAGAACCAGGAAAGGGGATAACACTTAAAATGTAAATAAAAAAAATATCCAACTTAAAAAAAGATGAAGACATGGAAGGAGTTGGAGAGATTAACTATGGAGCAGAGACTGAAGGAAGGGCAAGCCAGCCTAAATATAGCTATCTCCTGAGAGGCTCTGACAGTACCTGGCTAATACAGATGTAGAGGCTCACAGCCATCCATTGAACTGAATACAGAGTCCCCAGTGAAGGAGTTAGAGAAAGGACCAATGGAGCTGAGGGGTTTGTAGCCCCTCAAGATGAACAACAATATGAACTAACTAGTACTTTCAGAGCTCCCAGGGTCTCAACCACCAACCAAGGACTGCA
>NW_022196909.1:14687327-14705402 GCF_008632895.1 Mastomys coucha
TTTTTGTTGTTTTTGTTTGTTTTTTTGTTTTTTGGAGGGGAAACTGTGAAAGGAGAAATTTACATGTATATAAAGAAAATATCTAATAAAAAAGATAAAGAAAAAATGCTAAGTGGTAGTTTCAAATGGAGTTAAAATGTAGTACAAGCTATAATCATCAAAATGGCATGATGTTGACAGAAATACAGTTAGCATAACCCAACACTGTGGCTCCACAGAAATTAATATATGTTCACCACATAAAATATATTCAGTTTGTTCCAGTGTCTCTCAAAGTCAGTATTCCGACATGGTATCGAATCCGAATTCAAAATCTCATAATGTAAGTCAGTAAATCTGATGTTTATAGTATATTTTTATTCTGTTGATCTCTGATACTGAATAAGCACTCATTCGCTCATATATTATGATATAAGAGAACTGGGTGGTGGTGATGAACCTCATTTAAAAAAAATAGGGATCTAAAAAACAATGAAAGGAATCATTGGGTCAAAGTTTTGAAATATAACCAGGAAGATCCCCCAGGGTATTGAAACCTATGAATGTTTCCCTGTGACTCTCAGCTTTTCTCTGGGCTTCTGGTTACACATTTTTGGAACCCATTCTCCTCACTTCCTGCCAATGGTATTTTGTGAGTCCAATAGGTTTTCATTTTTAACCTCTTTTTAGAATGAATCCATGAGGCTAGTATTTCTGCAATTATGGCTATATTAGAAACCTCTGGGTCCCCCCATAACACAAGGATTTAAGCCCTTAGGCAGATCCAAGCTCGCTGACTACACTGAGACAAACCTTCTATCTTTCACTCGTGAAAGGGCTGAAGGTCGTCATTTTAAACTTCCTGAAGGTTGTCCTTTTTATTGCAAAGAATTTTGAAGTACACTTTTAATGTTTTGTGACTTAACATCCTGCCTTAATTTTCCCCACAACATTTGAACTATTACCACATTCCACTCCATTATCCTGCCACATTTTCAGAAGCAAGAGTAACTTTAACAGCTTTAACTACCACTGGGATATACTGAGAGTTTTATAAATCATCAAATTCTGGTTCTTTTGGGGTTTAAAAATTGTATCACATTTTCCTGAAATGTCAAGTTGAAAATAGACATTTTCAATAGCTTGCTTGGGAATATAAGACAAGAAGTTCTTATTTACAAATTCTTCTTTCTATATAAATTCAGTATAAGTTTCTGATTTCTGGTTTCTTCCATTAGAGAATAATTAAGCTCTTCTCAGTTTTCACCAATATGTTCCTGATTTTATTTTGAGTTTTCTGAACTATGTTCTTAACTTCAATAGTTCAACTCACAATATTTTTAGGCATTTTGTGCTTATCTATCTGATTATTTAGATTTCTCAAACATATTTGAGACTTACTTGCTGTCTAATTTGGTATATGCTTACATTTTGTGTATCTGCTCTGTGTAGCGCCTCACTCCTGGGACCAAAGTCTGCATTAGTTTTCTATTGCCTTGTAACAAATACCACACATGAACTAGCTTTAGACAGTGTACATTAAGCTTTTGAAGAATAGAAATCTGAGTAGCTATGGTTTATACTTAGGGTTTTCTGAAGGTGAAATGAAGAGGTTACCTAGATGGGATCATTTAGTGAAGCAGAAAAAACATTTTAAAGCAAATTCTTATTGGTACATTAGTTACTTGTAGTTGTAGAACTGGGGTTCTAGTTTATTTGCTTCTTTCTATTCCCTGTTCCTGTAACAGTCTATTCCCTGTTCCTGTAGGATGTTTATAGCCACTCCCATTTTATTCTCTTATATTTAAGATGACAACTAAGGGAAAAAATTCCTTCCAACTTGGATCTGTTGCACTAAAGGCTCCCCAGTCTTTCTTATCTGTTTGAAAAGGGCTTGTATGATTCTATCTTCTCTTTTGGAATGATCTGTATACCATAGGTCAAGTGATTTAAGTCTTTAATGATGTCTGCAAAGTTCTTCAAAATAGTAGCTAGTTTATAAGAAAAGATTAGAGCTGGGCAGTGGTGGCACACACCTTTAATCCTAGCACTTGGGAGGTAGAGGCAGGTGGATTTCTGAGTTTGAGGCCAACCTGGTCTTCAGAGTGAGTTCCAGGATAGCCAGGGCTACACAGAGAAATCCTGTCTTGAAAAACCAATAATAAAATAAAATAAAATAAAATAAAATAAAACATAAAAAGAAAAGATTAGAAGTGTGTGTGTTTGTATGTGTGTGTGCGCTTTGGGGTATTATTAGATTTTGTCTCACTACAACTATTACCAGAGAATTTAAGTAAATCAGTTTGGAACCAATCAAGTTATGTAACCATTTTCACTAAGTACAACATCTTCAGTTTATTAAGTATGACCATAATGAGCATTCCTAATGCATACTTCTCCATGGACATAGAATTCATATCTTAAAAAATATCTTAAACAATGCTTAGTAATTCATTATAGGTTTTGTTTTAGTTTTCACTTGTCATTAATGATTTCATTGTTCTGGACAAATTATCAATCTTTCAAATCTACAATCATGACTATCTTTATTTGCCTATAATAATAATAATACCATACAGACTACATTGCCCCTAACCCTTTTTATTATCTTTCTGAGAAATGGCATGCTGCTAAACCTTCCCATGGGTTTCAACCTTCTCCTCCAAGAACATCAATATATACAACTTACAGTTAGCAAAATATACCAAGAGTATTTTCGTTGTGGTTGGTTAAATTCTACTTAATACTCTTATTGAGAAGGATGTATGGTTATGAAGGAAAATTTATATCAAGAGTTCTTAGCTTCTCTGCTGATTTTTTGTGTGCTGATCTTGAGAAATTATCTAAAAACATCTGTGGATGAAATAGATACTTGTGTATCCTTTAGTTTTTGTTTATTACTGTATTTTTCTGACAGATTTTTTGAACTTATGTGTTTGGGGGTAATGAAGATAGTAAATGAATAATCTGCTCTGTTGTTTTTCTTTGGAATTAGTGTCTTCCAGGAAAGACAGACTGAAAAGAGTGTTTTAATGAAGTGTGATTATTCCTAGAGTGGTAGTAGGTGAAAGTATTAGAAAGGACAGAGTAAGTAATGAAAGATGTTCTGGATGACTGGATACCTCTAGAAGAAGGGGCAGTTGGAGGAGGAAGAAAGAATGGGTGGAAGATGGAAAAGCAATGTGAATTTACTAGGAATGATCTCACAGTGTTTTGAAGGTATGTACACAGCAGAAAAGCAGTCTAGCACAGTGTTTCTGAAGATTTAACATTGTAACCATTCCTCTGGGCTCCTTTGAGAGTGCAGATTCTGGTTCAGTACTACTGAAGGGTGGTTTGAGATGTAGTCACATTAACAAATGGCCCCAGGCTTCTGTCATTGGGAGTCAGGATTAGACATTTGGTTCTGAACACTGGCTTACATTAGAAACACTGAAGAACTTGGACAAAGCCTATGGAGTTTTTATGTTTGTAAACTAAAATGCAGGGGAAATAAAAAACCAACCCAACCCAACCCAACTCAAAACAACAACTACAAAAACAAACAAACAAACAAACAAACAAACAATCCTAGCCATTTTAAATATTCTCCCAACTCATTATTTACCCTTTGAGTATTTGTAGAGAATTGGAATGTTATATGCCCAGAGCCAAAATTATCTTGGGTTACTTTTAGTTCCCTTAATAGCTATTTGTTGACTGCCTTCTTATGTAACCTAACATTCTTTTTACGAGCAGGTAGAAACTTTGTAATGTGTTTCAGTAGACCATAAATGTCTACCAGCTGTGTCATCAGACTGCATCTCTTGAACCTACAGTAGTAATTTCCTTGCTTTGTGGTAGCCTGCCTTTCTGATGTACCCACTAATGTCTTCAGTAAATGCATTGATTTATAACTTTCCTTGTATCTGTGACCACAAAATGAAAATGTGACCACTTCCACTATGGAACATAGTCATTTTGGTGCAATCTGAATCCATATTCTGGGGCCACAGTCATCCATATTTTGCCCAGAATAAACTATATCATATTACCTTTTGTGTAGGAGTGGTGTATTTCATTAATGCTCTGAACATTTAAGATACTGGTGCTGAGAACCAAGTGTCTGTGTGTTTTAACTTCCTCCATTCCTAAGGATATATTAATATGATGCTGTACCTGGGAAGCCCCTGGTTAGAAGACTAGTTTCTACCCATTGGCAGGAACTGGTGGATTCTCTCCAATGGTACTTTAGAATCCCCCAGAAACTAAAACCTCAAATTACTACACTACAGTGGAGCGCAGCTGAGAAAACAAGACGTGTACCACATTATTAAAAAACAAAACAAAACAAAACAAAAAAACCAACCACACATAAGATATGTTTGGCTTCATAGATCCTCAGAAATGTTATTGTTTCTGTCCTTGCATAATTTTGTTATTGAGTTCCCGTATAAGTACATCGTGGGAATAGTGGAAGGAGGAAGAAAAATAAGCCCCTTTAAGTTCCCCTGCATGAGCTTGTATGATGGGAAGGCTCCTGTCATTTTCACAGTCATTTGTCTGTTCCTCTGGGGGTAGTGGGGTTTCAGGAAACAGAGCTTGGATGATGATCCCAATTTACCGTTGGTTCATTTCTTAGAAATGAGTTTCTTTACATCACAGTTCTATGGATAGGTAATAAAACCTGTATTTCCCACATGTATAGAAAGTACCAATTGTTATTTTAGTGTATAGGCATCGCAGAATTGCTTTCCTTTGTTTAAACCAACTTCATTGGTCATTTTTTTTTTTTCAGAGAGCATCTCAAAATCAGTCTGAATTAAACAGAAGCAGTTTATTTAAAAGGCAGTGAGGAAAGATGGCCAAACTTCAAGGACTAAACTCAAGGCTAAAAGTCTAGGAACCATGCCCAAATCACACTGTCAAATTTGTCTGAAAAGAATCTGCAACTGCCAGAAGATGCTGGCATATTCCCAGCCATGACTTTTCACCTGGAACACAATATTGTAGCCACTTGGTATTTTGGAAGCTGGATATTCTATACTTCCCCTCTCAGTAGGAAATGGATCATTTTTTTTAAAACAAATATTGCCCAGTAAAAGCTCCAAATGAAAAGGGTACTGAGTTTGAGGACTGCTCCTACCTGTTGGGATTTTGTCTACCTTTTCAAGGCAGTTCTTAAATGGTAGACAATTACTCAAACACCTGAAGTATGTTCAAATGATGCTGTGGTGGTCAGAAGAAAAATACATTGCTAATCTACCTCCCCCTCGTTATCTTATATTTTTAATGTAAGTTAGTATGAACAGCATAAATTTTAATGTCCCTACAATACAGATTTGTTTAGTTTCTAGTGCATATTCAACATATTAGCAAGTAGAGACAAATTAGGATGGGCTTACAATTTATTAGGATATATTGAACATGAAATGTTTTAGTATAGTTTGCAAAAGATAATGGATTGATGCATGTACAGAAAAGAAGACTGCCATTAAAACTGTATAGGTTCAAAGTGAGAAAAGAATAATATACCATCTTAAAGATCATTTGCATAAGTCCAATCAGGTATAGTGAAATTACTGCTATGGGAAACATATTATATTTATGCTTTACTGTATATTGCTAAATGTTCAATGACCATGTAAATGACAAATTTATATCTTTTGCCTTTTGTAGTATTCATTATATTTAGGAAATAAACACCCTAATGCTAATAGTAAGATTCTAAGTAGCTTTTGCTAGTTGTAATGCTTTGGAAAATGTATAGTCATCTCCTACTGGAAGAAGCCTCTCATGATGGCTATGCCAGGTTCTGATCTATGCATACATAGAATGTCATTAAGAACCATTTTATTGATATGTTCCTTTAGCAGAATAATTGTATTTTGGTTTCTCCCGTAGGTCCGTGATCTATCTAGTCTCATGTTATTGACCACTGAAGAAGTGTGAGGCTTAGATATCATCTCATGGAGTGGGCCTTCAATCCAATCAGGTATTTGCTGATCACTCCTCCCACAACTTTTGTGTCATATTGCACCAGTGTGGGACCACCCAGGCCACCATTAGAAATCAAAGGTATTGTGTTTGGGTTAGTGTTTACCTTTCTTCTCTGGTAGCATGCAGAGTACTTTCTAATACCAGGAACACAAGTCAGTAGGCATGAAGGCCCTAGATAGGCAGCAGCAGCTCATCTTCTCTATGTTTAAGTTATGTAGGTGTTGTCTTCAGCAACAGGGCCATCAGTTACTGGAGGAGAAACCAGTAGTTGTGGCAATAGCTTGCTTTGGAGGTTTTCCAAGCAGTTCCTTTGGGTTCCAGCCCAATTAGGTGTAACCCATTTCTGGCAATAGGCGTTTCCCCATACTTTTGGTGGCATGCCTGTTCTCCCACGATTGGCTAAATCCATCAAATTGTAAAGCAAAGTTAATTCATCTTTCTATTATCTGTTTCTTGTCAAGTAATCTGTCTGTCATACAAGCAACAAAAGTCATGTGGTGAAAACTCTTGCTTGGTGTTTGAACATTCTCTTACTGATACTGAAATGAAAAAAAAATGGCAATTCTTAAGATTTATAAGCTAAAAGTTCACGTGATTTTAAGTCTTATTTTGAACAATGAAATATGTTTCTTATCCCCATTTTAAAGGCATTTAAAGATATCAAATATCATACCTACTGTTATAGAATTCTTTAGAATTTCTAAATTTGATACCAGCCCATGTACTTTCTAAGGCTATACTCCTTCATCAGAATGTACCTGTGAGAGGAGCTTCCTTATTTCCTAAGACAAAACACACCTCTTAATAATCCAGTCCTGTTACAAACACCAAGGGGCAGCTGATTACCTTGAAATCACATTAAAAATGGGGGTTTTTCATCAAAACTGAAAAGAAGAGCATGTCAGATTGACAAAGTATGTTCTCAAACTTTTGGCGTTTTATTTTATTTAATTGTTATGAAAAACAGTTATTTTTCATACAACATATTCTGATTATGGTTTCCTCTCTCCCAACTCTTCCTGAATTCACCTCACTTTTTCACCCACCTGAGACCACACTTTTTCTTTTCATCATTAGGTAACAAATAACAAATAGACATCTATGTATTTATCTATCTATTGTTTATAATTTCCATATATAAAAGAATATAAAATAACATAAAACAAATAGAATTGGACAAAACAAACAGAAAAAGGATCCAACAAAAAAGCACAAGAAACCCATCACACACAGAGATATACATATTTCCATACACAGGAAACCCACAAAAACACAAAATGGGAAATTACAGGAAGACCAACAGAGTCAAGTAACCTGGACCCTTGGGACTCTCAGAGGCTGACCTACCAACCAAAGAACATACATGGGCTGGACATAGGACTCTTTCACATATGTAGGTGTATAGTTTGGTCTCCAGGTGGGTCCCACACAACTGGAGCAGGAACTGTCCCAAAAGCTATTGCCTGTATATGGGATATGTTCTTCTAGTCTTGTCTGGCCTCAGTAGGAGAGGAAGCACCTAGCCTGGAAAGTCTTAAAGTACCAGAATGGCAGAGTACCCAGGGGGCCTGCACCTATTCAGAGGAGAAGGGGATGGGGGTGGGAGAAGGATTATGGGAGGGCGTGACTGGGAGGGAGACAGTGAGCAGGATAAAAAAAATCCAGCATTTTAAGACAAAAAATTCTGAGAATACGATTGAGTCCATTTTGTGGTCCATTTACTGCTGGGTCTGTCCTTAAGAGAGATGCTTATATATAAAGAAATCCTTTTTTTTCTCCAGATCCATCCACTTCCCTAAGAATTTCATAAATTCATTGCTTTTAATAGCTGAGTAGTACTCCATTTTGTAAATGTACCACATTTTCTGTATCCATTCCTCTGTTGAGGGACATCTGCAAAAGCTTTTGGCTATTTTAAATAAGGCTGCTATGAACATAGTAGAACATGTTTCCATATTATATGTTGGAGCATCTTCTGGGTATAGGCCCAGGAGTGGAATTGCTGGGCCCTGCGGTAGTATTATGTCCAATTTTCTGAGGAACTGCCAAAATGATTTCCAGAGTGGCTGAACCAACTTGCAATCCCACCACTAATGAAGGAGTGTTCCTCTTTCTCCACATCCTCACCAGTATCTGCTGTCACCTGAGTTTTTAATCTTAGCCAATCTGACTGGTGTGAGGTGGAATCTCAGCGTTGTTTTGATTTGCATTTCCCTGATGACTAAGGATGTTGAACATTTCTTTAGGTGCTTCTCAGCCATTCGGTATTCTTCAGTTGAGAATTCTTTAGCTCTGTACCCCATTTTTAATAGGGTTATTTGGTTCTCTGGAGTCTAACTTCTTTAGTTCTTTGTATATATTGAATATTAGCCTTCTATCAGATGTAGGATTGGTAAAGATCTTTTCCTAATCTGTTGGTTGCCGTTTTGTCCTATTAACAGTGTCCTTTGCCTTACAGAACCTTTGGAATTTTATGAGGTCCCATTTGTTGATTCTTAATCTTAGAACATAAGCTATTGGTGATATCATCCTGAGTGAGGTAACCCAATCAAAAAAGAACACACATGGTATGTACTCACTGATAAGTGGATATTAGCCCAGAAGCCTGGAATACCCAAGATACAATCCACAAACCACAAGAAACTCAAGAAGAAGGAAGACCAAAATGTAGATACTTCGATCCTTCTTAGAAGGGGGAATAAATACCCATGGAAGGAGATGCAGAGACAAAGTGTGGAGCAGAGACTGAAGGAAGGACAACCAGAGACTGCCCCACCTGGGGATGTTGTTCCTTGAGGAACAACAATATGAACTAACCAGTACCCCTAGAGCTCCTAGGGACTAAACCACCAAACAAAGAGTATACATGGTGGGCCTCATGGCTCCAGGTGCATATGTAGCAGAGGATGGCCTAGTAGGTCAGTAATGGGAGGACAGGACCTTGGTCCTGTGAAGGCTCTGTGCCCTGGTATAGGGGAATGCCAGGGTCAGAAAGTGGGAGAGGGTGGGTTGGTAAGCAGGGGGAGGAGGGAGGGAATAGGGGTTATTTTCGGAGGGGAAACCAGGAAAGGGGATAACATTTGAATAAAGAAAATATCTAATAAAAACCACCACCACTACCACCACCAAAATAACCCCCAAACAAAAAACATTTTTTCCTCTGCAAGGGGTTATAAATTGGAGATAGATTGTGGGTTAGAGATTGTGTCCACTTCCACTCTCAGTAATGGGACCTAACCAGGATTAGATCTGTGCAGGTGTTATGTATGTTGCCACAGTCTCTCTGAGTTCATATGTGTGCCAGTTCTGTTGTGTCTAGAAGGCCCGGTATCCTTTGTGTTTTCCTTCTCCACCAACTTTTACAATCTTTCTTCTTCCTCCTCCACAAAGTCCCCAAAGCCCTGAGGGGATGGATTTGATGGAGGCTTCCCATGTTGGACTAAGTGTTCCAAGGTGTCTCACTCTCTGTGAATTGTGTAGAGCATCTCTGTAACTGTTCCCATCAACTGCAAGAGCAAGCTTCTCTGATGATGGTTGAGCAAGGAACTGATGCTATGAGTGTAACAAAACTTGATGTTTGGTGTTCTCCTATTTTTTTGCTCCTTTCACGAAACAGTAACATTTGGTTTTCCCCTAGGTCTATAACCTATCTGGTCTCAAGTTCTTGACCACCCAAGCCGTACCAGGCATAGATTCCATCTCATGGAGTGGGCCTTTATTCCAATCAGATACTGGTTGTTCACTTCATCATTTTTGCCAAGGCTGCACCAGTGTCTTGTGGGCAGGTCACCATGGTAGAACAAGGGATTTCTAACTGAGTTTGCATTTGCCATTCTTCTCTGAGGTTGTACCTTTCAGTATCATGAACACTAGTCAGTATGGGTGGGTAAAGGCTGTAGGTAATACCAGCTGGACTTTTCAGTGTCAATGAGTTATGTTGGCATTGTCTTCAGCTGTAGAGCCTTAACATCACAAACACGGCAACAGCCTTGATTGTTTGAACATAAGCTTTTACTATATTAGATTTCCATATGATTCCCAAAATAATCCTTACGGTTAACAGTTTCTCCCTGTATTTCCACCTTAATCCCCGTCTTTATTTCTCTCCCATATTTCATGCTCCTAATCTACTTTTCTTATCTTCCTTTGTAAATTCCTAATTATCTATTTTATCTTACTATATACCTAACCTCTGTGGTTAGCCTGTGGTTACGGGGATGTTAGCCTGCTTACTGAACAGTTAATAGCAAATATCCACATATAAATGAATATATACTATTTTTGTCCTTTTGGGTCTGGGTTACCTCATTCAGGTTTATGTTTTTTTCTAGCTCCTTTACTTGTGAATTTTATGATTTCATGTTTTAGCAGATGAGCCATATGGCATTATGTAAATGGATCACAATTTTTGTTCTTAACATTTTTTTGATTCTTTGTGAATTTCACATCATGAACCCCAATCCCACTCATCTGCCGCCTGCCCTTGAAACCTCTCCCCTTTCCACCAAAGAAAATAAAAACAAAAATAAAAAATAAGCAAAACAAAACAAAACAAAACATTGAAAACATCTCATCATGGAAGCTGTAGTGTGTCAGGTGTCATAGTGTGTCCCACAGTATACCCTCCTTTTGTCCACACATCTTTATGCCCAAATGTTCATTGCAATGAGTTGGGCCTTTGGCCTCTTGACACTATCAGTACCAGATCTCCACTCTGGCTCCACTCTATTATCCTATTGTTGTCCTGTGTCATGGAGATCCTGTAGCTTTGGATTTGCAGTCCTGGACTTTTCACAAGTTCCAGCAGTTTATAGATAGGGTAGATGCTGTGGTGGACCAACTCAAAACCCTGGATCTGGGGCTGGGTGGTAGCTGAGCTGATCAGCAAACCAGCTCTCTATCACCCATACCAGTAGGGCCAGCTCTCTCACTTTCATGCTCTTGGGGAGTTCCTCATGGCCTTAGGTGGCAGAGCTTGCTATTCACATGAGGTTTTCCCTCTTCACTCTTGAGTCTCTACTTCCACCTTTCTTCATCATGATCAGAATGTTTTGCTTCTGTTTCTCATCTGTCCACCACATATTTGCCATGGTAGTGGCTCCAGTGGGCAGGTCACATGGCTGGCAGCCTCTGGTGTTTATTTCCGTCAGCCTGAGCTTGTGGTGTGGAGACAGGGAAGTTTCTGGGTATTTTTCTTGGCTCTCTGGATGGCTTCCTCTACCCACATTAATTTGCAAGTTGGCAGGAGGGCCTCTGGGGTCCATATCACATTTTTAAAATCCATTCATCCAGTTTTGGGCATCTAGGGTGTTTCTAACTTCTAGCTTTTGTATATAGAGCAGAAATGAACACATACATACATACATAAACACATATACACATACATAGTGATATCATATGCAAATGAAGGCAGTTTGACTTCTACTTTACTATTTTTATTGGCTTGACCTCCTTCAGTTACCATATTGTACTAGCTAAGACTTCAAGGAATATATTGAATAGGTAATTAGAAAGTGGTCAACTTTTTCTTGTTCTTGGTTTTAGTAGAACTGCCTTGAGATTCTCTCTGTTTAGGTTGATGTTGGCTGTGAGCTTGCTGTAAAACACCTTTATTATGTTGATTTTATATTTTATCATGTTTACCTATGTCCCGTGTATATCTTATCTTTAAGACTTTTATCATGAAGGATTTTTTGTTAAAGGATTTTTCTGTACCTAGTAAGACAATCTTGGGGTTTTTTTCTTTCAGTGTGTTTTTTTGTAGGGTGGATTATATCTGTAAATTTATACATGTTGAATCATCCTTGCATCTTTGGAATAGAGCCTGCTAGATTATGGTGTATAATCTTTTTATTGTGTTTTGTATTTTGTTTGTAAGTATTTTATTGAGGAATTTTGCTACTATGCTCATTAGAGTGATTGATGTAATTGTCTTTCATTGCTTGGTTTTTATATGGGTTTAAATGTCAGGATAACTGTGGTCTGCTAAAAATAATTGGTTAATATTTCTTCTGTTTTTATTTTGAAGAATAATTTGAGAAGTATTGGCATTAACTCTTTCTAGAAAGTCTCATAGAATTCTGCCCTGAGTCCATCTGGCCCTGGGATTTTGGGAGGGGAGGTGTAGGGTTGGGAGACTTTTAATTACTGATTCTATTTCCCTAGGAGTTATGTGTCTGTTTAAGTTAGTTTTCTGGTCTTGATTTAACTTTGATAGTTTATATAAATATCAATAAATTTATCTATTTCTTTTAGATTTTTCAGTGTGATGGAGTACAGATTATTGAAACATGCCCTTGTGATTCTTTGAATTTCTTCACCGTCTGTTGTTATGTCCTTGTTTTCCTCTATAATTTCATTAATTTCTCTCTATCCTTTAGTTAATTTGGGTAAGGGTTTATCAATCTTACTGATTTTTGTCAGAAACAAATTCTCTTCATTTCATTAATTATTTGTACTGTTTTTGTTTGTTTCTATCTTACTGATTTCAGCCCTGAGTTTGATAATTCCTTGTCTTATCCTTTTGGAAGTTATATTATGTTTGTTTGTTTTAGAGCTTTCAGATATATTTTCAAGATGCTAATATGTGATTTTTCCATCTATTTTTAAAACGCAGGTACCTAGTGTCATGAATTTGCCTCTTAGAATCATTTGCATTGTGACTTGAGTCCGTTTGCTTGGAATATCTTTTTCCTTCCGATCTGCTCTGGTTTTCCTTGGGCCCAAACTCCACAGCCAGTCCAACAGGACCCAGAGGAGTCTCCAGTCCCAGGCCCTCTAATATACCCAGGATCCAGGGATCCTGGGAGCTTGGTCACAGCCAGATCTCAGGGTCTCAGAGGTAGCTTGACTCCCAGGAACTCTGACACAACCAGAACTCCTCAGAGTCCAGCTGTCTCTGTGATCCTGTGATTTTGTGATCCAGTGATCTTGAGATTCTGGGTGTATCAGAGTTCCTGGGAGTCAAGTGGCCTCTGTGACCCTGAGATCCTGCTTTGACCAAGCTCTGGAGGCTGTGGGAGTAACCTCCTAGTTTGAGCCCCGGGTGCAGTGCAGACTGGAAGGAACCAGAGACACTGGTCTGGAGGGGTTCCTGCCTCCCTGGATCCTACTGGCCCTAGTTATTCCATGTGGTGTTGGAACAGATGTTGTGTTCTCCTCACCCCTGGTCCTAAGATCCTAGGATTTTTCTTTATAATTTATATGTAATTATGCAACAATGTTGGCCTCTGATCCTTGGCCAAACAATATAACCATTTTCTGTCTGAAAAAAATTTTTTTTGTACCCATGTGCTGTACACATGGGGAATCTCCTTCAGGGAAAATACAATAAAATATGGATTCTATTTTGAGGGAGATATAGATATATTTTTTTTAACTTTGCTTCTTCCTTTTATATATGAAATACTACATTCCAGTGAAACCCAAAGGATGTCTAAGGTCATGAAATTGTTAGAACCAGGATGTAAATTGTGGCTCTAAGCCTGGCAGTTGTTAGATTTTAACAATAATTGGGCTACTTACTTTTCATGTTATTGCCCAATTTTGTAGTGTGAAGACTTTCTTTTCTCTTAGGTTATATTTGTCTTGAAGTTTGGAGAACAACAAAAAAAAAATGGTGGTTTCATTACATATTTTGTTGCAAACTTTTTTTTTGTTTACATGTTAAACTTTGTCAATGAAACTAATAACACTAAAATCGTAACTCCTCAGGGAGAAAAATGTCATTGGAATAGTGAGTGTCCAGATGATGACTGCACAACTGCACAATTCTCAGTGCAAGGCTGCTCATTTTCGGTGGGTGCAGCTACTTCAAAGAGCCACGCTGTCACTCGCTCTGTTAAATGGGTTATGCCAAAAAAGGGTTTCTGTTGGGTAGTAGCATCTCCCAGTTTAAGTGGGGGAAAGAACTTTATGGTTTTAAGATGGATTTTAGAAGCAACAATTAATGGGAAGTCCAAAGAAATGAGGTAGGAGCTGAAGGGTCCATTCCTACTTGTCATTGATTTTTCAGTGTTTATGTCACTAGCTTAAATTATGGCTTTCTCTAGTTACACATTTCCCTTACATTTTGTTCACAAATAGCAATGAACAAGTTGTTCTTTTTATACGGATATGAAATTTACTGTAAGTATTCACTAATGGCTCCTTCTCACTTCAGGCCTTAATTCTACTTCCTAAATAGCTAAGATTGAGTTTGCTCACTATAAATTGGACATAGTGCTTCATCCACCACTAAAAACATTTGTTGACTTTCAAAATGTTTTATATTAAGTCAAAATAAAAGAGTGCCAGAGAATAAAGCTAATAATGTTAGACAGTTAAAATATTATAACATTAAAGGTAAAGGAAAACCAACATGAACTATTAAGTTATTTATTTATTAATTATCCTCATACCAGTTTTCCCTCCTTCCTCTCCTTAGTCCCTCCCCTACCTTCCCTCTTCCCCACCCCCCTCTTTTTCTTTTTCTCTTCAGTAAGTGGCGGCCTTCCCATGGATATCAATCAGCCATGGCATATGAAGTTGCAGTAGGACTATGCATCTCCTCTTCTATTAAGGCTAGATAAGACAATATAGGGAAAGGATCCTAAAGGCAGGTAACAGAGTCTGAGACTGCCCTTGTTCCTACTGTTATGTGCCCCATTAGAAGATCAAGCTATACAACTGTAATATCCGTGCAGAGGGGCTAGATCAATCCCACCAACATAGTTTCAAAAATGAACATATAACATTTAAATACCATTTCAACATTTTTTCTTTTGATACATGGTTTTCTTACATAGTCCTGGCTTTTCTGGCTGTTCTAGAGTTCACTATGTAGACCATGCTAGCCTTTTCTCCACCCCTACCCTCACATTCTGTGATAAAAGCTGTGAACCATACCTGGATATTTCTAATTTCCAACAGGCATGGCTATACATTTTATTTAGATATTTCCTAATGGCAATGGAGGCAGATATATTTTATTTACTACTAAATATTTAATCTATAATCTAATTTTAGTCAATAATAATAAAATTAGCCAATACATATTCACAGGTTTTATTTAACTTGTTTATTTGTCTTAAAGTCTTGCATGCTTTATCATGTCAATTCTAATTTGGGTGGATACGCACTGTAAGATCACTAGAACACATTACTAGTCACAGACACTTGAATATATTCATATGAACGCACTTGCATACTGTAGCTCTTAACTTTCTATGAAATGACTTGTATTTTCGGTTTAAAGCCACATTTGCTATTGAAGGAGATTTAAATTGGAAGCTAGGTGACTTCCAATTTTTTTTTTAGGTTCCCTTTAGCTCTCTAGAGTCTATGCCAACATTTCAAAGCTCATGTAGGAGTGCCAGTGTGGTTGGCAGGGTCTTGTCTTTCATCATTGTTCTAGCAAAGGCATCTGTGATCTCAGAAAGATGATTCTTTTAGGACTGATTTTTTTTTTTTTTTTTTTTTTTTTTTTTTTTTTTTTGCTACACTTGGAAAAGGAGGATCATTTGGAAAGCTACTACTCTGCCCAGGCAATCATAAATTTCTTTATCTTGCTTATAAATATGTTTCTTCTTCTCTAATAAATGTCAAACTTCCATTTCCATGTCTTTCCATCCCTTCTCTCTTTTCTTCATCTCTTTGTTACTTCTTCCCTTTTCTTTCTGTTGGTTGTTGGGAGGAGGTTGAATGCCTTGTCTAATAATTGGCATTGGTTTGAAATCAGTAGTAATAGTGGAAAACTGGGATGGAGTGTTGGTTAATTATTTCCATCTTTCTCTTCTCAGTTCCTGCATCTTAACTAGCTCTACTAAGGTTGACAATACCTTGGAGCATCTCTGATTTTAAAGAAGAACAGACAAGTGGGAGCATAATAAAATTCTTAGGCATTAAAAGACAGAAAAAAAGAATGGATGGAGGATGAGAGGAAATGCTCAGCTAACAGAACAGTGAGGGAAAAAGAGTCTCCATGAAAGTGGAATTTAGGGCTCAGTTTTGAGAATGTGGATGGATCCAATGGTTTCCTGTGTAGAAATATGTTTACGTGTACAGTTTGTAGAATCCTAGTAAAATATGGATTCCAATGTGCTCTTGATACCATTTGATGTGTGAATGGGACTAATAAAATCTGGGACGTGGTGACTGAGTAAGCACCAAATGATCAGTGTCCTAGATGTTCTGCTTCCTTTAGTGTTGTTGATCATGTAAGGTTCTGTCAGCAGCATCACAAGTCAAACCCATGTACTAGAGTGACAGGTCTGACTATCACCTGCCCTTCCAGCAATATCTTCATGGAATATTAATAATAATTAACTGGAATATTGAACATTTGAATCCCCAAGTCATCATTTGAGGTATTTCCAAATTAATATCAGAAGTTGACACTTTATGTCTAAAGACAGTGACCTTGGGGACTGTATTTGATATTGTCCTATAGGTAACATTATTTAAACTAGTATAGCTTAGACAGGATGATATCATTGTTTTGAATTACCATTATAGGACATGAATTGTGTCTAAAAACTGTTCACTACAAAGCATATTTTCTCTAAAAGTGATATATCTTAGTGGATTTGTTTTAGAATTATAAATCATGTCCTGCATGACACGTTCTTGACAAGGAAACTAAATGCTAAATTGTTAGGTATGTCTTACAATGAAAAATGACTTGAGATGAAAATAAAGTACAGTAGAATTATGTAGTAGTAAAGAAACATGATACCATTAGAAAAAGTAAAAGGTTCATTAATAACCTTTTTGTGGCATGTCTGTGGCATAAAAAGAGGTTTCTCAAGGTTTGGAGGTGACTCAGATAGAAGAGTCTTCTTGTAAGTAAAACTTGATATAAATCTCTGCTGGTTCCCTTCAGGTCCACACCCAATGAAGAGAGGTCCTATCTGAAAATTTACTTTGTTTTTATTTGTTGTGCCTGTTGTCCGTATCTGAAGAATCCTAGTTTAGGAAATCTCAGTGCTTTTTGTTTTGTTTTGTTTTCTTTAGATGCTTTAGATCCTTCAATCAATTTATGACACAATAGTTATGCTAAGAATTAGTACTTTATTTTTCTGAAGAGTAATTTAGAGGGGCTGGGGAGATCATGATGTTCTTAAGAGTACATAATATTCTTGCTGAGGACCCAAGTTGCTTTCTCAGCATTCATGTTGGGTGGTTCACAATTTCCTGTAACGCTAGCTCCAGGGCATTCAATGCATCAGAGCGTATTGATACTGCATTCACATATTGGTATCTATAGATAGACCCACACATGCACCCCTCACTGCCACCACCATCACCAGCGGCAGCAGCTGTACCATCACCACTACCACTACCACCACCACCACCACCATCATAATGAATTTCGACTCTAGCATTTTTCTTCCTTCCTTCTTCTCTCTTCTTCTATTCCTCTTTCTCCTTCCTTCTTTTCTTACCTCTCATTCTTTCTACTTTAATCTCAATTCTAGAATATTTTATTTACTCTTTTAATAATCAGTTGAACTGAAGATCCTAAATATCATCTTAAGTATATTCTTTATTATCTTTGCAAATCTATTAAAAAATTTTCATTTACATGTGAAAACCTTAGAAGTAATTCCAGATTCCTTCCCAGCTTATCACTAGTATTTCTGTAATCTTTTTGCATTTATTGCTATTTTCCTATATATTGCAAACTATAGTTTATTTTGATATTTACAAATATCATTTAAAATACACCTTTAAGATCTATTCTTTACAAGTCTTTTAGGTATGCTTTCAAAAATACTGTGATTAGAATTGTGGGTATCCATGAGAAATAGTAGGAATTTAAGAAATGTAGCTGTTCATGGGAAGATAAGTTAAGTCACATACATACACTGTAGTATTAGAATTTAAGACTTCTTCTTTTTTATTGATTTAAGTTTTATTGCATTGTGATGAGAAAAGATACATGATTTCAATTTATGTGAATCTGTTAACATTTAAAAACATATTTTAAGTAAATAGAATTAAATCACATTCTTGTTTACCTTTTGTACCCCATCTCCTTCCAGAGAATCCCTTCAATACCTATAATACCTTTTTTGTCATATTCTTTAAAATTTATAAAATATTATAACAAAAAAATGAGTATTATAAAAGTTGTTT
>NW_022196909.1:14705959-14707442 GCF_008632895.1 Mastomys coucha
AATAGCTTTGACCATAGCAGGAAATCTGTATCCAAAAATCATGCCTACAATTCATTTCTTGGTGCAGCGGAACAGTCAACTCTCAGCTTAGTTATGATGGAGGTAAAATCCTTTGGTGATGTGAGAGTCATTGAAGTACAGCCTTATTACAATGAACTTCAATGTCTAAAAATTGTTCTTATTTTAGACTTGTACCACAGTAAGAGCCAAGATTTTAAACTCTACTAAATACAAACCAACCAAACAAAAAACTTTATATATTTATGTTCATTTAAGAAAATACTAATAGTGATGCATTATTTTGAAATATACAGTTAATATGTTTGGAGTTATTTAAAATTTATATTGAGAAAAATGTATTTTCACTATTGCTCTAGACAAGCATCTACATAAGACTGTTAAATTGATTGTTGTTTTATATCAAACAACTTTTATAATACTTATTTTTATTGTTATAATATTTTACAAATTTTAAGGAATATGACAAAAAAGATATTGTAGGTATTGAAGGGGGTTCTCTGGAAGGATTGAGATACAAAAGGGAAACAAGAATGTGATTTAATTCTATTTACTTAAAATATGTTTTTAAATGTTAACAAATTCAGATAAATTGAAATATGTAACTTTTGTCATCATAATGCAATAAAAGTTAAAAAAAGAGAAAAAACACTAAAAAACAAAACAACAACAACAAAAAGAAATGTTGTGTGTATTAAGATGGTCCATAAAGTCATTCACCAACTGTTTCAATGAACAATGGTTCTGCTTGGAGGGTGGCATAGACATTAGCTGAGGGTAAGAATCTGGTTCATTGGCTGTGATAATTTGGAAAAGCATTCATCTGGGAGAAAGAGTAACTTTTAAAGTCTTCTTCACACTTGATATAACAGTTACAAACATCAAGCAAAGCATTCAGTCTCACTCTTTGCTGTTCTCTTACAAGCCACCTCCCAAGTTAATTGTCCATGTTTCTTTTGGCTGTATAAATACTTTTGAAATATGTAAGCTGTTCTGAAAACCTAAGTATAGTGTAAAAACATGTAATAAACAACACTACTAGTAGAGAGACTGGGACAGGAGAAGCAAGATTTCAAGACCATTATGTGCTACACAGCAAGACACTTTCACGTACAAACAAGCAGAAAGTGTATATGGATTGGACAATATTAGACCTATTTCTCCAACTACCAGATTAAAGAGACCATTGCCTGATAGTCAACAAATTTCTAATTCATCATATTTTTAGATTTCTCCAATTACTAAATTAAAGAGACCATTGAATGACAGTCAACAAATTTCTAATTCCTCATATTTTTAGATTTAAATCGATTAGGATATGTTGATAATATTAATTTTCATATTAAGAGACATTAAGAAAAAGTAATTGTTACTTCCTGTTGTTTTTGTTGTAAGAGGTGTAATTAGGTTTGTGTGGGTTTGTTGAAAGATTACTTTCTTGCTTCTTCTAGGGTGTAGTTTTGCT
>NW_022196909.1:14709506-14750804 GCF_008632895.1 Mastomys coucha
TCAAGAAGAAGGAAGACCAAAAGGTAGACATTTCATTCCTTCTTAAAAGGGGGAATCAAATACCCATGTACCCCATTTTTTAATGGGGTTATTTGGTTCTCTGGAGTTTTCAATCTATTATCCTTTGTAGGGCTGGATTTGTGGAAAGATATTGTGTAAATTTTGTTTTGTCATGGAATATCTTGTTGCCTCCATCTATGGTAACTGAGAGTTTTGCTGGGTATAGTAGCCTAGATTGGTATTTGTGTTCTCTTAGGGTTTGTATGATCTCAGACCAGGATCTTCTAGGTTTCATAGTTTCTGGTGAGAAGTCTGGTGTATTTCTGATAGGTTTGCTTTTATATATTACTTGACCTTTCCCCCTTACTGTTTTTAATATTCTTTCTTTGTTTTGTGCATTTGATGTATTGACTATGTTACAGGAGGAATTTCTTTTCTGGTCCAGTCTATTTGGAGTTCTGTAGACTTTTTGTATGTTCACAGCATCTCTTTCTTTAGGTTAGGGAAGTTTTCTTCTATAATTTTGTTGAAGAAACAACAAGCTCTTTACTGGCTCTTTAAAATAGGAATCTTCACTCTCTTCTATACCTATTATCCTTAGATTTGGTCTTCTCATTGTGTCCTGGATTTCCTGGATGTTTTGGGTTAGGAGGTTTTCGTATTTTGCATTTTCTTTTACTGTCGTGTCAATGTTTTCTACGGTATCTTTTGCACCTGAGATTCTCTCTTCTATCTCTTGTATTCTGTTGGTGATGCTTGCATCTACGACTCCTGATCTTTTTCCTAGGTTTTCTATCTCCATGGTTGTCTCCCTTTGTGATTTCTTTATTGTTTCTATTTCCATTTTTAGCTTCTGGATGGCTTTGTTCATTTCCTTCACCTGTTTGATTGTGTTTTCCTGTAGTTCTTTAAGGGATTTTTGTGTTTTCTCTTTAAGGGCTTTTAGCTGTTTACCTGTGTTCTCCTGTATTTCTTTAAGGGAGTTATTTATGTCCTTCTTAATGTCCTCTGTCATCATCATGAGAAGTGATTTTAGGTCTGAATCTTGTGTTTCTGGTGTGATGGTATATCCAGGAATTGCTATGGTGGGAAAACTGGGTTCTGATGATGCCAAGTAACCTTGGTTTGTGTTGCTTATATTCTTATGCTTGCCCTGCCTCATATGGCTATCTCTAGTGCTATCTGCCCTTGCTAAATCTGACTGGAGCCTGTCCTTCTGGTGATGCTGGTTGTGTCAGGACTCTTCAGAGTCAAGCTGTCTCTGTGATCCTGTGATACTGGGATCCTGTGATCCTGGGCTTGTTAGAGCACCTGGGAGTAGAGCTTCTTCTGGGTGTTGTGGGGCTGGCTGTGGAGTTTGTGCCCAAAGTATGCTCAGGGCACTGGCCTAGACAGATAGGACAGAATTTTAGATTTCTAAGTTTGACCTGGCAAGATGGCTCGGTGGCTAAGAGCACTGACTGCTCATCCAAAGTTCCTCAGTTCAAATTCCAGCAACCACATGGTGGCTCACAACCACCTGTAATGAGATCTGATGCCCTCTTCTGGTGCACGTGAATTCAGCCACAGTGTACTTCTGTATAATAATAAATAAACCTTTGGGAGCAAGCAGTGACTGAGCAAGCAGAGCAGACCAGAGTGAGCAGGGTTGACCAGAGCGAGCAGAAGTGCTAAAACTTCAATTCCCAACAACCACATAAAGGCTCACAACCATCTGTACAGCTACAGTGTACTCACATACATAAAATAAATAAATAAATATTTAAAAAAATAAAAAAACTTCTAGTTTGATGGAGGTCTACCAGTCACTACTGTACTCCCTTCCCCCCGTGTTCTCTTCTTTTTCTGTTCCTTTTTCTCTTTTGCTTTTTGCCTTCTCCTCCTTCCTCCTCCTTCTATCCAGTCATCCACTCTGTTTTGAATAAATACAAATTGTTTGTTTATAGCATTATCTTGAGTATCAATATGATACTAGACTTTAACAGCATTGAATAGCCACAGTTTTCATTGGTCCATTCCCTTTCATAAGCTGAGCTATGGCTGTGATCTCAAAAGAATTGGCGAAGTTAGTTCATTATTAACCTCTCCCTTTGGTTAATTGGCAGTTTTCCAGAGATTTTTTGGTTGTGATTGCTCCAAGATGGCTTAGGGCTACGTTATGATCAGTGTGTGATGGGTCATTGGTAGTTCAATACCCTACAGAGATCTGAAGTTTTGTCAATTTCAGTTTGATGGGGTTATTTTATATGCTAACTACAGGTTGAGATATTGTGAATGCATTTTACATTCTATGGCCCAGAAGCTAAATCAACCATATTACAGTTGGTTATACTTAACATTATATAAGAACTTATTTGATAATGGTTTATGTAACTTTTCTATATGAATCTGTGTCAAGGCATTTTAGAACCAACTGCTGTGTTTTAAAATATGGAGGTAATTAGTTTTAGGAGAAAACAAATTCTCATCAACAAGGAATATTTATGGTAAGAAAGCCAGTTTTTAAAAAAGCAATAAGCACATCTATACTTGCACATTAAATTGTAGGAGGATTTATTCTTTATAATCATTGTCTTGCATGTAACATAAGTAAGCAAAAGTCATATAAGACATGACGCTACATTGTTGATGGTCATGGTATCCTGCTCTATAGAATTTCTTTAAAGTAGCATTGCTAAAACCAATTTTAACATACTTTCTTCTTCAAAGTAAAAATGACCTCAAGCTCTGGAAATCTTCTCGTTGTTCTGTATTTTTTTTTCCACGTAGTTCTCATCACCTCATTATCTTCTGCTTCAGTGATAATTTTATATAATGTAAGCCACTATTGTGTCATTCTTTTATACTACTAGAGTAATCTGTATCTTTTATCTACCATAGCTATGGTTAATGTTTATTTTTGATGTTTTGATAAAAGCTTCATTCCCCAGGAACCCGAGATCTCTGTGATGATGGACTGATCTTTAGCGATGTCTCCCTTAGCACTGACATAGTGGATAGCCTGGAGCAGCTGCTTGGAGGTCTTATTTAACAAATGGGTAAAAGTATTTAAAAGAAGGATAATCTTCAATTTTAAACCTATTTATTGTGAAATTTTGTTACTATTTTAGATGTTTGATCTTATGGTGGGATCCAGATGAGTCTAAGGAAAAACCCGAAGTCACCTTAATTTGACAGTCTCTTCCCCTTCATTTGAACTTGAGAATTTGAATGGATAGCACTACCCCAGGAGTAGGGAAGTCAAGGTTCACAGTCTGTATAAGAATGCTTGAAGGCAGTAAAAAAAAAATAGAGTATTCACTGTTAGCATTCTGTTTAGGCTCTGCCCCACAGTTACCTGGCAACAGCCAGGTATGCCTGACTCACTATAAAAGGGGCCGATTGCCCACCTCCCCACTCTCTTGCTCTCTTTCCCTCTTGTTCTCTTTTTTTTCCTGTCCCTTGTCTCCCTATTCCCCTCCCCTTTGTCTCTCCATGTGTCCATGGCTGGCCTCTTCTCTCCCTTCCTCCCTCCCTCCCTCTCCTTTCCTCCCGCTTTCGGTCTCTGTCTCTACTACCCCCTCAACTCCACTCCCCATCATCTAAACAAACTCTATTCTATACTATATCAGTCCGGTGGTGTGGCTGGTACCTCAGGAGGAAGGGATACCTGAGCATGGGCCCTCAGAGGCGTCCCCTTTCCCCTGCACCATACCACACCTCTACCAAACATATCCTTGGCTTCTTTTTCTCTTCTTTCTTTTCTTTTCTTTACTTTATTTTTTAATATATAAAACATAACAGTGACTGTTTTATGTAAAAGCACCATGGGAATTGAGTTTATTGGGTAGTTTTTGATTTTAGAGTGATTTTAGGTTTTTGATTTTAATTCTTCACGTGAGATAAGCTAACTTAGGGATGAGACGGTGAGGTACTTTCTCCCCCTCTGGTTTAGACTGGAGAGAGTACAATATCATCTAGTGATTCAAAGCATAGCTTCTGGGCTGAAGTACCTAGGCCTAGAATTTTGCTCACACCATTTACTTATTGTTGTAGCCTGAGTAAGACGATGGATCCTAGAATAGAGTTGTTATCTGTAGCACAGAGCTAAAGCTCCCGTTTCACGTTTAACGATGATTACATTAGCAACTGCATGCCAAACTTCTAGGTAACTAGCATGTATCATGTGTGAAGAAATACCAGCTCATTCCAGTATTGTTCTGTTTTCTTATTATTTACTTATCCTTTGTATTCAGGTCTAGAAATAAGAATTCCATTCCCGCATAGAAATACTTGCACATTCCTTTTGCTGGTATTTTTCAATGGTTTCATAAAAATGATGCGACACAGGAGGCTCTGTAGCATGGGGCATGCTGTGTAGATAATGTAGTCTCTTGTGTGGTTGGAATGACCTCAGCTAGCCACAAACCACCTGCTCTCTGGCATATCTCTTAGGCACTGATGACTTAGCATCTTCACATATGAAATGAGAAATGGAGATAACAAAAGTTCCCACTTTACAAGGTTCTGGTAAGCTTTAATAAAGAAAAGAGTATATAGACCACAGATTGATTCAAGATAGGTATGATGCTTGTTACGAACAACTCACGACTTCTCAGCAGCTAGAACACACTTGGAAAGGAGGACTGTAATGAATATACCTGCCTTTGTGCTGAGCGGATAGCAACTGTGTGTTACACACATGCTTAGTGACAGATGCGCTATTCAGTATGCCTAAGGAAGTCTTCATTATTAATCGGTGATCATTTATATTTCAATAGCTTTCCTCTGGTTTGAGCTTATTAAGTCTAGTACTCAGTACCTCATTCAGATGTGTTACATATTTTTGGTGATATAGTTTTAATGGAAGAAAACTTGTATTCCTAAGTGGTCACGTAAAATGTTAATAGCATATTCACCACCACCACCTCCAAACTTATTGTCTTTCTTAAAGGCTAGACTAGAAAGCAAATCTCAGATGAGTGGTGACTCATGCCCAACTACATATTTTATATTCAAAGTAAATAATGTGCTTTGAAAAAAAGATTCAAATTTTAGGGTAATCTTTAAAGAAAATTGCAATCTGTGTTTTTGGGAAGTCTCTTTCAAAGATGAAAGAAACATATAATTAGGAGATAGGCTTCAATTTCCCAAAATAATCTTTAGTGACTGTTAGATTGAAGAATTTAATTAATGAATGCATAATAATTTAAAATTACAATTTGCTTAATATTGGCTCTTTAGAACAAGCGGTGATTATCAGCTTATGTTCTAAATCCCACACAGCTGTTCCCTCACAGTCTGCTTAGGATCCAAGCCAAAAGTGTCTAATGCTAATTTCTTGAAAATGTTTTTGCATTCATATATATGTCTATGCACATCACACATGCAGTTCAAGGTTACATATTCCATTTTTGAAATGAGCCAACACTCATAAAATTTAATTGAAAGGGGTCAGTATGCAAAATATGTTTCCCTATGGAAACCTAAAAACTATGGCTACTTAAATATAATATATATAATACACAGTAGAGAATCTCAGTACTGCAACAGTCCAAATATTGCTAAACAATAGCTAGTTATTTTGCATGGGAGGCAGCATGTATAGCAATTAAAAATTGAGGTTGACTAAAGAACATACATGGGCTGGACCTCGGCCTCTCCTCACATATGTAGGAGATGTTCAGCTTAGTCTTGATGTGGGTCCTGAACAGCTGGAACAGGGTCTGTCCTAAAAGCTGTTGCCTGTATATGTTCTTCTAGATGGACTGCCTTGTCTGGCCTCAGTGGAAGAGGAAGCACCTAGCCTTGCAGAGACATGAAGTGCCAGGGTGGTGGGGGTACTCTCAAGGGGGGGGTCCCACCTGCTCAAAGGATAAAAGAATGAAGGATAAGGAAAGATTGTTGGAGAGGTGACTGGTGACTGGGAGGGGGGATCAGTGAGCAGGATGTAAGGTGAATAAGTAAAAATAAACAAATTAAATAAAAAAAATTTGAGGTTAAAAAATTAGACAAGCCTGGGTTGAACTCTGAATTGTGAGGTATTAGTTACTCACACGTGTGTCAGCTTTATTATCTGAAAATGGAGATACATTTGGGTTATTTCCTCTAAATATGTAGTATTCCTTGCATGGGACAATACTATGCCAAAAGCTTATCTCAATTCTAGAACACAATACACTTGCAATCATCACTATTATTAATTCTGTTACTGCAATTCAGAAAGAAGATCTGCAGTCTTAGTGTAGAAATTACTTGTATAAATATGAGTTCACTGGGCATCAATGTTTTTCCTGATAATCCTTTCTCTTTCCCATTTAAAAAAAAACTATTTATAGAACTAGTATATCTAGAGATGAATCAAGTGGAGAGATGGGTGGAGGGTTGAAGGCAGTGGCTGCCTGTTCAGTGAAGTCACCAGAAGTCTGGTTTTCTTTCACTTTATTGTTCCTGATCCCCTGGGATGATGACTTCTTGTACATGGACCTTGCCCATATTCTGGCTTTTGAGATAGTGAAGGCAGAGTCTAGGCAGATTCTTCTCTGGAGACTTGTCCATGAGTAGACCAGTAAGTGTTAGCCCTGTCTCTTGAGTTATAGTGCAGAAACATGCACGTACACACACACACACACACACACACACACACACACACACACACACACACACATCCAAGTGATGACATAAATGTTGCTGTCTAAATATGCGGCCATTCTCCAGAAGAATATTTCAAGACAAACAGTATTCCTAAGGTAAAAGATGGCAGTGAGCAGTCAAAAGGAATGGGATGTTGAATAAAACATTGCCTTTGACTAGGGCCAAGAGAACTGTGTTTATGTATTGGATGAATTTCAAGCAGTCATGTAACCTGACTGGGTCTCAGCTTTTTCTAAGTCTCTTATTTCTTACCTGAGTGGAAACATCTTCACCATGTAGCATACTAATGATGAACACTTATTGAGGCCTTGCCATGTGGAAATACTAATCTTGTTTTTACATGGATCATCTCACTTAAGTTTTCCTATCCCTCTGTGAGGCAGATAGTACCATCTTCACTCTGTAGTCATGAAGATGTAGACATGGGATAGTTAAGAAACTTAGGCAGTTGAAACTTGATTTTAGATTTGCAGACTCCAGAGCTGTGTGTGTGTTCCTGTCAAAAGTAACAGCCTGTTTCACTCCTTTCCTGAACTACAGTGTTAAACTCCTACCTCTGCGTCCTCCGTAGCTCATATTTGGTGGTTTAGAAACAACTAACACTCTTTCCTTATAGCCCTGGTGGTTAGAAGTCTCATATACATTTCACTTTGATACAGTCAGGATATTGCCAGGACTGATTTCTTTGAGGGACCCAAGCAAGAATCCAGTTCCTTACCTTTCTCACTGTCAGAAGCTGTCTGCATTCTTTGCTTGTGGTCCAGCCAGAAATCACATAACGTCAAACATCACTTGCCTCATGGAGTTACCTTTCGGTGCCTTTCTTTCTTCTTTCATGTGTGAGGGTCCAGTTCACACAATTGATCCATCCCTGAAGTCTCTTTTGTCATATAAAGTAACATATTCACAAGTTGCAAGAAACCAGAGGTGGATATTGTAGGAGAGACCTTACTATATCTGCCACAATTCCTTTTACTGAAGGACGCTAACAGCATATTAATTATCTTAGGAACTTCCTCAGGTTTTCTTAGTTTTGGCCTACATATTAGTAATTAAGGTTCTGCATTATATGCTCTCACTTTAAGCTATCACGACTTGTAATTTACTAATTTAGCATGTCTGAATTAGCACCATTCTGACAAATTATTTTATCTTTTTTAGTTTCTTCTCTTCTCTTCACCTCTCTCAATGTTGATGTTTCTCAGGGACTTTTCAGAACCTCCATTCTCCCCTTTACACAACATTGGTCACTGTTGCACCTGACTTTATAACAGAATCTGCAATTCCTATCCAGGTTTAAATCTATTTTTGCTGTTGAATTTCAGGGTAGCATTTTAAATGTGCATGTTAAACTACCCCATGATAATTCTGCTGCCTGCTGTATTGTGGTGTCATATGTTGAGATGATGGTCTGGTTTCCTACATTGGGTTTTTGTTTGTTTGTTTGTTTTAGTTTTTGCCTTTTTTGTCTTGGCAGCAGCCTACCCCATAGACTCAGGGTCCTCATAGTCTCTCTCATTTGCTCTTCAAGAAGAATAGAGTCTACATATATATTATGCTATCTTCTGTTTCCTCCATTTTCACTGTGATTTCTATGTACAGTTCATTAGCATACTAAACGATTCCATGAATTTCTGTCTTTTAGTTCAAATACCCTTATTTATAAAATTATCTGCGTTTACAGATCCCTTTGCTATCTCCTTTCAAGATTGCTTTTTTTCCAACATGCACATATCTACTTTCGCTTCTGGTCTTCTTCATCTTCCCCTTTCTCATCTCTGTCCTCCCTACTCATGATTGCCTCATGCCTGGAAGTCTTTTCTCATCCATTAAACATTTATATGAACTCAATTCATTCTTAAAATTCAATTTAGTCTTCTCCATCTACCTGGAAGCCTTCAAGTAATCTGTTTTGAATTATCAGATACTTTCCATATTTTACTCGACATAATACCTTTTATTCATTTATATACTTGTTTTGACATGTCACTGAAGTTGATATGCCCCATCATTCTCATTCAATGTGTTTATGAAATATTCCTGCAGACATGGATCTGAAAAATTGGATAAGTGCAATGAATTTTAGTTTTGGGAGTAAGGAGTCATGATCTCATGCTTTTGAGGTTGTTTTAGAGGGTATGTTACAGATTACAAAGCACTATTATAAAAAGAACTATTTTGAATACTTAAATATTAACAAATGGTACGTTTTTGTTGGCTATTATATCTGTACACTGTAGTGAATCTTAGCCAAACCAAGTAAAAGTTGGTAAGTTATTCAGCCTCCCTGTTCTTTATCGAAAAGATGAATGCTAATGACAGTCACTCAAGTCCTTAGTAAACTAATAATATACTAAGGATAGACAGAATGATATCTGCTATACAAATTCAGAATTTCATCAGTTATATGCAATCAATACAATTTCTTTAAAATATTTTATAATTAGTACAATTAATCTTATTAATAATATTTTAAAACAATAATGACACTTTTACTGACTTTAGTCTATTTCCATCTGTGGGATCCAGCTTATAAAGAATGGGCACTGTGCAAAGCAATTATCTGGAAAAATCATCTTGTATGTGAATACAGCTCACAATTCTTCCAGTTCTTGGGCTTATTTAGTTTCTGCCTGTGAACATATAGTTTACTAAATCGCAGGAAAATTGTAAAGTTACTACAATATAATGCTTTGTATGTTGCTCATGTTTAGTAATAGAAGCGTATTTCTTCCTCTTATGTCTATAATTAGTTACTATGTTTAAAATTGTTTCCTTGTTTTGATTTTTTTAGTCTGAATTTTATATTAACTAGGCTATGTGAGCCATATAAAGTTGGATTCTGCAGAAAAAGCATAAAATGATTTGTTAGTATTCTAAACATCTGCATAATTCACTATAAATAGCCAACTATTTCCCAAAATCCATTTTGACATTGAGGTTGCTACTGAAAAATTCTCTTTTAGCACTGTGTGCATATTCATGGTATTAATTGAGAATTTTATCTTATCTATGCCATAGCTGCTTTAATTAACTTGGATTGTAGCCAAAATACCTAAAACCTTACAGCAGGCAGTGGGCAAAGGAACTTGGCTATCACATCATATCTACATATGTATTTTTAAAACTAATAAACATTTGCATGGATTTTTATCACTTAAGGTCAGCCACAGTCTCTCCAAATGCTCTGCTTTAGAAAAATGCAACATGAACTTCTGGGAGTACAGAAGGTGATTTGCTATAGGAGTTACTTCTCTGAATGCTGGGATGAAGTATCTCACAGAAACAACTTCTGGAAAGAGAAATTTATTTTGACTCTCAGTTGGGAAAACACAGAGCATAGTAGTAGCTCTGTCTATTAACTACTCATACCTTGGAAGGTCAGCAAGCAGTGATAGAACCAGAAACCCAGTCTTCCTATAACCCTCAATGTATGCCTCAACATTCTAGAGCATCGCCACCAGGTGGGAACCAAGTATTCAACCAATGAGCCTGTGAGGGACATACTCTGTTTAAAAGGCAGTAAATGTTTGAATATCTATAAATTTTGACTGTAACTACTTATTTCCTTATACTTTTTATAATTGTTATGTTCTTACAGTACACATATGGATGCATCATTCAGTTTTTGCTCAAGATTTAACTAGAATTTGGCTAGGCTAAAGAATCAGAGGCTCAGATGTTTCCCAGTTTTTCCAAATCCCAGAATGTGTAAAAGTTCTCATTGTTCATTTAATTATAGAATTAGCACTAGTATTGCTTTTGGTAGGTAGAAATAAATGCTATGTATTTCCGTCCTTGGGAAAATCTATTCATGTTTTAAAAATGTTCTATTTTCTGAGTATATGCTTCGAATATCAACGTACTTGAAAGAGAACAGGGTGGCATGATGAAGAGCACCATTTACTCAAACATCACAACACATTTCAACACGTGACTGTAGCTGCAAAGCTTCATTATGGTATTAGTCATATGCAATGAAAGCATGCACATAAGTATCTAACACCAGCTATCATGTTTGGCCAAACATTATACTCACCAGGGATCTTTGTAAGAATAAAACTTCTGTTGATATCATAATGTCTTGGAGCAAAGCCGCAGCACCATGATTTTTAATACTCTTGAGATGATTGGTATGCCTAATCAGGTTTGTGAGTTACATGGATGAATACTTTGCCTTTTTCTGCCATGTTCTCTTATGGCATCTATGTAACATCTATCTATGTTCGCAACATGCATATGTATATACATACATGTATATCCATATATATATATGGATATCATAAATATGTATATATATATACATATAAGTGCTTATATACTCAGAGATAATGAGATGTAATTTAAGGTTTGCATTTGATAATTCTACTCTGATAATATTTATTTTCATAAAGCTAATTCCATGAGAAGTACTGTTCACTCTTACTAGCTGCCTTAATGTATACTCCTTTGTTTAAGCTTCACCATACTTATGTGGTGCATTTGTTCTTCCCATTTTAGTGGTAATGAATGTGAGCAAAGTGATGGACAAATCCTTGCTCAATATCACACTTCTGTGAAATGTTAGAGCCAAAATTCCTAAGTGAACCTCAAGCATGCTTTCCTATATGGTCTGAACAGTTTTCTAATTAAGTGGTAAAAAGTTGGGGGAAAACCCATCAGATGATCAGATAATGGTTGAGACTGCTGTGGAAATGTAAGTAAGGAAATCAGAGATATCCACTTTTGTTCGTACACTAGCTACTATAATTCACTAAAGAATGCACTCTATGCTTTACTGTATTCTTGAAAGGCAAATAAATGTAATTAGGTTTAGAAAATAAAATCTGACTCTAGGCAGAAATCTCAGAAATGACTTGGCAGTATTCTGATAAACAAGGAGCTTTCTTGCTTTAGGGAACATAGCTTGATACATCAAGTATCCTTGCCATAAGGTTCTTTGAATTCAGAAAAATGTTTAGTTTGGATAATGTTTCACAATTCCTGTAGATGGCAGCAGCTTTCTGTCATTGGGCCTTTGGTCATGGGAACAAACACTTTTGGTTGGCGATCTTCTGGAGATTGCACACAATAAGGTAATCTATGATCGCCAAGTACCAAGCAAAGGTATATTTTCTATTTGATTTTCCAAAAGCAAATTCCTAATGTTGGTTTTGAAAGACTATACAGTTTCCTACATTTGAGTAAGGATTGAATCATATTTGTCTGATTCTAAAGAAAAAAGTTCAATCAAATTCAGGGCATTCTAAAGAAAAGTAGCATTTTTAAACATTCCCTTATCATTCTTTGATGTTACAAAAGGCATATGCACACTCTTTTTAAAAAAAATAATAAAATGAGTTGCATGCTTTATATGGAATTCCAAAAGCAATGATCCAATATATTTACTAACAGTTCCAGTAAATTTGCTTCATGCATCCTGCATCCGATGATTGCCTTCTGCTCTTGGCTTTTTCTGCCTAATATACCATGTAATATGGTTCAAATCGAGAGTTTTATTTGTCAAATCATTCACTGGAGCAGCCGGTGAAATCTTTTTCTGTGTGTAAGACAAATCAAAGCCACTGGTGGTTCTGTCCATGTGGCTTATGAAAGTTTTATTAGTATTATCAGAGGGGAAAAAAGCCATTGTATTCATAATGTCCTTTAAATACATCTACTTAAACCCTTTCAAAGTTCCTTAGTTTTTATTAAATTACATAACAGTATTCAGGTGGATGTAGCTGAGACAATTTTTGAAAAATATAATTCTTGGATTGAATAATTGGTATTAAGAAGAGGAGATATTTTGATTAGTTATTTCAATACAGCTAGAACATTAACTCTCCAGGCTAAAATACCGGGAACTTTCCCAGCCATGTTTGAGTTTAATGAAAAGGAGAGAAGCATTTTGTGAATCTCATCCTTCATGGAACTTGCCCAACTACTGTGCAAGACATTTTGCCTAAGCTGTGTTATGGAAGCTGTTTTCTGATGTCTCTGAAAAAAGTTGTGTTAGTGGTCAAGAATCCACATATGTCTTGTGAATTAGGACACCCTGTGCAAAAGTTGACAAAAACAAAGAAACTGCTTCACTACATCAGAAGATAGCAGATGTTCATTTTGTTCAAATAGATCAGAATTGAAGAAGCATCTCACTGTATCAGTTGTACATCACAGTACATTCCAGGCACCCACAGGACTGTCAGACTAATTACAGGGGAAATTCCTGGAATGCCTTTATTTCCTCTTACTTTTAGGATCAGTTATAAAAAGTTAGCTCCCATGAACATGAGCTCTGGGGTTCTCTCTTCTCATATGGTCTTATGGATATAAAAGTCTATTTTGTTTTGTCAACTTTTAAAAAAGGTTCCAAATTCCAGACTTCAGCTTGCATGGGAAATTTTTTAATCACTGTGTCATCTTCCTATCATTAGAGCTAGAGTTTCTATAGGCTGGGACACACAAGACATTATTATCAATTGTAATTAGCTATCAGTAACTTAGAATTCATTGCATGGAATTTTCTCAGTACATATTTCTGTGTCCACCTTATCCAAGGTGGTAGTTATGAGAGAGATAGTTTCTTTGATCAAAAAAATTTAGTTTCTTTCAAGGGAATGAACTTATGCAACGTCTAACAATGACTTCCCAAATAATTTTAAAAACATGAGCACTAATTCCATAGAATAACTATATCTATATTGAATGACAGATGTTAGACTCCAATGTTTCATAATTTACATATGATCTATGATTTAGAAGAATAATTCTATAAAATTTAGTTTATTCAAATTAAAATAAAAATTTGATATATGCATAATAATGATTGAAAGTTCCACTTTTACATACAGTGACCATAGTATTATTCAAACATCAATATAAGGAGGAACTAGAAAAGTCATGTTCTAGGAGCATAAATACAGACATAGCTGTATTATAAGCTTTTAAATCACTCACAAATGTGAAGTTGACACATCTATTTAAATGGAGATGTCCTTATCTTTAGAAATTCACATACTTCCTGCTACTTAAATAAACTAAACTTTTACTTTATTGATGAACTACAGAATAGATCACGAGACTGTATTGTTTTCAAGAAAAGTGTGGTGGGTATGAGTGTACCGGCAGAAACACAAGTTAGGAGGATATATGATGTTTTGAATTGAGTCTGGGTTTGTTCATAACTGTGAAAATATTTCAACAGTGACAGAAAATGTCCATAGGATATTCAAGTCCTAAATTGTTTTACATAAGAGACTGGGTATCTGGAGATTTGGTGTTCAGGGGGTCTCTACCTCCTATAAATACAGAGTAACCACTGTATTTATTAAATTAGAGTCATTCACTGCATATTTCTAAAAGCTAGAAAAATAATTTGAAATAAAAGAAATGTTTGAGGGGGTAAATATGTTTCACTTCATTTGAATATTGTAGCCAGCTTGTATTCGTTTCTGTGTGAGTTAAAGTTGTTTAACACAAAATTATACTCACAAAACTTCTAGAAAATACACATTAACAAAGAAAAGTTATTTTAACATTATTTTGTAAGTACTTCCCAGAGATCTCTCTAAAAGAATCTTTAAAAAGTTCCTTTTATATCTTATACACACACACACACACACACACAGAGAGAGAGAGAGAGAGAGAGAGAGAGAGAGAGAGAGAGAGAGAGAGAGAGAGAGATATGTTGGTTTAACATAAGCAGATTTGTGAATGTTTTGTCCATATTAATGATGAGAAATGTGCTTTCACTCATATTCATGCTTTATTGTCGGTTGTATTGAAACATGAGGTTACTGATGGTGTTGAATGAAGCAGACGGTTTTGTTGCAATGAAGAAAATAATCAGGAAAAGATTTACTGGATCTTTGAACCCATAAAACACTATTATTTGTCTTATGCAAAGGAGAGAGACCATCTGTTCTTTGTCTTCTCTGAAGCCAGAACATTAGGAAAGAAACTACAGCATGAGGTATTGAAGTTAGAATCATTGAGGAGTTTTCTGCCAGGATTGTTGTTAAACACTGAAATGAATCAGAAAGGAAGGTTGTGAAATCCTTTTACTACCTTACTAAATGGTGTGATTTATGGCTGGTGTTTGCTAGTTTCTCCTCAAAGCCAATAGGCTTCTCAAGGTACAAATGTTTCTACCTATGATCTTATGAAGACTTATTTCCAAATACTAATGACAGAGGGAGACATGAAAAGCTAATGATCAAATAACCATCAAGATCTGTTAAGCTTTATTGGGCAGTAAACTGTATGCAGGGGGATTTGCAAGCATTTTCTCATTTGCGTAAAGCACCGTTCCAGGCAATGCAGCCTATAAGGATGTACTGTACAGATTGTGTGGACAGATGGTGATGTCACACAGCAAAATCGCCCATTACTGGCAGCAGATTTCCACATTTCTTAAACTTCTTTGCAGAAGAATCACCTCTTCAGCCATCTTTCTCTTATTATGAGAAACTCAGAAATGTTGAGATGAGATTTGACCAAGTCGCTGTGCACGCATCAACATCATAGACAGCTTGACCCCTAGGGACCACTTGTTTCTAAGATTCCATGCACACACTGATCATTATGGCTGAGCTTAAGTTTACAGCAGGATTTGGAGTCTTCAGAAGGGTGAAGACCATGCGCTTTCCTCCAAGTGGCTGAACACACTTGTACAAAAGAAGGAAGTAGAGTAAATGGCTTAGTCATATTTTGGAGGTGGGTAACGCATATTTTTAATAGTTCTAGAACCCCCAAATACAAATACCTGTATCCTTCTCATTATGTTCATCCTCTTTTTGTATCTCCATCTCTGTTTCTCTGTCTGTCCCTCTCCTCTCTTCTGTCCCCTTTATCTCTCATATAACTCTTAGTGCCTTCATAATGGAGAAAATCCTAATGTTACCAGAGTCTGTTAGTCTTGTCTTGACTGATGGAACTTTTTATTGCACTTGTTGTATATGAGGTTTTTTTTTTTTTTTTTTTTTTTTTTTTTTTTATTGTAAACTTTAGCAACAGGCATGGAGCTTGATTTCACAACCTTGTGAGCTTGCCCAGAATGTCACCAATGGGACATGGGACATGCAGTAAATGCAGTGTAAATCCAATGAGAAAAAAAAAAAAAGATCTTGAAAATATGTAAGTTAACAAAGAATTTGCTAAAGTCCTTTGAATTGATGGAAAATAATGACCACTTCTTTTCCTTCTTTCTTTACTTTCCTTCCTCCTTCCTTTCTTCCTTCTCTCCTTTCTCTCTATTTCTCAGTTTCTTTCCTCCTTTCTCTCTCTCTCTCTCTTTCTTTCTCTCTCTCTCTCTCTCTCTCCCTTCCTTCCTTCCTTTCTTTCTTTCTTTCTTTCTTTCTTTCTTTCTTTCTTTCTTTCTTTCTTTCTTTCTTTCTTTCTCCTTTTTCTTTTTTCTGTATTTCTTTGATAAGGTTCCAGATACACCTCCCTCTTCATTAGGGTTTCTTGAACCCCTGTGATTATTTCTGAGTTCACTTCAAAGTCCCTAAAGGAAAGATCACTGAACAAGAAGTCTAGAACACTAAGTGCTAATCAGAGCTTTCCATTGAGTCACCAACACAGACCTCAAAACCAAAACACATTTTATTCATGCTTTGAAGTTGTTTCAAACAATTCTTATTTCAAGTGAAACAGTCAAAAACAACACAGAAAAATCTATAAAGCCAGATATTTCCATGGTTCAGGTAACTTACAGAATGAAAATTAAGCACCTTGTTAAAAAAAAAAAAAGGAATAAATGATTTCTAGCTTTTATCACCATCTTCTTGGCTTAGCTTAACATTTTAAAAAAATTCAAGATTGCCTCTAAAATTCTATCATTCTCATCTATATGAACAAAAGGCTTTTGATCTTTTAAGGCAGTAAGTTTGCAGTAACCACACTTGAGGGCTCTTTAGGTAGGCCCAGCTACTAGCAACATGGAGTTAGTTTTGTTTTGGTAATAGAGAGGTGGAATGGATTCTATAAGATGCTTCCTTTAGAAATAACAGGATAGACTGTAGTAGAATCTTCCTTGAATTCTAAGTGCTCTTAAAGATCTAAAAATGTTGATGGAATCTCCAAAGTCTAGGTGCAATGGATTTATTCAAATATAGAGAATATTCATGCATTCAGCTTTTTCAGTTCTTAGCAGTGTAAATTGATAACTTTAGCAAAGCTTCAAGGAGTTAAGGTTGAAACAAATGTAGGTATTTCTTTTAAAAACTGTGATTTATAATGTCAAAAATATATAGAAATAGTTCAGCTTCATGAATTTAGTCTTTTAAAATCTTGGAAAAAATACAGATAGATGCCATCTTAATAAGATGCATTTAATTTTGCTTATTTAGCTGTAATTATGTTCTATGATTGCTTTTCAAGTTAATTTTATATAGCCTTTTACTTTGAAACAATATTAATTCACAAAACGTTGTAAAGATGACACAGAGAATTCCTGTATATTCATTATTCTCTTCACTATTTTATCTAACCACACTAAATGGTTTTTAAACAAGAAACTAATGTAGGTAGGTAACCTAACTTCATTAACCAAATTTTAGATTTCATATTCCCTCTCCTAATCCAGGATTCAGCCTAGGAATCAAGGCTGTCCTTAAGCATAGCTCCTTCATCTCGTGTGATATGTGAGAGCATTCCTCTTCAGGACTGGGTGGACATCTCAGTTTACATTGAGCTGATTATTTCTTCCTGATAAGACTGTGACTAGGAGTTGTTGGGAGTATCACAATGCTCATTCCACTCTCATCATATCATACAGGGAAGAACTCACTATCAAGGACTTACCACTAATGATGAAGAACTAAATTACAGTAAATTAAACTTTAGGGATCTGATTGGATTTTATTCGGCATTCATGAAGTGAGGAGCATGCAGTCTAAAGATTAGCACGATCCCAATAAGCTACAAAGCAGGTCAATTTTACAGGTAGAAAAAGGCAGGGGAAAGCAGGGATGACAAACGTGCCCTAAAATAGGGGTGTGTGCAAAATCCTGGTGGGTAAATGACTTATTTCTTATTGCTTCTGATTCTCAGAAAGAAAAATATTTTTCATGTATCAGAAGGACAAACCTCAAGAACAAACAACTCAGGTTTCTACTTGATGACATGGAATCTTACATTGAGTGGTTTTTAGTCCTAAGTTGTTATTTTTTTCCATCAACACTGTTTATATTGTCACCTACATATAATGGCTGAATAGCATAGTGTTTCCACATTCCTCTAATACAAAGTTACTTTCCTACAATTTTATATTCTATAGAAGTCAACACATACAGTCCTTTTTCAACATGTAGCAATGTTTTGACAACTGTAGGTTCAACGCAGCACAAACAGTCATAAAATGTAGTGTTTCAGATTTTCGGGGAAAAGTTCTGAATGATGTTGAGTGGATCTGTAGATATATTGAACTTTGAGTCACATTTTCATGTTGTAATATGACATTTAGAACAGGGATAAGGAACATTTATCTTCCTGACCATAATTTAATATGAATATGATCCAAAGACCAGTGATATACTGACCTTGCAGATGCACTGAGCTGGGTGTTAAGGAAGTGAACAAGTGTGGCCCACCATCATACTGGCCTGGCCCAGATCCATGGCATATTTTACTGTTGCCTTTTTTGCCAACAGGTCCAGGGGAAAGGAGAGAACCTGGTCCAGCTAGGTCTATTTGGGGCTGAGCAGGATGGTGAGTGTCTATATCCCAAAAGAAACACATCAGGCTGGGAGTCTCTTCAAAGTAGGAATTTGCTTTAATGTGGCAGCACTTTGCTTATATTGACAGGTCAAGGAGGTGGGGATAGAAGTATGACATGGTGTGGGATGACGAGGGGGTGGGTTCATCTCATGGGGTCTATAAGAAATTCATACATCAGTGGTAGCTAGGCAGAGGCAGTCTCATTTAGGTCATTCTCAAGTGAATGACAGGTCTTGAAGGACAGAAAGTGGTTTTCCCAATGAATACGGTCTTTGGCCTGGGCCAGAGAGCTATATTTACCCACTGTTATTAATTGTGTACTTATTATGTACTAGAAGTGTTCAAATAGTTTTCCTGTATATGGTGCTAATACAATAACTTCATAAAATGGTTATTAAGATCCAAACTTAATAGGAAAACTGAAGCTTAAGAGTTTGACCATTCTTAGTTAGGGTTTTATTGGTCTGAAGAGACACCATAACCACAGCAATTCTTATAAAGGAAAAGGTCAGTTGGAGCTGGCTTGTAGTTTCATAGGTTTAATTCATTATCATCATGATGAGAAGAATGGAAGTGTGCATGCAGACATGGTACTGGAGGAGGATCTGAGAGTTCTACATCTTTATCTGCAGATAGCAGAAGGAGACTGCCACACTGGATATGGCTTGAGCATATATGAAACCTCAAAGCCTACCTCCACAGTGACACACTTCATCCAACAGGGCCACACCTCTTAATAGTGACATTCCTGATGGGCCAAGCTTTAAAGCACATAAGTCTATGGGGGTTACTCCATACTAATAAGAGGATCTCATCTGGGATTAGAAAAAAATTTCTTCATCCTAAAGTATGTGCTTTATAAATACACATGTGAAATACACAATTTAAAAATTGTTCATAACAGCAAAATGTCTGGAAATGCAGACCCATTGTAACAGTTGAGATGCATAGCTGCATCGTTTGGACGCAGAAGGCAGGTGTGCATGATATTCCCAAGTCGCAGTGCACTCTGGTATTATTATAGTGCCAAAGTTCTCCAGGTAAATAACTGGTCATTAGGTGGAGAAGGCAGCAGCTAAGTTGCTGCTGGAAACAATCATGTTTCAACTTTTCTCAGTGTACACACTTGTAGCTGATTTCTGTTTTAAAAAATTGAGAATCAACATTAAAAACAACATTTAGTCATGAAGGCAATAGAGAAAACTAAATGAAAAAGTTTGTCTTGATTATTATTTGAAAGAACTTATTGTTTTAGCTATTTAGTTCTTATTTTTCAAAGATTCTAAAATGCTATTAAAAGTCACTGTGTATGGAAAATCCATAAATTCCTGTGTAACTATAAAATTATTTTTCTGAGAGTTGAGCAAAATCTATCTGAACATATGCCCAAATATGCAGGTGAAAAGTCCATTCCCTATGTGGGGTTGGCTAGCACTCTCTGAGCTTGAATATAGGCCAGAAAAAAAAATGGTTTCTTTTCTATTGCCTTGACGTTTTGGGGAAATATTTTTATATAGTTTGACATTATTCAATCATGGGACTGCAGTAAAGTTTGCCATTAAAAAGCTACCTCTCTATATTTTTGGTGTCTTTTGCAATATTATATTGCATTCAACTCTTTCTCTCTGTGTGTTTCTCATTCTATCTGTCTCTGTCTCATTTTCTCTCTCTCTCCTTTCTTCCTTCTCTGCTCTCTTTTAGCTATCTATCTCTGTCTTTCTCTTGATTTGTAACTTTTGTTACCATTTTCCATCATCAAATGTGTTGATCATTACTTGCGTCCTCTGTCAATTGAAAGAAATTTAGTTTTTAGGATATTGTTTCTAGTTTACTCATCAAATTCCTCTAATGATTTCAATTTGAAATAGAAACCTTAGTAGGAGATTAAATTAACACAGCATTTTTCATGCACATTAGTACTTCAGAAAAAGATGTTAAAATATATAAAATATATCCTTTGAAAGTCTATATTTACAATGAAACAGAACAGGTTAGTCATTTAGTAATATCTATTGAGTAAGAGTCAGAAGTAGACAATGGCAATATTAGTGATTAAAATCAAGTTCTCTGTTCTCATGGAGTATATATTCTAAATATAACAACAATACACACACATACACACAAGTAAATAACAATGACTGGAAACAATTAAAATAGGAAATAATACAGTATATGTACAAAAGGATCTATTCTATTCATGTCTAATGACAATGGGGTAAATAGGAATGTTTTACATGCAGTAATGTGAGAAAAAGTGATAAAACCCACTTTATTTCATATACATTTCAACATACTGAGAAGTCAGAAAATCAATTCATGATATGCTATATTCATGTATGCTATATTTCTTTTGAGAGGCAGTATAATCCAATGTATGTTATTTCATTTAATTTTTCTCCATATCCATGAAGTGTAGTAAGGTCACAATGCCAGTATTTGTAGGATGATGTCTAGAAAAATTCAGGTTGAATAATGAATAACACTGAATTAAAGTAGGAATGTTATTGCAGGTTAGCACAGCTAAGAATGCTGGGAAAGTGATTTACTTTCCAAGTCGTGCTCTCCTGACACATGTATCAGTAATAATGGTACCCACATTATAGCACCATTGATGAGCATTTGACATTACTATTTCTAAACTGTCAGTGTCATTATATTTAGCATTTGATACAATTCTACTTAAGGGCGGGACTGGCACTGTTCATAGGCATAATCCAGAAGGCATTGTGGAACATGTAAAAATCTAGCCTTAAAAAGGATTATTAGGGAACAAAAAAATCAATCACAGTGCACTTGGTAATTCCAGGATAATTCAAAGGACTTCCTAAAGGTTGATGTAGAATCTAGAGTTAAGTTGGTATTGCTTTTGTAAGCATCGTTCATGTGTTTTATTTCCAGGAAACATGGCAAAGTGCAGTTATGATTCTTGCTATGCTTTCCAGGTACCTCAGAACACTAAGATCCATCCCTCAGTTTTATGTGGAGATGAAATCCTGTTCTGCTCAAGAAAGTAGAAATAAAAATGGATTGGATTTCCGAGACGTGCTTTTAAGTCCATCGTCTTAGACTTATAAATCTGACAGATTTATTACCTTGATAAAATGACTTCAGTCTTCTTATCTATAGAGATGAAATAGTAATACCTGTCTGACAGTGTTGTAACGAGGATAGAGTATTATAAAAGGCTTAAGTGTCATTTACAAAGCAAAAGGAAATATAAAAATATTTCAACTAGTTTTTTTTTTTTTTTTTTTTTAGGCAGGTGACTATACTAAAGTAGAGAGTGATGTACAAAATTTTGTAAATTTGCCAGCACTGGAGTCAAGGAGAATGTATTGTATCTCATGTATCCTAACATCACTTCTTACAAGGCCTATCCACTTTGAAGGCCTGATTCATTCCTTGTTAATTCAGGAGAGTTCACTGTAATACAAAGCCCAAACACACTGTTTAAAACAATTTGTGAAATTGATTTGTTCACATAACTAAAGGCCAAACATAGGTGAAGATTGAACCAGTGGGTTATTAAATGCAACTTAGGATGCAATTTCTTCCCATCTTGTGCCTCTGGGCATTCCTGTGTAGCTCCCAAGACTCTATATGTCCCAAGACTCCTATTCTTGTCATGTATGTAAAGAGTCTCTTCTAGTATTCTGGATGTAAACCACCAAATATTCAGATTTTGTTATTTATTAACTTTTCGGCCATGCATCCAAAAGGAGATAAATGAATGAAGCAAGCTCATCTTTAGTCATACAGTCCATTCTTGGGCCTGATGTAGGAGCCATTTTCACCAGAGCCACTGTAAGTCTAATTAAAAGCCTTAGAGTGTGTTTAACCTTGTGGGGAATAGAGTACTGAGTGAATATGTATTCTTGGTATGTGGATGGTCAAGTGAAAAATGTCAATGCTCTAGGTGTAGGAGTATAGTAATGCTTCTCTTGGTCAGATGTTAACAGTGTGCTGAAAGCATTGAACACAGCTTTCTTCTTGCATATGGGTGCTGCCTGAGACAGCTGCTCTACAAAGCTCCCTACTGAGATGATCTAACTGGTCTCTCAGTTCAGCGTATATCTGATAAATGTCGTGCTGAGTACATGGCTGACCCAACTTCAACTTTTGCTATTTCTTCATTTCCTTATATTTAGTGTGTGTGTGTGAGTGTGTGTGTGTGTGTGTGTGTGTGTGTGTGTGTATTTCTGGTTTTGTTTCTAACTTAATGGTGTGGTTCTCCTATGAAAAAATATTTAGAAACTAATGTTGTTCAGCGTAGACTATGAATGTTCATGTCATAGACTTGGATGATAAAGAGAAGAACAAATGAAATGACCATCACAAAGTACGTTCTGTGCATTAGCTAAACTGAGCCAGTGAGAATGACTCTCTGACAGAGTCACTGGGATTAGTATGCAATGCTATGGTGGAGATTTTGGTGAAAGAGGACTTATTGAGTATTTACAGTTCTCCTGTGTGTTCATGGTACAACAGAATACATTATCACTGAGATCCTAAGTCTAGGTGCCAGGCTTTGCCTCTCTGGATAACCCTCTCTGTGAACTCCTTATAATCTGGAAGCCTGGATTTTTCCATCTGAACAGCAATAATATAAGTGATTAGTTTTTGAAAAACAAGTGAGAGAATTCAAATAACTCATGAGGCACAGAGAAGTAAAGTAAATTTAATCATTACTAGAATTATTTTTATATTTTCTATGGAAATCCCTTGAAAATACACAGGGTAGAAAATTTAAATGACATGCATGAAAATATTTAGTACAATATTCAGCTTTTGACTATTTCTTTCTTATGTGAGCAAATTATCTTGCAGAGACAGGATCATGCCCATTTTGAAGGAAAGACCTCATTCTGTTTGCCATTCCTTCGAGGTATAGAAAGTCATCATTTTAGGATGACCTAATAACTCATATTAGGATATCCTTTGCAGAGTGGCAGTACTTAAAATGCAACATTTGACAGTCTTGAAGAAGCATAAACTAGAACTTGCCCACTTACATTTGGTAATGATATTGAAAGTTTTCACATAAAATACAAAGCTTAGAGTAAAGTTATTGAAGGCACTAATAAAGACAAATATTCTAAAAAGAACAAATGTTTATTCTTCTCATTCCTCTCCACTGCCCTTGAAAACTATCCCAGTCTGAAATGACTTTGATTTATTATTTTATTCTATTTAAAATATTGTTGAAGCGATTCATATATCCATGCAAATATTACAACACATGTATCCCACTCTTAATTTGAGTTTATCTGCAATAAGAAATTAAACCAACCAAAACACACTACTGAGCTTATACTTAGATATGTTTACATTCTTAAAATAATAAAGCTGATTAATTAAATTTTCATTGTGTTGGTGGGCAATTCACATGTTAGTCTGAGTTTGGCATCAGCAATCATGCATGTTGTCATGTTTTTAAACACTGTATGCTATAAAAAGAACTTGGCCATGAAAAGCATAAATCTTTTACACCAAAAGGGAAGACAACAATTATAGTGTGATGTTCTCATAGTCTGACTTTGTAACCATGAGGAACTATATCCTTGAACTATGGACCAAAATAAGTTCTTTCTATCTTTACATTGTGTTGGTCAGATGTTTCATCTTAGTATCAAGTAATTAATGTAAGAAGAAGAATGTCAGAGAATTGAGGTTTTATTTTTAATTCATGTAATGGAAAACTGAAACCAACAGAGGAGCGTAGGTTTATTTTGATATCACATAAATGATAACAGAGAGGGAAGATGAGTCACCTCCAGCATGGTACAGCAGTAGTCCATGCTGAGTTAGGCTTCTTTGTGTACTAGATATGTGACACTGGAAAATTTCCTCCTCTTTTGAGTCTTTGTTCCTTTATGCATAAAATAGTGCAGGTGTAGGCATGTTAGTATTACAGAGACATTGTTAGAACTAAATAAGATAGCTTATATAATACAATGTCAGATTAAGCTCAGGGAACATTACCTTAAGAGTTACAGACTAAAGTAAGAAATATGCAGTTGAGATTTCAAAAATAAAAACAAGACAAAACACAAAAAGAACAGCAAAGCCACAATGACAAACAGTACAACCCAGAGTTCCAGGAAATAGCAGTGATATGGAGCTGATTATAAAAAGCCACAGGGGAGTTGGAGGCTTAATGGAACTATTAGATATGTTATTTTTGTGGTGATTGTGCAACTCATAAGCTTGGCAGAGATTACAGGGCTGTGAATTTTTAAAAGAAACTGTGTAGTTCTGTCCACATCTTGGTCTCTGTCTTCATCTCTGTCTCTTCCTCCTTCCACCCACGTGTGTGTGTGTGTGTGTGTGTGTGTGCACGTGCATGTGTGTTGTGTGTGTGATGTGTGTATCTCTGTGTGTCTGTGAGTCTATGTGTCTCTCTGTGTATCTATGTGCCTCTGTATGTGTGTCTATGTGTGTGTCTCTGTATGTATGTTTGAGTGTGTTTCTGTATGTGTATCTCTCTCTCTGTGTATGTGTGTATGTATGTGTGTGTATCTGTGTATTTATGTGTTTGTGTCTATGTCTGTGTGTTTCTCTCTGTGTGTCTCTGTGTGTCTCTGTCTATGTGTATGTGTCTCTGTGTGTGTTTGTGTGTGTCTGTGTATATGTGTAACTGTAAAAAGTTAGGATGTGGACAGCTCTGTGTTTAAAGATATAAGCTGTCAATCCTGATGACCAGAGTTTGACCTCAGGAACTCACATACTGTATATAGAAGACCAACTCCCTCAGATTTTCTTGTGCCCTCCACACCATATTCTATCATGCATGCCCGTACTCACAGACCCAAAGAATAAATAAATAATATGTAATTCAAGCATTTTTAGGGTGGGGAAATATAGAATCATAAAAGACAAGGCCTGGAGAACCCATGGATTAGTAGGCAAATGCTAACAAATAATAAATTGCATTCAGAAGTACATGTTGAATAGTTACATACACTGCTCCTAGATGTGGACATAAACAGAATATCCTGGAAAATAGAATGTTAAGCTTTTGGGTCTGAAGGAACCTTCTATGTTGTACAGAAATAAAAATTCTTGAAACCCATGAAATGGATCAGAATATGAAATCACTTGTGTCCTACCTACTGACTTGAGTTTAATTCTCAAGACTCACAGAGTAGAAGAAACTGGAACCCTCAAATTGTCTTCTGGTCTCCATATATATGCTATAGTGGACATATACACACACATTCATACACATTCATACATACATTCAGATGTACATACACATCATACACATTAAAAAGCTAGAAATCTATAAACATGAAGTGATTGGTGGGAGGGGATTTAGAGTTATCTGTTTATATGTAGAGCAGTATTTGTAATGTTTCCTGATTTGGAGTTTGCAGTTTTAGTCTTCTACATAATAATTTCTGTCTGTTTGTCTGTCTATTTCTTTTTCTTTTGCTTCTTTCTTTTTTCTTTCCCTCTTTCTTTCTTTCTTTCTTTCTTTCTTTCTTTCTTTCTTTCTTTCTTTCTTTCTCTTTTTGTAAAAGTCATAAATATTAACTTCTAAAACAATTGTTGGGCCCAGAAATGTGATAATGAAACACCAGACACTATTCTGAAATATAAACCAAATGGAAATTAGAGAAACTTGAAGCTGGTGTTGATGTTCTTAGAGTCATATGATCAACAGAACTGCTGGGCTATTGCAGTTCTAAATGGTTGAGTACTTTCACTGTTTTCACTATCTGTAGTTTGGGTGTACAAAAGCAGGATTCTTCCTTAGCTCCAACACCTATCATAGTTTAATTGTAGATTTAGTTCCTGCGCTCTTAATTCTTTCATGTAGTTTGGACTAGTTCAAGGCCTTTAATGCACTTATTAGGAGATATCCTCTAAAATAAAATCTTAAATTAAACCCTAACCCAATAAAAGAAAGGTGAAAGAAACTGGTTGAGGAAGACTTCATATTCTTCCCATGTCGCCTCCCTGTACCAGCTCACTACAAGCACACCCTAAGGCTCTTTGCCAAGGGATAGGGCACAAAATAACACAGCTTAATAACTGCTGCGGAAGATCATCTTTACAATGCTTCCTCTTTGAAATGTTCTTGTCTGGCAGATTGAAGATAAAAAAAGTCACATTTTTTCTGGCAATCACACACACACACTACACACACACACACACACACACACACACACACTTATTGATGAATTTGGGCATTTTATTTTATATACTTTAGCTTTTAAAGATTTATGTTCAGTTTTAAAAATTGTCTATGTATGTCTTGTCTGTGTGGGAGTATATACAAATGAATGTTGTTGCTTACTGAGGCCAGAAGAGGATGTTGGGTCCTCTGAAGTTAGAGAACTGGCAAATGTGACCAGCCTGAAATAGGAGCTGAGAATAGAGCTTGGGTCTTCTACAAGAGGAATCATTAAGCTAGTTCCTAAGTTCTGAATTTTATTTTCAACTAGCATCTATTTATAATCTCATATTATTGAATTATCTTTGGTAGGGTATCTTTTACTGTCGTACACCATATCCACAAGCAACTTGAAGAAGAAAGTTTATTTTGCCCTTCAGATTATAGTCCATCATTGGGAGAAGTCAGGGAAGAACTTGAGGCAGGAACTGATCAGAGTCCAGAAAGCTGTGGTACCTACTGGCTTGATTCCCATTTTGCTTACTTATACCATCCAGGACTCCCTACCTACCTATACCAATCATTAATCAAAAAAATTCAATACAGAGTTACCTACAAGCAAATCTTGCTAAGGGATTTTCTCAATTGAGATTCTCTTTTCCATAAGACTCTAGCTTGTGTCAAACTGGCTAAAATATAGGCAGGACACTAGAAATCTTGTCAACTCGACACACAAACATATTACTATTATGCATAACCTTTCCTTTCCTGTTGATCACCAAGACCTAATATTAAAAACAGCATGCCAATACAAAGCATTTCAAACTCTAAAAATTCCGCAGTCTTTAGAATTTCAAGCACTTTTAAATTCCAGCCTCTCTAAAATATCTACTTTCTATAAATATACAAACTCAACTGTGGGCTCCTGCAAGAACAAAACCAAGTTAATCTCACCATTAACTTCCTAGTCTCCTGCTCTTACAAACTTTATGCACCCTCTTCCACACTGTTCTCTGAGCCTTAGTTAAAGGAATGTTTTGAAGATTTATCCACAGCAACTGGGATCCACAACTACATTTTAACTGGTTTTGGCTTTCTGTAGTGGTCTTTGTCTGTTGCAAAGACACTTTTTCTTGATGAAGGATAAAGAATGCACTTACCTATGGGTATCAAAGCTACATCCATAAAGTCTCACGAACACTACTATCAAAGACTGAATAATGATGACACCAGTAGACATGCTAAAGTGGATTTAGAAGGGCTCACAAGGCCCCAACCCTATACAGAAATATAGTCAAACTAGGAAAGCAGAAAGCAGTAGAAAAGGTCTTCCCCAGGGAAGAGCATACCGATTAGATGTCTACTGTCTGAATGTCAGCTCAGAAAAGATATACACAAGTAATATTATATGAAGCAAACAGGTTATATTTAGGAATGTGTGTATACATATATATATATGCATACAATAACAATCAATGAAAGAGAGGCCAGGAATTTGAAGAAGAATGTGGAGGGTTATATGGGAAGGTTATAAGGAGGATAGGAAAGGGAGAAGTGTTGACATTATATTATAATCTCAAAAATAAAATTTAAAACGAAAAGGTTAGTTTTCTATAATCAGCCTGGTCTGAACCAAATCAAAGCAAAATAAAAACCAAAGTCTAATGGAGTAAAGAGCTCAATGTCGGACGTGTGGGATCTACTCATGATATAAGATTCAAACGGCCTGTGCAGTCATAAATCCTCTGACTCTGCCACCTGCAGCATATAAAGATTGTCTCATAAGCTCAGACCTGTTCTATGCCACACCTGTTCTGCTGCTGTTGGTGGTCATTCCATGGTACTGACATCTCCATAATAGAGGAGTCTTCAGAGACACTTGACGGCATATTCAACAGTAGCCTCTCCTAGGCATTTTTTAAGGACACTGATCCTACCTTATGGTGCCAAACATTAACTTCAATCCTGAGGCTTCCACTGGAGGTGATGACGCATCTTTATCAGTGGCCTGTATTGGTTTCCCTTTAGGGACTCTATCTTTGCCATATAGTGTCAAGCCTCAGCTTCCATCTGTGAATGCCTTCAAAATCAGTACCACCTGGATGACTCTCAAACTATCAAGTTTGGCTGTTGGCATGAGATGTTGTTGGGAGAGACTTTTTATAAGATATTTCTCTGTCCTTCCTCACCTGCCTATGGAATTCTCTAATTGATTTAATGAAGAGCTGAAATACCAGTAACAGGTCAGGAAGTGGAAAGCAGGTCTTCCTGGTAGAGAGAAAGGGAGGTTGGCAAAAAAATGAGAAGAGGGGACTCAGTGAGCAGACAGGGTAGGTAATGGACAGATTTGAACATGAGAAGACAGGTAGACATTGTTGTGGCAGGACATAGGCATGATTAGTCAGGTTAGAGGACAAAAGTTAAAAAAAGTTAGAAACCAAAGTTAAAGTCCTTCACTTTTAAAATATACAAGACTCTTCATTTTCTTATTTATATACCTGGTGAATTTGTAGAAGTTAGTAACAAGATGTTACTTGGTTCCCTCTGGCACACAGCCTGAAATACTCCAAGATTTATGATCATCAGTAATTATGGCTCTTCTTAATCACTGATCACTTCTTAGCTCAAGCTAATGAACATCACTCTTCCCAGTAAAGCAAAGATTTTACTTTTGTTTTTCTGGTCTATTCCTAATTAGAGTTGGTTGCTCAGCACCAGCTGAACAGAAACAGCAGATTCTTAATATCACATAAATGGCCCTGATGGACTCTTTAAGGGACTCTCAAACATACCCCTGAAAGTTCAGAAGCCATGGCTCTATCTTCTGCACTGCTGTAAGCATTATCTTTCAAGATCCCACAACAGCTCATCAAGTTTCAAACATTCCAATGGCCTTTTTAGGCCAATGTTCCAAAATCCTTCACAATCCTAGAAGTACATGATCAGGTTTGTTATAGTAATACCCCACTCGTGGTCCCAATTTCTGTCTTAATGAGGATAAAGACGTGTGAGAAACATCATGACCATGAGCAACTTGGAGGTTTTATTTCTCCTTTGAGATCACCTGTTATAAAGTCAGGGCAAGGACTCAAGGCAGGAACCTGGAGGCAGGAACTAAAGCAGAGGCCACAGTGAAGTGTTGCTTACCAGCTTGTTCCTCATTGCACACTCAGGTACCATACAGGATAACCTATTTAGGAGTGGAACCATCCATAGTGAGCTGGGCCACCCATATCAAATAATCATTAATCAAGAAATTGCACAACAGACCTGCTTACAGTCTTTCATTGTACACCGTATCCTATGATGTCTTAACAGTAGTTTTCAACCTTCCTAACATTGCCACTCTTTAATACAATTAGTTCTTCTATTGTGGTGACCCACCACCATAAGATGACTTTCATAGCTACTTCTTAAGTATAATTTTGCTACTGTTATAAATTGTAAAATAAATAGTTTTGGCAATAGAGGTTTACCAACAGCATTGTGTCCCACAGGTTGAGAACCACTGGCTTAATAGATTAAAAGGGGGACAGAGCCCAAAAGAGACATTTTTTGGGGGGGGTGAAGTTAGAATTCTTTCCTTATAGCATAATGATAAATGTAGCAGTTTTGAGGCTTTTTGTGCCATGTTCGGCATGTGAGATTGCTTCCACATGAATTATCTTGATTCTTGTAGTTTTGGGGAACAGTGGTTAACCACTTGAAGAAATTTCAATGGTTAAAATGAATACATTTATGTTTATTCTTATCAGGCTTCTATGATGGAATGATTCTTTCCGCTCTGCATAAATCCACCAATATTAATCTCCAACCTTTTGGAGATGACAGGGAACAAACGCAATCCATCAGGAGAAATCTGGCATCGATTCTTGTCTATAATGATATTCACTATTACTTACTTTGGCTTAAAAGCCTAGAAACTCTGTACCAAGTTTGGCAGGAACATGGAGTGCTCCCTAGATGACTTGATCCAAGCTTCTGACATTGTTCTGATTGTCTAATAGTTAATAATATGTATCTAGTCTAGAAGAAAGATTACTGGATTAGATAAACAACATATTGAAGGCCCCTTCTGATAATGAATTTACAAAAGGACTTTAATCACTTTTTGGATTCAATTTAGAAACAGGGGTAAAAGGACCCACTTTCCCCCAGTTGCTCAATACTTTCCTCAAATTCCTGAGTAGATTCCTACAAAGCTTCCCTGTTGGCTTCTGAAGGATCCCATCCTGACTTTGCCTATGGGGGCTTTGCTTAGAGTTCAGAATATTTTTGCAGCTGAGGTGAACCTATAGCTTGCTGAGGAAAAACAGCATGAAGCAATTGATCATACATCCAAAACTAAGAATTCTAACAGAAAGGGGTGGTCAGGGCTGGAAAAGCCTGCTGGCTTCAAATAAACTGTGTGAAGACAATCACTCAGCTGAGATGGGATGGTCTTCTTAAAAATAAATTCTTTGTGTTTGGGTTCGATTTTTTCCTTTGCTTTCTATTAATCAGATGAACTTTGATTTACTGAGAAAATGAAATGCTGTTTCCAAAGAGCCGCTCTCCTGCTGTGTGTCTCCTAGGTGAAATTATTTTATGGAATAACAGAGCATCTCGCTCCATAAATGGCATCTGGGAGTTCTTAGCTTAAAAAAAAAAGTCAAAACTCTACATCTGAAAGAAACAGTAATTCAGTTTTTAATTCCTAACTTAAGTTTTACTTCTTACAACTTGTGAATGAAATAATATGTTTATGGTGTACATTGGGGTGTCTTGAAATGCATACATACATATATATATAGTGTGGAAAGATTGGCTTGAGTTAATTCACATAGTTTTGCTTCATGTGATTTTTTTTAAATGGTGAGAATACCTAAATATATTATTGCATTAAGTTTTAAGAACCTTACCGAAGTGGAAACTTGAGGGTTCTTTGGAAAGTAAATTATGTTGGATGGTGTTTTTCTGGGACAAACACATGAAGAAACATTTTGCTGAAGCAAGCATAGGTGAAAGGATGTTCTGTTCAAACAGCATGTGAAAGGAGACATGACAAAGGATTTTTTGCTCATGACACACAAGTTTTGGTCTGCCTTACATAACACAGCTGAGCTCCATTTGTAGGGACTCCATAGAGAGAAATTCATAAAAAACTTCTGGTGATTTGCTGTAGCTTCTTGCTACTTCAGAGGACTCAGGCTGATTGGCGGAGTGATGTCAAGTGAGACAGACTCATGTGGCTGAGGCAAGACCCATGGAGGAAATGTGATGTTTTGAGGGAGTATAAAACAAAATAAAACCAAACAAAAAAATCAACAGAGTGTCAAGAGCTAGTTTGGCTTGCTAACATAGCTAAATGCTTGTTGGTCTCACATCTTAGCTACTTTATTGAGAGAAGCACAGCCAGGAATTTCTCCTGGCATTTCTGTTGGCCCTGGTCCCTCCTACTGACTGATGCTGAGGTTGAGGCCTGAATGTCTGTGTTAGGTAATGCTGCCACTGTTGATTTGTGTTTGCTCTCCTGACTCTACCAAACTAGACTGCTGGGATGTTTGTAAAGTGTTTGTAAGTGGATTGAACTGCTCTTGACATGTGAACTTAACTGCTGAGTTCTTGACAATACAGATGGACTTTGCTTCAAATAACCTTTCTAAAGAGGTCCACTCCCCTACATCCTTTCTTTTCTACTACCTTGAATGAGTGGTGGGCTAGAAGGGAGGTTGAAGAATTTAAGAATTATCATTAAAAGTAGGCTTTGAAAAAAATCTAGCTACACCTAACATCATCATCATATTCTACAATAGACCATTTAACTCTTATTGCCATGTTTTATGATAGGACATTTGACAATCATCATTGTGTTCAATGACAGGATACTTGACCACAGTCATCCTGTTCTATGATAGACCACTTGACTACCATCAATATCAACAGCATGACACTTGAATTTATTTCTCAGGTCTAATTGAAATTTTCTTCCATTTGTTCATGGTATTCTCAGTCTCTCTAACAACCACCATTCTACTCTCTGTGAATTCAATCATTTTAGATTCTAATTATACCAGTGTTGTGTGGTGCCTATAACTTCAAGATTTGCTTATTTTGTGTAGCAATTTCTTCTATGCATACCATTGCCATTTCAAAAGACAAAATGATCTCTTCTTCCATCTTCCTTCTTTATCCCCTTTTTTGTTGTTGTTTTGAGATAAATCTCTTGCTGCTCAGGCTGGCCTTGAATTCACTGTGTAGCAAAGGATTATGTTAAACAACTGATTCTCCTGTACCATTTTCCAAAGTCTGGTTTGAATTACTGTGCCCAGTTTATTTTCTTAATAATACTACTTTTTGTATATGCACACACACACACACACACACACACACATACACTCACACATATACAATGTGAACACATACACAATTTTATTTATCCATTTATTCATTAATAGATATATAGATTAATTCCATCTTGTGGCTATTATGATTTGTGCATAATCCTTTAATGAATACTGGCATGCAAACTTCTTTTTAACATGATTTGGTTTTTTTGGTTGCACATGTCATTGCTGTATCATATGATAACTATATTTATAAATTAAATAATGTATTTTATGTGTATGGGTATTTTGGCTGCATATATGTCTGTATCACATACATACAAATACATACAGGGGCAAATAAGAGTGTGGGATCCCTTGTACTGGAGTTAGAGATGTTGTTAGTTGCTATGTAAATCCTGGGAATGTAACCTAGGTCCTCTGAAGAGCAGTCGGTATTCTTTTGGCTGTTTGGATGGCTTCTTTTAAAATATGCTGCTTCAATTCCTTCATACATTGTTAAGCCATTTTTTTTTTGTTTTTATCAGATGTATGGTTGTTGAATACTTTTTTTCAGCCCTACAGTTAGCTCTTCACAAAAGAATTCAAGGAAACAATCTCAATTATAAAAGATGTGAAATAATTAAATATGAAAATATTTAACAGGATAAATACCTGTTAAGAGTAACGGAAGAGTGAAACTTGATGAAGTGTTTTATTTTGAAGTTATAAACAGTGACAGGGTATCCCACGTTCCTGGTGAGGAAGCATGTTGTCAGAATATCCTTACTATCAAAAGTCGACTTTAGACAATCTCTATTAATATCTGCATGACATATCTCACGATAGAAAATAAAATAGTCAAAGAAATCTTAAACAACATTAAATCTAGAAGCACCATGCTTTGTGATTTCAAAATAAAATGTAAAGCTATAGAAATCAAAAAAAAACCATGGTGTGGGGGATTTTCAAAGACTGGTAAGCCATGGAGCCAAACAGAGAACACAGAAATAAATCAACACACCTATGTTTAGACTATTTTATACTAAGATCCCAGAAACACATTCTTTTCAGTAAATAGCAATTATTACTAATTAAGGATTATGTATTATTAGAAACATTCCTACTGATTAAATAAAAAACCTTTAGTATATCTTCTTAGTGTATATATATATATATATATATATATATATTTCTCTTTCATATATCTGCCAATTTTGAGGATCACTTTTAATTTTTGTAAAAACATATTTATTGTTAATGCTATTTGAGGAATTTCTCAGAACTCCTACTTTGATCTCTACATTCTTTATTTGTGGAAAACTGGGAACCATTACTGTGGAATAGGAATTCTCTTCCCAGAAACTGAGAATAAATTTGGTAACATGGAAAGCCCAGGCTTTCGGGATCTGAAAGAACGATTAATCTGCTCTGTTGAAAGACACTTCAGTCTTTATGAAGTATTGACTCGATTTATTGCTCTTACTTTCCTCTTAAACTGAAACTTGACTTTTTTATACTGTCAAACCTGCTGCCCCTTTGTGATTTCTATCATGTACACAAGAATACAGTGTTCTTTCCTCTATTAGTAAAATTATTTCAGTTTCTTCTAGTATTTTATTTACATTTTATTTCAATGTAGTTTGTGAGAATGGGCATGCAGGCTATTGTTCCTAAGTGGAGGTCTGAGAATAGTGTACAGCAATCAATTTTTAAAATTTTTATAATTATGTATGATATCATTATAGATAAAATAATGTAAAATTGTTTTAGTATATGTCCTACTTTATTGATGAATCTGATCTTATATCAACACCATCTTTAACTGTCATGACTTTATAGAATGCTTTAATATGAAACAAAAGTAACTTCATCTTCTTTCTCACTTGGAGTATGTCTGTAAAGTTCCTGCAGTGAATGCAGCACACACACACACACACACACACACACACACACAGCTGGGAAGGTTCACAAGTCGCCACTCTTACATAGCGACATGAGATCTGATGCCATTCCCCCTGTTTAAAGTACCACTGTGTAGGCTTTAGACTTCCCAGTCTTTACTGTTCCCATGCTTGGTGGTGTCTCGTACTCTACAAAATAGACCACAGTGTCAGATCATTCCGGGAGCATACTTTACTGCTTCTCCCACAAAGTTCACGATTAGCGCCCAAACGAATGAGTAAATCCCTGCTAATCTATCCTTTCTTCACTGCCATTGGTATTTTAGAAGTGTAATACAGTGCTTATTTGAATATGTTTTCTACTAAGGCAGTCCAAAAGACAGGCATGGGAACAAGTTTGTAGGTATTTTCTGTAATTTAGGTCAAACTTAATGCATGTTGGTTGTGTAAAAGGTAACAGGTAATACTTTTAGATTTTTATTTCTCATTTTTTTCAGCATAATATTTTTATTGGTTCTTTGGGAATTTCATATCATGGGCCAGGATTGCACTTATTTACCAGGACTTTCATGTCTGCCCCCTAGCTGTGCAAACACCCCGTCCCCACAAAAAATCAAAATTAAAATTAAAATTTCAATTTGTGTTATCTATGTGCTTTCTGGAGCCTGGGCAAACTCTCTATAATGATGTCAATGATGAGCATTTGTTAAAAAGCTAAGCCTTTTTTAAAAAAAATGACAAATTTTAATTAACAAATTATAGTTATATGCATGGTAAGGATATAAAGAAACATAAAGATTCCTGAATGCAATGTGGAATAACTAAATCAAGCTAATCAATACATCTATAAACTTATAAACAATTTGTTTCTGGTAGGATTATTTGAAATTTAATCTTAGTAGTTTTTGAAATGTAGAATTGGTTTTAATTAATTTATACATTATAGTTCCATATACTCCTACTTTTGAAGTTGGAGATTACAAAAAATGGTGCTTTATTACTTTAAAAATACTACTAACTTAGTTCGGAAAAGTGGCTCTCAATAGCCAAGATACAGAATCAAACCAAGTGTCTTATCCATGAGAGAGTGGCTACTAAAAAACCTCTCCTTCTATATATACACTAATACACAGAAAACACCGTTTAACTGTAAAATGAATCATGTCATCTGTAATAATATGGAGGAATTGAAGGGCATCAAGTTACGTGCAGTATCAGTCACAAAATGACAAACACTGTGTATTCTTATTTATGCCAGAAAATTGAGATCATATAAAAAGAGGAAAGTATCAGTTGCTAGAACCTGGGAAATGTGGAGGTGGGGTTCATGGAGAGCAAATGGGTAGCAGATACAAGGAGTGCAGCTGGAGATGAGGGTGACTTTGAACATTCTGTAGGACAACAAGGGAGGCTTGACAGCAAGCAGCTGTACACCACAAAATGGCTAGTAAGGAGGTCTTAAGTGCTATATGAACAACGAAATGATAACTGTTTTGACATGAGATAGAATTGATCCTACTTATGGTATAAATGTAGTTTATTGTATAGACTATATACCATGTTTATACCAAAACATGGATTGTCGTGTATCAATTAAAAAAGAAAACAAATTAAAGAGTAAAATTAAAGTTGGGAAAAATTGGTTTATGTGAGAACAAAACAGGTTAATTTCTTTTTAAAGTACAACTTTGTTACTCTTCATAATAACAGTGACTTTTTTTTGGAAAGAAATGAGTTAGTGGACACACAGAGCCTGTTACTCCAGATTTCCAAAGAAAATGATCCAAATTTGGGCACTAAACATGATTCTCGGAATCAATTTACCTTGGAGTTTATAGCACAGGCCTGGTTAAAAGACCTATTCGTTACTCGTTTTCTAAGCTGATCTTACATTTTGTCTTGTTTCAAACAAACAAGCAGTAGATCAGCAAGAAAATACTGAAACTCTCTTAACAAATCTCACATGTAGGTACTGCTTTGCTCCTTAAAATGAGTCATTTATAGCCATTCATTGGGAAATGACTGCATCCCTGAGCAAGGAATTAAAAGGGTTTACTCCTTCACATAATTTCTGTGCGTTCCAACTGTCGTGATGGGGTAGGGATGGTCCAAGTCCCAGGCTGATTAGTCATGAGAGGAGGTGCAGGCAGCGCCCAGCCTTTGACTGGATTCCGGGGGTCACTGCCATTCCTTGACCACAGCATGGGTCACAGCCACATCCCTGCACATGTTATCATCACCGAAAAACATATGGGCTGACAATCAGTTCATAAAAACTAGAAGAAGAAGAAGAAGAAGAAGAAGAAGAAGAAGAAGAAGAAGAAGAAGAAGAAGAAGAAGAAGAAGAAGAAAAAGAAGAAGAAGAAGAAGAAGTACTTTAATGAGTGCCTTCTAGAGGTTGCCCAGGCTGTTTGGAGAGAGATAATTAAAGGGATCCACAGCACAGAGTGAGTCATCAAAACCTTCTGGAGGTCCCCCATCTAGTCTTTCTCTTCCCTATGCCAGGGAGTCACTGGGGTTCTCTCACAGAGTTCCTGAACACTGACACGGAACTTTGAAGGCCAAGGGAGTTGTCTTCACATTTTGGAGATGAAACAGAAAACATATTTTTTTTTTTTTAAATTACAAGGACAAACTCTGACTTTGAAGCTTCAGAGATCCAAAGAGACTGGAGTGCAGGAGTACCTCCCCAGAGATCATCTTCTAATTGATCCTAAAGGGCTTATGGCTTTTGTCATCGAAGTGGCAATGGCCTTCATTAAAGCTTGAATAGCTGTTCAAAGGTGAAAAAATACTTTGGTTGTGAAATTTTCTTACATAAAAACAGAAGAATTGAGGCCTATGAAAATAAAAGACCGCACAGCTACCACTGATCATTTATTACCAGCTATTACTTCTGTAAGAAGTGCCAGAAGCCTCCTAATTTACCACCATCTTATTGGGGATTGCAGTTCTGGATGTGTTGAAGTTTTGAACTTCAACACATGACATGCTTAATTCTTTTGTCCAGCAGTCTCTGAGAAATATCTCAGAAAATTGTAATGCTTCAGAATGACCTGTTTCTTTACAGCTCTAGGTGTTCCTTGGGTAGCATCTCAGAGCTCTATTAGCAAAAAAGGACATTGGATGTACTGGGTGGATGTGGTCACATTGAAAATAACACACTGGTGTCAGTCTCAGTCCTTGCTGCTTTGAGCCTCTTGTCAAGGGTGAGAGAAGAGCAACCTAGAAACCAAGAGGCACCTATTTCTACAAAAGCCACCTTCTTCCGGACCACCTTGAGATTTCTCTGCAGCAAGAAGCATGCCAATTCATTCCTACAGCAATAGGAAACAGAAGATTCTCTAAAATATCTGAAATTAAAAAAGTAAAAGCTGCTCTTGGTATTTGCTATTAGAATCTTGAGAACATCAAATGCTTATTTTTTAATAAAACTTTTCTTCCTATCTTGTATCATAGATACTTTTTCAAGTCAGTGGTTTGATTGGTGAACTGGCATTCTCCTACAAGAGCTTTCCCATATGGAATTATCATACATTCCTTGAATTTATTTGACAAGGATCTGTCTAGGCTATCTATATAGTAACTTCTGAAACCAGGTTAGGCACTCTTCTTTATATAGTGTTGAAAGATAGGGATAAATTGATTTGTACTTTGTTCATGTTAGAGACTTTTTCCCCTGACAAAGAAGAGATAATGCATAAAGTCAGAGGATTATAACAGACTGCATAAGAACAATATTTTAGAACAAAGAGTGCTTCAAGCTAATGACTGCCAGGCTAAAAGAACGTCCACTGAGACTGTTTGACAGCATGAGAGATATGTGCCAAGTGAGTGGACTATTATAACCACACACACAAAGCTGCCATGTGAAAGCAGGCATTATCACAGTGGGTATGACTGCCCTAGCAGAAATGATTAGAAGGGATTATGGGCAGTCTAGAGAAATAAAATTAAACGAAAGGACTATAAACATTAGAGTTTAATCCTGTGGTTCTGAGAATAAGCCAAAGTAGGAATTAGGCAAGATTGTGGAACCATTGTGGGAAAGAATGATTTTTGATTTTTCTACAATGTGCTTTGCTTTGTATAATCTTAGAAAAATCATCTGCCCCTTCAAACGGACAAGGCTTATAGAGACAGAATTAATTAAAAAAAAAGGATATATGTAGATAGATGTATATATACATCTATCTATCTATCTACCTATCTATCTGACTACTATAAATGACACACATTTATGAATTAACACCAGCTTTGGGAATGTTCTGTTATAGCTGATCAGAAGTATTGCTATGATTCAAATTTTAAAAGGAACAGAGAAGAGGAAGTCCTGTCCTGCCTAATTTTTGGGTTGTCAATTTAGAAAGGGAATCTGTTAGGCTGGGCACAACAACACATATCTGTAATCCCATGATTTGGGGAAGCAGAAGCAGGAGGATCCTGGATTTGAGGACAGCTTCAACTATCTAGAAGGACTGCATGTCTCAGAACAAACAACAACCTGTTAATTACTAAATGAGTGTAAAGGCAAGTATTTTTAAAATATTTATTTTGATTTTATGTGCATGAGTGTTTTGGTTACATACGTGTATGTTTATCATGCTGTGCTTGGTGCCCATAAAAGCCAGAAGAGGGTGTTAGGTGGCTTGGAACTGGACTTACAGACAGTTGTGAAACACCATGTTAGCGCTGCAAGCTGAGCTCTGGACTTCTGCGAGAATAACTGCTCTTGACTGAAGAGTCCTCTCTTCAGCACTAAGAAACAAGTTTTAAGACTATTGTTGCTGAGCGTGGTGGCATGTGCCTTTCATCCCAGTACTCATGAGGCATAGGCATGCGAACCTCTGTGAATTCAAAGTCAGTCTGGTCTACAAAAATGAGTAAATATCAAGACAGCTAGAGCTAAAGAGAGAAACCTTATCTCAAAAACAAACAAAACAAAACAAATTATTGTTGTCACTGGTGGTGGTGGTGGTGGTGGTGGTGAGGAGTATGTGTGTGTGTATGTGTGTGTGTGTGTGTGTGTGTGTGTGAGACAGAGAGAGAGAGAGACAGAGAGAGAGAGAGAGAGAGAGAGAGAGAGAGAGAGAGAGAGAGAGCACTGTTGTATGCCTGTGTCGTAATTTGGTGAGTAAGTTTGACATGTAGGGAGGTTGGAAGTAGGGCATATCAAGTGCCCTACTCTATCACTGTCTCCCATTTAGAAATAAATTTAACAAAACATTAAAAATTGTAACCTGGGAACTTCAAAGCATTATTAAACATAATCTAAAAATGTTATTAAATCTATACAAAGGTACCGCCTAAGTTCGTAAGACAGATTTTATATTATTAAAATGTCAAAATATCCATGATGTCTCATGCCTAATCCAAACTTCTTCCGTTCACAAATTAATGAGCTGTCTGATAGCTAATTTGTCAATGCAAGGGACCCAGGATAGCCATAGTGGAATGTGAAGACCATCTGGCTGTGACATCTGTTGCTTGACAAGACTGATTCAGTTGATCTGGCTAGGCAGGCTAGCCACTACTCACTCAGTGTTCCATGAATGTCCTTGAAGCTGCTTGCTCAGTGGAAGATGAGTGAATAGCTTTATCCCAATACCAAGACATTGTTCAATGAAGGGGATGTAAGTAGATGCCTTCTTCCAAACAAACTGTCAAGATCCACAATAACAAAAACACTTTTAGAAACTTGGAAAAGTTGGAGAACTCACTTCTAATTTCAGATGTTGGTACATACATGCATACATATATATATACATACATGTGCATGCATACACATAAACATATACATAATATAAAATGCACATGCATACATACATAAACATAAATACATATAGACACAGATATAAACACACATACATGCACTACTTATATATACACATACATACAAATGCATACACAGTCATATATAATTACACACACACAGACACACACATTCTTTTACTTTTATGAAGTGTGAATTTGAAGTTTGCATTGGAAAAGGGAAAATGCATGTGTCTTAGTGAGACTAGATTTTATTCTCAAGTTTTTCAAGCTTGACATTTCATTAATCTTGATGGTTTTTTTAAACAAGAAATTAGTTGATTAAAACAGAAAAAATGTCAATAGCAGTATTTTGTGGTAATTATCTTATGTCCAATTAAATTAATAAAGCATGTGAAGATGGAAGTATAATGATGTCATCCTTTAGCTGGAGTTTTAAAAGAACATTTTAAAGAAAATTGTCCACAAACTAGTTTATACCATGATTATACATTGACATCAGAGTGCCTATTATAAATGTCATTATATCATTATTTTCAGAAGATATTAAAATACATTAACATCAAAGTAGAAGTGTTAATACATGAGTTAAAAATTTGTCTACTTAATCCTATAAGACATAAAAGCTTAGATAATAAAGGTGTTTATTTCATTGTTAGTAAATCTTACTGTTTTTACTGTGTAGTTGCAGTAGTGTGAAACAGTAATTGCAAAGTTATTAACATTCTTGCTGATTAATAATCACTGTTTCATGAAATTTGATTTTTTTAGCCTTTAAAATTAACTGTGGTGATTTAAACATAAAATAGCAAGTAATTAAAGAACTCTTAATTTCTTTTTTTTTTTTAGATATTTTCTTTATTTA